>NW_027181815.1:712500-1055000 GCF_029961685.1 Aristolochia californica
TTGCTGTTTGACAACCTAATAATCCAATCATCCGCACAGTAATAACAAAAATCTAAACCTAATCATGCATTTGTTCTTACAGTTGCAACAAGTGAAGAACCCACAAAATTACATGATCAAACACTAACAATCATCGCCAGATATTAAACCATAGAAACAGAAAATAGCACAGATAAAAGAAAGAAAATAAAATTGAAGTGCTCAAAAGGAGAACTACTAGAGATTGGAGATCCCATTTCCCCACAAAACCCAAAAAATCGTCATACAAACAGAGCACGAAAATCGGGAGTCCGGCGGCAGAGATACCTGCAAGTAGGGGTGAAGGCACCGGGCACTCCGAAGAGGATGACCTTCTTGCCAGAAGCGAGTGAATGTACGGAAATCTGCTGGAGGTTGCCTTCCGCATCGAAGTAGGAGAGGGTACCATCGGGGAGGGAATCACCAACTGCTATGGGAGCCATCGGATATGCGGGAAGTCGTCGGTAAGAGGGATCAAAGAGGGGAAGCAACGAGACTAGGCAGAAGGCAGTGTCGTCGGAGGGTTTTATAAGAGTGAGGGTGATCGGCAGAAAATGAAAGAAGCATCTGCGATCGAACGGTAGAGACGGATGTGAAAGAATTTCTTAACTGAGTATTATGAAGGCACTTGGAGTCCGAGTTATCTCGTCTCCTGCAATGAAATCAATAACCCTTAAATTCTATTTTTTTTTCTCCGGATTATTAATTTTTATTTATTTGCCCCGGAAAAAGACAGGTCCATTTAATTTCCCTTGGAAAATTTTAAAATTTCTATGTAATTTCCTAGTAAAGCACTAATAAGATTTTATCTAAAGGTTTCTTGAAAATGAGAATCCTAGGAAAAATATTTCTAGATTTTCTTGGGATATAAATTTCTAACCAGATGGACTTAAAGTGATTTTAGATCACTTATTTTTTTATTATTTACAAATTTTTAATTTAACACAAACATTGTAACTATATTTTTTTTTTGTAACAACACAAAAGCAAATAATCAATCAAAAGAAATAATTTTAATAAAAATTACTCCAATTTGATTAAGTATTTGGATATTATAAAATTAATTTTTTAATCATTTTATTTTTATATATATTTAATTAATTACCTTTTTATTTTTAAAAGTTATTATTAATTTAAAACAAATAAAAATATATTTTATTTTAGTAAAATATAACTATCTAAAATAAAAAATTTAATCTATTAAATTAATTTATATAATAAAATACCCTTTTATATAAATTTCTAATTTTAATATTGTATTTAACGACTATTTTAAGAGTGAGAATTTAGATATACAATTTGATTAACATTTGGATATTATAAAAGTAAGTTTTTGTTTAATTATTTTAATTATATATATTTAATAAATAAATAAATAATCTTAATTTATTTTTATTTATTTATTATTTTAAAAAATTAAAATATATTTTAGCTTAGTTAAATAAAAAATATTATAAAATTAAATCTATAAAAATGATTTTACATAATTTATTATATTTAATTAATATTTAAAATTGAGAATTTAGATATTAAAAAGTAACAATTTAATTAAATATTTGGATATTATAAAAGTAAATTTTATTAAAGTAGTTTTATTTTATATATTTAATTAAATAATAAAGTTAATTTTTTTATTAATTTTGACTAGTTAAATTTTATCTTTAACTTATCGATAAAAAAGTTAAATAAAAACTATCTTATAAAAGTTATATCTATTAGACTATTTTATTAATAAATTTCTTATATACTTTTCTTTATATTTTTCACTATATACTAATAAAAAAATTATTTTCCACTATATTACGCACACTAATAAAAAAAAAATATTCACTTTCACTTTCACTGTCGTTCTCGTCCTTTCGCTCCCCCCTCCTCTTTTCTACAACAAAATGGACGCATTCTCTGAGTTTTTCATCTCGTCATCCATTTCTTCTTCCTTCCCCATAACCCCAAACTCCTCTTCTTTGCTGGGACCGTATGCCCAGCTGCAGATGCAGAAGTACAAAACATTAACGCCTCCTAAGATCGTCAGAGCCCAGTAGTAGTAGTTGTAGTGCCCCTTGTTGATATTGTTGGCTATCCAGCTCTCCTTTCCCCCCTTTTTGCTCGTCTCATCTACGGCTCCAAGTATGACAGTGGCCACCAAGTTCCCAACTCCCATCCCCAGCGCAAAAAGAGCCATTCCGACGCTGGCCATTCTCTTGGGGAGCTCGGAGTAGTAGAACTCTATTTGCCCTATAATATTGAAAGCTTCAGCCAGTCCTAGAATACAATGCTGCGGCACCAGCCACAGGGCCGACATGTCCACTACAGCATACCCATTGTTCAAAAATCCTTGCTCCATCGCTCTTTTCCGCCGTTGACCCTCGACGATGGCCGACACCGCCGTTGCCAAGCAGCTAAGGACTAGACCAATTCCCATGCGATGTTTGAGGCCGAGTCCTCGAGGGTTCCCAGTCAACTTGGCCAGCTTGGGTACCAGCAGTCTGTCGTATATGGCCACCCATATGGTTAATGTTAAAAGGCCGAAGACAGTAAAGGATCCTGCGGGGATTTGGAAAGATGGGCAAAGGTGACGATCCATGCTTTTGGCTTGGAGGATCTGGAAGCTGTGCTGATTGAGTAGGACGGCGAACATGATTCCGGTAGACCAGATGGGTATCACCTTGATGAGTGACTTTAAGTCTTCCACTTGCTGGACTGAGCACAGTGACCAAGGATCAGTGGCTGAGCCGTCTGGGTTTACACCTCTCCCTGGGCTCTTCATAATGCAGGCTTTGTTGAGAAAACTGCAAAGATCGGAATAACTCAATTACTGCTAGTCAACTATCTATCAAAATAAACCAAACACTTCGATGAAAGTTCCAATTAAAAGGTTCTTCTTTTGAAGGAAAACCATGAATCATCTGTAGTTGCAGATATTAAAAATTGTCGATGACAGCAGTGATACCTCAATGTGCTTGACGGAACCATGAGTTTGGGGCCCTTGTTATAGTGATACCACTCTCCGCTTGGAGGGGGAGGAAGATGTCTATTCTTTATGGCAGCCGCAACTACTTGAGCAAAACCAGAGAACAAGCTCTTATCGGGCTTCATCTTGACGAATAAAGGAGAACCTAGGAAGTATAAAACGGCTGCTATTGTCATGAGAATCGCAGGAATCCCAAATCCCAATTTCCACCCTGCTGTGTCTTGAACATAGACAATAACTGTGGCAGCAATCATGAGTGAAAGTCCAACAGAAGCGTAGTACCAGTTGAAGAAGCTCTGCAACATCGTCTTCTTTTGCTTGTCCGGGTAATGCAACTGATCTGCACCAAAAGCTAAGGAGCACGCTCTGATGCCTCCAGCACCTATAGACATGAGAGCTAAAGAGGCGTAGAGGAGGGCAAGCTGAGAGGAAGTCGGGGACTCGCAGTTGACGAGGGAGTGGCAATCCCGGGGCCTTGCTCGTGGTATAACGGTCGTCGACCACAGGGAAATCATCCCCTGAGACATGGACAGAAGTGTTAGGACTTGTATCAATTGCTGTACTGATGGCTGCCCTTCTATGATAAATGGAGCTCTCGATCCCAAAGACTATTTTATTTAGATCAACAGGTAAAACACCCAAAAGAAGGAAGATGATTGAGAGAGAGAGAGACCGTAGTAGTTGAACAGTACTTTCAATCACCAGTTGCGATGGGAAAGATAATAATACAGAAGCATTAGCTGCGGAAGGTTCAGAAAGATTTTGTGAAGGAAGACACGGTGCAGATTAGTCGGCGGGAAATCCATCAAATCATTTTGATGGACAAGAAAACATGAGAAGAAACGGAACTATACAGAGGATCATGAGTCTAGCTACTTACCAGAAGACTTATGATCGACCCGAAAGCAATCACACGATATCTACCCATGTAAGAATCAGACAGGAAAGACCCCAGAATTGGAAGGAAATTTGACGTTGCTGACCAGACGAATAGAACACGGGCTCCCTCAGCGTTCGTCATGTTATAATGAAATTTCAGGTACAGAATCATATTTGCCAGGATCCCAGAATTCGCAACTCTTTCGAACGTCTCATTCACTGAAAACAAGAGCAAAACACAACTCAAATTATTTGATAAAAATGAAGAAGAACCATGAAGGTGAACGCAAGAGAGAGTGTGATCACCACACGTCCACACCTATGATGAAAGGCATGGTTCTCAAGCCACCCTTTTTTCCCGCAGACTCTTGGCTTTTCTCATCTTGGCGCGAAGAGATCTCCATCTTTTCCCTCACCATCTTTCCCTGCTACTAACTAAACTCTCAGACTCCTCTTGGAAAGCGAGAGAAGGAAGAAGAAGCGCGTTAAAGACAAGGCAAGTGACTCTTACGCAGGCAGGCATCTTTTTTCAGTTATATTGGCCTGCTCTGGCATCTGTCTTCAGTTATATCATATGGTGGCATGAATTGCCTGACGTCGGCGTCTTTCGTGGGTATTTTTACAGAGATTACAACAAAGAACCTTCTTCTCCGTTATTTTCTAGATTTGTCTGCTTTCGGGCGTCTAAGCTTGAGACTTAGAGTCTTCTCCCCACATCACACCAACTGAATATCCTCATCATTAATTGAAAGTCTGAAAGTCTGCTTACTGTTAAAAAAACTTACATGAGTGGAAAAGGGACACAAAGGGACTTTCCATGTGCTAGAAGATCGTAACTCTTAAAGCAGAGAAACTGAAGTCCAACAAGTAGAAGCTTTTTTTCTCGTTTTGCTTATTACTGAAGAGGACAAAGGGGACCAAAGGCTTTGAGTAGCAGACATACAGACGGATGTCGATGATGAGTATGGAAAAGCGTTCGACGTGAAGATTTCTGAGAATAGCAGAGAGAACTTCATTGACCGACTGAATATTTCTTCCGACATTGGCCATCAGAGAAGAGTTAGAGGAATAAAAAAAGACGGATCACTAGATCCTTCCGTTCATGCAAAAAAAAAAAAAAAAATCTTTACCAGTGATGTGGTAAATGGATTTGAAAAGGCACCTCACTTTGCCTGAGTGGAGACCTTATAATTCAATTAGTGGTTGTGCTTGGAAGAGACAGTGGGTCACTGAAGTGGCTTTAATCGAGTTGGGGTCCGATTTGGCTAAATTTTCAACTGGCGACATCAGACAGCATATACGATTACAGTGTGAGTGCAGATACAACCAGTAACTAGGATTAGACTGTCCCTTTGAAAACACTACAAGGCTTATATTTGCAACATATACAGAAACCTTCCTTTCATTGGCAGACACTTACCTACTCGCCAACTCTTTCTTCCAATTTTGAATGACATTATAGTGACGATGACACTTTGAGTTTCCTTCATTTACAAATTGATATTCCCACTTTGGAAACATTCACCAAACCTGATCTTGCAACATATATGGAAAGCTTCTTTTAATTGGCAGGCATTTGCCAACCTGCGAACTCTTCTATCCAATCTTACCTTCAATTATATGATGATGACATATTAACACATTTGAGTTTCTTTCATTTACAAATTTGAGATTACAAACAAATCTTGTCATGATCAAAGATAACAACGTTAAAATTTAATTTGATCTGTACATTTCCCGAACTAAGATGCAGAAGACTGCATCTTCATTGTTTTGCAAAAGAATTCAAAATTGAAGGAAACTACATGCTGTTCTTATTTTCTTTTCTCTTCTCTTCCATCTCAAAATAATATCTAAAAATATACAGTTTTCATGTCCATTCAGCTCAGTCCCCATGCCTGCAAAATTCAACAAATTCCTTTGTTAATTGAGGGATTTCATACTCTAATGTTGAAGAACAACTATGACACAAGTTTGCTTTATGGGAAAGCTCCTTTGTTATTTGATATGGTTAAACTTGGCAGTGAAACCAAGCTAAGAAGTGATTTTGAGGCAGTAAAAACTGTATAATGTATGTTGGTGCATGCTCATGCAACAAAAATTTCAGGTTACATGTAAGGAATCACCTGAATTTGGCCATCAGAAGTTCCAACAACAAGAATATCTCCATCCTCATTGACAGCCATGCAGTGGATTTTACCATTGCTCCCTGTTTGAAGTGATCCTATTCTGTTGTGCTTTTCGGCCGACCAAATTTCAATTGTCCCAACCTTACATCCTAAATAAATCAGCTCTGAGCTAACAGCCATGGCCCGGACATCCAAGGTAGTCTGCAGTGATCCAACCATGTTGTAGTTTGATGTGCTCCATATCTTTACCACAGTAACAGCGATATTGTCAGCAATGAAATCTTGCCTAGTTAAAATCTGAAACACTTTACAAATACTAAGTTGCACTTGTTTGCTTCAATTTAAGTCTTTCATGAGTCCATCAGTTTAGAGAAGTTGATCTAGACGCAAGAATTCTGAAAAGAACTAGCTCAATTGCTCTGCTTAACAGAGCAAGCAAAAGAAGCATGGTGACTTTGCATAAGTAGAATATCTTTTTAGTCTTGTCATAATTGCGGTGCTTACCTTCACAGGTGCTCCATCTACTGGAGGACTGGCTGAGTAGAGCAACCCACTATGACATTGTATTGCATAGATTGGGTGTGTCTTCCCTAGTAATTTTCTAGCTCCAGGCTGAATGGTGCTCAGAGTTCCAGATACTAAATCAATTTCCTGCAAGTTCAACACAGAATACAAGAGCAAATAGGTAATTATACTCAAAAAGACATATCTTCTTGACAGCACAGGAAGAGATATGAAGTTATTCATTCAGAGAATGCATATATCTATGAAAATCTAATTGTATAACATCATTCTTACCTGAACGCTATTATCATTGCATCCACAGTAGAGCTTTCCTTGTACAAGAGCCAAACACCTTACATGTTTGTGAGGGTTGAGCATCTTTGAGCTTCCACTCCATGATTGGACCTAGTTAGCAAAAGAAAACATTTCAACTCATCAATTACTCTGTGGAAGGAAGTACAGAGGTCAAATTTCAGGGCCTGTATTATGAATTTCTTTCCTTGACAGAAAAATCTCATCTACAAGAAGAAAAGAATGAAAATCAATACCTTAACTCCAGCTCCTTGTGGAATAAAGCATGAAATTGTATTTGCAACAACAAGGTTATGAACTTGATCTTTGACATCATAAATCTGAATGCACTGAATATCATCCTCCCCTACAGACCACGCCTACGTATACAGAAGATGATTAAGAATGAGAACAATGTGAGAGCCACAAGAGACATCCTCCTGGAAATGTTGAAGATGATCTTACCCTTATACTTTTGTCGAGAGACCCACTGTACAGTTTTTCTCCAGACTGCAAAACTACTAAGCTAGTCACAGCCTTTGAATGCTCTTGAACTTCTGAAGTAAGATGAAGAAGACTCCCTCTACCTGTCCAGACCTATGGCCACCGATTAAGAACAATATCAGGAGAATGTACAGATTTGCTTGTATTAAGTTTGAAGGTGCACTGCCAAATCAGCAAACTTGAAAATGAACGATGCAATAGTGTTCTTGAATTTTTAACTACCTTAATTACTCCATCTGAGTGCCCAGAAAAGATCTTATCCCTGAAGCTAGTTACTGCCAGCACATCCCCATTTGCGCTGCAGTCTACTTGAACCAACTTTGTATGACTCCAAAGCTCCTGCAGCCAAACATGGACAGAAATTTAGTTTAATGCATCTGCATTTTTTTAAGAGCTTAGTCGTTTGAGTTTTCTTCAAAAGATTTATGGTCTAAAAATGTGTTTTGATCTACACTGGACTTACCACGCTAGAGTCTTGCCCTTTTGATAAAACCTTCAGCATCTCAGATGCTAGGTTAGAGCATTTCTTTAGGTTCCTTAGAATTTTCAATACGCCTTTCACATTGATTGTTAGATCCTGCAGTCCATCTGGAATTTGGCAGAATTGCATGCATCAGAATCAAAGAGCACAGTCATTTGAAATTTAACTAAGAAAGAGAAGGATATCTAGATTTCTAGACACATAAACGTGCCAATCACTCACCTGGATCATCCATAAAGCCGCTTAGAGCAAGCATAGCAAGAGCTTTTTCTTCAGAATCCTTTGAAGACTTCAAGATATGTATGAACTTTTTAAGTAAGCAAACCCTGGCAGCACCTTTAATCCCTGTATCAGGAAGAATGGTAAGCATATGGATGAGCCAGGTAGCACATACAAGGCATGCATGGGATAACTCTGCGTGACTGCTGTCTAGGCCTTCTGACAAGGCCTCAAACAGCAAGCCAAATTCATGGCTAACTAGAACAAATGCCATTTTCTTTTCCCATTCATCTGAAGCCTTTTCTTCTTCCTGTAGCAGCAAGTGAAATCTGAATTCAGAAATAATTTCTTAAGTATAACACAAGCACAAATCACAAGTCTCCAACAAAAAAGAAATTTTACACTTTCAGACACAACATTTCAAAAGAAAATGATGAATTTTTTATCACTAGAATGTCATTAAATCAAATTATAAAGACGAAATTCTTGAACAACTAACCAAGATTTCCTTAGATTCAGTATCAACATGGCTCTGTTGCTCCCCTCGCATGAGGACTTTGTAGGCCTTTTCAAATCCCGCACGTTTCAGAAGAAGAGCTCGGAGGAGGGGTTTTCCTGAGGAAGAGAATCTTCCTTGCAGTGTCATAATCATTTCAGCAGCAACTAATTGGTTGTCAGGGAACTCAGAATCCCTGAGGCATGAGATTAATGCATCTATAGCCTCTTCTCTATAGATGCTCATCTTTCTTGGCTCCACCTGTAGAAAACATCTTTCCAATTTAGTTTTCAATGAGAATGTAAAAGTTTTGAACGTAAAAGCAATTTCCTACTAATGTGAAAGATGAAGACAGATTCAGACCAGGAGATCAAGTTGCAGCAGGAGGCCAGCTATAACAGGGCGTTGATCCTGGAGGGCAGTTTGTAGATAAATTAGAAGTGTATGCATTGTACTGAAAGCTCCTTCGTCCTTTATGATGTGAAGAAGCTGCTTATTGAATGTCCTCCTATAAAACAAGCCAGTCTTACAGTGTTATTTTTCTAAGGGGAGAGAGAGAGAGAGAGAGAGAGAGAGAGAGAGAGAGAGAGAGAGAGAGATACCTGTTTAATTTTACCAACTCGGAAAGAAAATGAACGACCTCAAACCGTTGTCCATCATTTGCACTTACGAAGCATTCCAGAACAGTTGCAAGTTGAGCCTTATCTGCAATAAGGTTTCTGCAATGTCCATCTTCCTCAATGCATTTTACCAAGATTCCAATTGCTGAAATTCTTTCTTCCATCAATTCGGATTCCAAGGACCCAACAACACTCTCAAGTGCTCGTTCTGAAACTACGGTCCGAGCGACCTTGCCCGACATATTCTCATCGGTACTTCTCAGAATCTGGCCCAACAAAAGAATCGAAGCTGTCTTTGGCCTAAAACACATCTCGTACATGTATTCTTCTTTCTTCTTGATGACCATTAGAAGGGATTCTATCACGGTCATCTCCACAAGATTCGTTAAAGTCGGTCTCAGTAGATATATCAACACGACTGCTTCCACAAGACCCTTTTTGAAAAGAGCTACTATGCAATCGACATCGGACTCTACTGCCGTGAGTGTCTGAATCACATCTTTGTCTCTTGATGCCAGTTCGGTGAGAAGAAAAACCGTCGTTCTCAAAACACGAGGATCAACTGAATTGAATAAAACCTCGACAAACCCATTAATCACAGGCGGTTTTAAGAGGGACGTTTGGATTTCTGGAACCGTGTTGGCATCTTGCCAGAACCTTTCGATTCTTAAAACAGCCATTTCGGACGCATTCAGTATTTCTGACATGCAGAGGTTAGAGATCGCGATGCGGAGCTCACCAATTGTGCCGTCGACGTTGGCTTTTCTGATAACGCTTGTGGGAGATGAAGAAGGCTTGGTTGCAGCCACTGGAGGCGATTTGGGAGCTGGGATTTCCGCTTGTGCCCATTTTGAGCCAGGATTTTGCTCCAACCAGCTTGCGATGAGCCGCTTGAGCACGTAATTTGTCTTGGGTAACTGGGTGTTTTGTAGTTGTTGCCTTGTAATCGGGCAAGTCGAATTACCTCTGTCGAGCCATTCTTGAATGGCTTTGCGCTCGTACGTCTGCCCTGTTTCAAGAGTCACCGGATCGACGAATACGTGGCTGGTAATGGGGCAAACGAAGTCCTTCGGAGGAGTTCGTTTTCCGGCTCCGATTACATTATCAGAAACCTCCATGACAGGCTCTGGAGCACTGAAATCAAAATCAAGATTCAGAAACCGATCCCTATAATGCCAATCCTATACTGTTGACAACGCTTAAGCCGCCGCTTGTGAAGTGAACCAATGAGACCCATACCAGTGAAAGAGAGACTAACAAAAACACTAAAACAGATGAATACGATTATTCAAAGAAACAGACGACAAGTGCCGGTTTTCCTTGCTCATGGGATAAGACTACCAACGCATAATAACACGAAGAAGCTGCCAAATGGTTTCTTTTTTGCCAGGGAACAAGTTCTTGGTGAAGTCCAAAGGAACGATACTGATTCCCAAAGCCATTACAAGACAACTCTTACAAACGAAAAGCCAGTTAAGATGCAGATTATAGAATGAAGCAGCTTATCCCTACCAACTGGCTTCCTCTGAGATGGGTTGTTTCTGCTTCCGGACACTCGAGCGATTCAAAGTCCTTTCCTCGTTCCTTTCCTACACGACAGAAGACAAAAATATTCCACCAGTTAAAACAAACGGCTACTGCATAGGTAGATCAGTCGAAGGTAAAAGAGGACATCTCTTGCTTCTCCACCTCAGCCTCAGAATCGGACGAAGAATCAGCTAACCCGTCATCAGAAGTACTAGACGCTGCGTCAAACTCAAAACCCGAACTTAAGCTGGAGTTCCTTCTGTGAGATCCTTGACCGGAGATGAGAGTGGGAGACGCTCTCTGAGGATACGAAAGCGGAGACCTCGTAATACTGCTGTTACCGCTGCTGGCGCTGCGATCGAATTCAGCTGATGGCGATCCATCAATCCATATGGGCTGCGAGAATTTGAAGAAAGATTATTGAACTCAGAAAAATAAACACCAGGACCGCGTCAGCAAATCGGTCGAAGACTAAAAAACTACGGAGAACAATCACGGAGATTTTTTTGATGGATCGAGCCTGGCGTTGAATTTAGTCACGACAAGCGCAGTACTCGTGTTTTTGTAACGGGTATTCAATTTCTATCTGTTTTTTGTCCCCAGATGCTACAAAGAGATCAGAAACGAGTCGAAACAGCGTAAGATCCAATATCCAGGAATTCTTATTCTCGAGGATGAAGAAGGAGACGGTCAACCGAAGACGTTGACAATGCATACAGCAGCCAAATAATAATTAAAAAGAAAAAGCCAACCAGTCAGCCGGCTTATCCACAAGAAAGGACAATTTGACAATTGGCAACTCCCACGTGCCCCCCAAGTTGATAGTTAACACGTGCTTAATTTTGTAATTATCTTTTCATTTCGAAAATTATTTGTTTTTCCCGTAAATTTGTATTTTTATTATTTACTATATTTTTTGGAAAAAAATTAGTGTAATTTTATAAAAATGTTAAGCTTCCTAGATTATTAATATTTAACTATTAAATTATCCAATTCTATATAATTATCATTTTTTTTAATTATTTATATTAAAATTAAAAGTTTAAATATAATTTTATTCCAGATAAAACTCGAACGCAAGACCTGACGGTAAAAGCAATTTTATGACTATTGAACCAAAAGCCCTATTTTACGATTATGATCAGATATGCTTCCTTGTTTGTCAGCCATGAAAACGAAGAAGACTAGGAAATCGTAGAAGCAAAACAAAAATGGAGGGAGAAGAATTAAGAGCAAACCGCGGAATTACATTATGCCGTCCGTTTCCCAACCCACCGCTTTCAATTCTCATCAAGTTCGCCTCCACCAGGTCTACCTGTTCTGCTTCTTCTTCTCTTTCATTTAGCGTTAGCAACAACGCCGGCGGCCGGAGCGTTTCATTCCCATCCAAAACCTCCTTAAGAAAACAAGCATAGGTCCTCGTGTTCTCATCCACGATCGCCTCATAATCCCTTTCCAGCTCCTTCAGCTCCGCCGTCTGGTTCCTGCTCATCCTCGACAACAACTCCATCCCCACGCTCGACCGCGACCGCCGAAGATCCGGCGGTTTCGTCGACAGAATCCCATCCCTCCGCTCCTTAAACCACCGTAAAACAGGAGCGAGATGAAAGAGAAACAAATCTTCGAAAAGGGTGGGAGCGATTTCGGTTCGAGCGGAGAAAGGGTCGAGGACGAAGACGTCGAGGAGGCTGAGAGCGGCATTGACTGGGCGGTGGCAGAAGGTGTAAATGATGGACAAAAGAAGGGAGGCTAGGTGGGATTGAATGGGTAAAGAGATGAGAGTTTTCTCGGTGAGACGGAGGGAAGAGGAAGAAGAAGGCGTGACGGAGTCGATGGCTCGAGCAGCGAGGATGAGGGTCTTGTGGGTAGTTTCGTCGTTCATGGAAAATTTGCCAATGGCAGAGGAGATGATGTGACGGCGGCGGTCAGCCTGCGAGAGGAGGGCATGGAGAAAGGCGGCGGTGGGGCGGAGGACCTCGCCGGCGGTGATCATGGTGGCATTCGTGATTCGTCTCTCCCGCTGGCGGGCCGGAGTGGGGAGGAAAGATTGGCCTCGTTTTAGTTTAAAAGAGGGAAGATTGATTTTAGTAAACAGACTTGGTTTGTAACGTAATAACGAAAATACCATTAAGCACCGCACAGGTGCAAAAACAATTGGGGGAGTTTTGTGTATAAAATAAGTAAAAGCCGGCAACAGAAAGCGCGTGAAAGAGGCAGGGTATTATCGTCATTCTACTAATTTCGAATTTCTCGGGTGCGCGCTGTGTCTCAGAGAGAGAGGAACGAAAGCCGGAAGACAAAAAAAGTGGGTCCCACTGCCGCCTGGGCCGGCTTCGCGGCCCCACAGATGCCCAAACCGGCTTTTCCAGAGATCCAACTGCCTTGGTGGCATTATTTTTGGCCAATGGAAGAAAGACACGTTGTAATCTCAGACTCGTTCGTCCACAGTAGGACAAAAATGTCTTTGTTGTACATATTTTTAAGCATTACAAGTTACACTTGCCAACTGGAAAGAATAAAAAAAATAAAATTCTCGTTCATTATAATTTTCTAAAACTCTTGGAAAAAAATTTCCGGTTGATTCCTCATGAATCCTCTTGCTTTTAAGAAATATTAAAAATAATAATAATAGAAAACAATAAAACAAGAAGGGATCATAGAAGAGTGAAAGAGAAAAGGATGAAGAAGTTAATAAATCCAACCATCTTAACCTCTAGTTACAAAATTACCACTCTCCTCAATTACTTTCTTTACCCAGAAGCAGCAGCAGAGAGCAGAGAAAGAGGCAGAAATAGAGAAACTCCTCCATGCAAAATGATCTTAAATGCATGAAATCTCATGTCTTATCAACAAATTTTGAGTGCAGCCTGTATTCAATTGTCTGAAAGAGTATCATGCCAAACAGGATTGAACCTGAGGCAACTGAGATAACTAGAGAACCTTGCTGTCACAGGCCCCTTATTTAAGGATGGCTTGTCCTAGAGAATCAGTTCAAGAAGCTGAGCTGGACCATTCCTGTACTGTTGGTGTCATCACTCCAATGTTTCTCATATCCAAAATATTTGCTGATTAGCAAAATCAAACATCAGTGTGTGTTTGCAATCTCAGTTACAAATCAGAAGGCAATTAGATTTGTCCAAGTTTTGGGGGATTCAAACTGTCTCTCAAGTTGTAGGAAAGAATTTTAATCTAAAACTTGAACAGCTTCTCCTTTTTTTTGTGTGTGTGTTTTCTTTCAAAGGAGATACCTGTTTCGGACACTCACAAACAACAAAAGGCTGAAGAGAGAGATAGAGAACAAGAGAGAGAGTCCATTGACTTGGTGATTTAATGTTAAGTAAATTATGTAAGCCTTAACAGCACAAGAATAAAAGGAATAAGTAAATTTAGGGTAATGCAATTTTATATGAATTGCAAGTTTTCTTCTCCCTTATCCAAAGACACTGCATTCACCATTATACAAGACAACTCTCACAAAAAAAAGAAGTACAACGTTTTGTAGTTTATAAGGAGAATGCAATGGATAACTTATTTTCAGAAACTTGAAATGAATTTATGCCTGGTCTTGTAATAAGTTAAAAGAGGATGGGCTCACAGAGGAATTGGAAACTGCATCTCATGCATATAATGGAGCACATCAAAAGAAAGCACAGAAAAGTAAAACAAAAGCCAGAGAGACTAGCCACAAGAAAATATAAATTATTCTTGTGGTCTGACCGAAAAAACCAACATAGGGATTAAAATGTTGAATGAAGCCTTTGTTTTATCTTATGGTTCAGTAGCATGAAGGAATCATTCAAATCCCTTATGCAATCAAAATCTGTTCTAATTTAGCCTTTTCCAACTCTAGTTGTAATCCGATTTTCCAAATGGTGGTGTACAAACTATGTACAAAGAAGAGTCTAAGATCCACAATCAGAAACAGTTTGACGGGCCCCCTTGAAAAATCGAATGCTGAAACGAATATTTTGCCAGGAGAATGCAGTTTTCACAATTTCACAGTGAGAATGGCAGGGAAAAAATTGTGACAACTCCAAAAAACAAATTATAATATTCCAAAAGCAATTAAATAATCTTGATTTGACAACAGAAAAATATGAAACAATAAAAAAAAAATTGAGAGATGGGGCAGACCTACCGATATGGACTTCTGGTGCAGCAGCAGCAGTTGCATCAATAATGACCGTGACGGACTTGTAATCCAATGCAACAGCATCATATACTGTCTGTCTGATGCAATTAGGAGTCTGAACTCCTACAGGAAAAAAAGATGGATGAAAATTTATATATTTTTAGATCTTGACACAGGTACACATCAAGTACACGATAGTAATTAAGCTAGTACTTACCAACAACAACTATATCTTCAATGCCACTACTCCGAAGAAGAGAATGAAGATGTGTAGCAAAGAATGCACTAAAGCGTGTCTTTACCAGCTTATACTCTCCTTCTTTAGTAACAAGGCCATCAGCTAATTCAGCACCCTTAGTTCCCTTTGAAGTTGGGTTTGCTTTTCCATCACCATACAAGTGCCTGCGAAAGAGCTCAACATCTCTGCCAAGGGGGTCATGCTCTCGAACAACCTATACACCATTCTCATGAACATCAAAATCGAACATAATCTAAAACAAAAGAAAACAATTAGTGCAACAAGAAACATGCAGGATACCAAAGTTTCTTACACAGAGACATCAATTGATCTATCAAACAGCAAGTTTCTTAATTCATTGAGCATCAGAGATTCTGCAGGAAGCACTAAAGGAAATAGCAAATGAAGTGGCAGATAACTGTTCATTATCTAGAAGTATAACATGTCATAAAGAAGCATTTCTGCAAAGAGGTGGTATGCAACAGAGCAGAAATGAGCGTTAGAACACAAAGACACTATAACACGTCGCAACTATCCTATGCATTTCGACCTATGATACAGGTCCATGGGAAAAAATAAATCAGCTTTGTTACGTGGGTAGAAAAGACTCTGCTAACTTCATGCATAAAGAGTTCTCAAACAACTTCCACTGCTCCACGGCACAAAATGTGCATGTTTCAGTCTTTTCAACACAAATTCCTTTCATATGGTACTCGAAATTTTCGAGAATTCTCTTCCAACAACTTTATGAAATTTCGAGTGATTAGTTTAAGCTAATTTTATTGAACAGGTGAATAGATCACAACGTTAAAGGTCCAAAGACATTCAGCAGATAAATTACCCAAACCACAAAAATGCCCCGCTCCCTTGCAACTTGAATAGTTTTTATGACACAAGGAACAATCTCCTCGCCCCCTGCTACATGCATCGGACCTCCCGGCAATATAAAATCATTCTGCAAGAAGAACCATCATATTAAAAAATAGCCGAAAGGCAAAATTAACTTCAAGGGTCAATCTGAGAAGTAGAGAAATCACTAAAGGGTCCATTCTAAGGCTATTGCATTGAGGAATTTCTGGTAATAACAGGTGAAGGTGAAAATTGGCAAAACCTGCATGTCGATGACGAGCAGTGCCGTTTTTTCCCACTTATCCGCCATGCCTCTGGGGAGCTACAGATGGGGAGTAAACTCGGAATCAAAGGGGGCTTAAGAGCGTCTTACAGGCTGTTGAAGAACAACTCACCCTTCTTCCAGCGACGGGAGGTTTTTCCTTCGTGTAGATATCTCAATGACAAATGGGCGTTGAAGAAACCAAACGAGAAAGAATACATCGTGTTCGACTTTTTTTTATTATCTCAGAATACATCGATCTTCACAGAAAACGTAGAGTGATTAGAGGTATCAGTATATAATATTATTAATATATAAAAGAAGTTATTTTATATTTTATATAATTTATTTATTTATTGAATGATAGAATGAGTAATTAATAAATAAATGTAATAATAATTAAATGACTTCAAATTTAAAAAAACTATAAAAAGATTAAAAATCATATTATCCTATATATTGAATCCTAAGAATAATATTATTTTATTATAATAAAATCCTTAAAAGAATATTAAAGAATCCTTTACAAAGGTATAAAATTCACCCGAATGCCTAATTGGGTTAAAAAAATTCTATTTTCATTCTATGTATAAATGTAAAAGAAAATTTGAATAAATCGGTAAAATTGACACCCTTAAGTGAAAGAAGTAGATCTTATTTACTTTTTCAATATGTTGAGCACATAGCCAGACCTATTAGGAGTGGAAGGCATAGGTACTTAATCCAGGACTACGAGCCGACGACCACAATGGCCTAACACTGGCTATGTGGACATAATCCTTTGCATTCGGGCAGCGCGAAATCCCACGTCCGTGGGGATTCGAACTCGCGATATAGCGCCTGCATGATTAAAAGGTGGTGGCTCTAGTATATGTTCATAGACTACAAAATCTCATTTATTTAAATAATGTTTCCTCTAATGTAACAAAGAGAGAACTTTAGATAGATTTTGACTCCTTAAATTTGCTCGAAAGAGAAAATATAAGTTCATTTATATGGTTATTTGCTATTAATGGATGAATTTTTTTTTTTTTTTTTGCTAAGATGCCTAAATGGAAAGAGTTTAAAAATAAGTTATTCTAAGGGATATTATTTATTCATTCATATTTATTTATTCTATTTTCTTTGTTTTAGATTTTATTCTAAGGGATATTTTTCAAATTTTTATAGTTTATTAGTAAATGATGTTGCTTCAACCTTACATGGTGAACTTTGTCTGCTAATTCATGCAATTTTAACATCAGCCTCTAACATATGGTTCACCCATTCCAACTTAGTTATTATATGTTATTGTGTCATAGTTTGGTTGATTAAATGTAGGTCATAGAGCAAATCTCCTTGTAATAGAAAAAATAAAAATTCATGTTAGGAGAGATCTTCCTTACCTCACCCTCCTACCTTTAGCACAAGGATTGGTCAAGTCTGAAGGTAAAAAGATTTTTTTTTTTGGATAAGTGAAGATAATTATAAAAAAATCATCTAATAAAAGAAGATTAAGAGTATAGAATTTATTTTTATCAAAATAAAATTTTATTTAAAATTAGGACAAAAATATAATAAAGGGCATTTTAGGAATTTTGAGTTAGACACAAGGTGAGAACAGGTAGGGTTTGATTTTGGTAACCATGTAACACTCTCTCAACCTGATTTTGTCCATAGTTATGCTCCTATTTTTAACAACTCAAAGAGAAAAATATAGTCAATTAAACCTTTTGAAATTCCAGGGTTAAGTTACTTTTTCTTGTAAAAGGTAAATATATATTTTTATGATAAATGCTTATACTTTTTAAAACACAAAAAAAAAAAGTATGCACTTAATAATCTCACATTAACCAATATACTTAATAGATGTGACCCTATTTTAGATGCACACTTCCACCAACCAATCCTTTTATTATAATTTTAATTCAGTCCAAACCGGCATATATGCGATAATAAGCACCATAATTATCATAGGTTAAATTCTAAAAAAATGTGAATCCTTATGATTTCATGGACCTCATGTCAAATGTGAAAAATAAATAAATAAATAAGTAAATAAAATTGTATGTGCCATGGGACTGTTCTGATATCTACTCTAAAGCAACCTTACAATTTTTAATAAAAAAGGATGAAGGGAACTTAGAATAACCATAGTAAACTACTGTAACCTTTACTTCTCTTTGAAAAGTTAAAAAAACAGATTTTTTTTTTGCTTACAAGGATCTCAATATGCAGCCCCAGTCTCCAAAAAGAAACTGAGTGTCAGAGTGGTTCCGTCCACTCTTGTAGGCGGTAGCTTTCCGCACCTAACAGATTGGTCTATTGGGTTGTATTGGTTAGCCGTTGTCATGGTATCAGAGCTGGGCACGCCACGTCCTGCGTTCGAATCCCATGAGACAAGGTTAAGAATGAGCAGGGTGGGTGTCAGGTTCCGTCCACTCATGTAGGCGATAACGTTCTGCACCTAATAGATCGGTCTATTGGGTTGTATTGGCTAGCCGCTCTCACAGAGAAATTGAGGCATTGGGAATTCTTTGGCTTCTTTGACCCTTTTTCTCCAAAAATCAAGTCACTCTAGTGGGAGAATACTGCCTAATGGATGATCAGTAGGAACCTTCTAAGAAATTTCATCCAAGCTTGTCTTTTTTCAAGCATTTAGTCTTCTTCTACAGGTCAGTGAATGTGAACAAAATATACTCCTTTTAAAGGAGTAATCTATTTAATGGAAGATGCAAGTTAATGGAAACGAAATCGCCACTTCACCTACCCTTTTCATCCTTCTTCAAGCTTCTTCTTCCGTTGGCTTGAATCTGAGTTTCCTAACTATAAAAGAGGAACAAAAAGAATAACAACCCTGAGCTCTCCGAAGCTTGAGGATAACAAGATGAGGAGTTTGAGGATTCTTTTCGTGGTTTCACTAGCCATTATCTGCTGCAACCTTGAATCTTCCGACGCCGCTCTCTCGAAAGATCTCCTCAAAATGGTGAACAGGGTGAACAAGGATGGGCCTTACATTGGAGTGTTAACTCCAAGTTTGTTCGAGTTGAACTCTCTTCTTCAATTAACTGGCTTCACACCTGGTGATAGCATCAAGTACATTGACTATGCAGGTAAAACACAATCTACCATTTTGATGAAAGAGATTTTTGAAATGAATTGACGATCCTAAACATTTATATCTGATTTGCAAGGGAGGAGATTTCGCGTTGGTCGTTTCGACGACAAAAGAGTGATTCTTGCCATGACAGGGAAAGGAATGGTGAGTATAGATTTGTTTCGGAAGTATGATCTCTCTGCGATTCTTTGAGTTTGTTGAATCTAATGGAGCTTGCTACAGATGAATGCTGCTGCCACTGCAATGACTCTGATGACCTTGTTTGAGACTAGCCATGTTCTTCACTATGGAATTGCTGGGAATGCAGATCCTGGACTTAACATCGGCGATGTAGCAATCCCTCGGAAGTGGGCGCACACAGGCCTCTGGAACTGGCAGGTGGGTGGTAGAGACCTTGCCTACATTGTCCATTATCGCTACAACTGAATAACTTGATGAAGTTTTTTGATAATTGCCTCTTCCTTTCGTATCCATTAATTCTTGTCAGTTGTCACTGTTGCAGAGGTATGGAGAAGGTCCTGATGATGAGCTTCCCCTAGAATCTGAAGGGGACTTTACAAGGGATTACGGCTTTCTCAACTTTGGAAAATTCAATAACGTTAGTGACGATGATGGCCACTTTGAGAATTATCTGAATAACGTTTGGTTTCAACCGGAGGAGACGTATCCGATCGACAGAACGCCGGAGTCGTGTGATCGGATTTTCTGGGTCCCCGTCGACCGCTCTTTATTTGAACTCTCCAAGAAACTGAAGGTACGCAACAGCATCTCATATCCGCAAATTGATGCAGAAATTAGGGTTTCATAGTACTTTCTACTGTAACAGGAGGAAGTGAAGCTGGATGGATGCATGAACGCAACCACCTGTTTACCCAACAAGCCCAGAGTCGTAACAACAAAAAGAGGGAGCAGTGCCAGCATCTATATGGACAATGCTGCGTACAAAAACTTCATTAACACCCAGTTCCAAGTTGGACCAGTGGACATGGAGAGTGCTGCGATATCACTCATCTGCCACCAGATGAAGATGCCCTACATTGCTCTCAGAGCTTTATCTGACAAAGCTGGCGAAGAAGATGAGGATTCTTATGACAGAAACACCTTCAAACCTCTGGCATGCGCCAATGCTATTAAGTTTCTTATGGAATTAATCGAGAACATCCAAGCCTCCATGGATAGCTCCAAGTAAGGCACAGCATGGTCTCTGTTATGCTCCTCAAAGTGTCTTCCCCTGTGAATGATGAAGCTATGGCTTAATATGCAGCAGACTATATGAAGATGATAAATGTTCAGTTTGATTGTATAATTAATTCAACTTACTAATGTATGCCTAATATTTAATTAGGATTTCATCTATTAACCCAATTACCTACTTGAGATTAATTAACACATAGATTATTATAATTAATTAAATTATTTAATAATAAAATAATGGGTAATTCACTTTTAGGACTCTTATTTATTAACTCAATTACCTATTAGAAATGAATATTTAACTGAATTATTTAATTAATTCAATTGACCATTAGTCTATTTCTTAACTCAATTCTGTGACGGAAATAACTCCTTCCTTGTCTACAGTTGAAGAGCAGCTTTCAAGCTTACCTGTGAACAGACGCCATCTTTTTTAAAACTCCGCTTCTGCATTTTCTTATGGATCTCTCTCATTCTATAAATTATCAAGGGCGCATTATCTTCTTCCTTCAGTGACTCTCCCCTCCCAAAGATGCTGGAAAATCGTTTTCTTGCGTTTCTTGCGGCGTTAATATTGATTGCGAGCAGTGCAGCATATGGTGCAGTTCGTGATGAAACCATGAAAACTATCAAGAAAATTAACGAAGAAGGGCCTTACTTAGGCCTTGTGGTGCCCAATGCCTTCGAAATGAACCCACTTCTGCTATCACCAAGCTTTGCTGCTGATGAAAGATTTCCGTTCGTGGATTTTGCAGGTTGAATGATCAGACCCATTCTCTCTCTCTCTCTCTCTCTCTCTTAGTTTATGATCATGTATGCAGAAATCAAACTGAAACTCCCTGTCTGCTGTCCATGATCAAGCTTCTGTACTCCACAGGAAGAAGATTTCGCGTAGGAAAACTGGGAATGGAGAAAATTGTACTTGTCATGACTGGATTAGGCATGGTACGTGAAAAATAATTAATTTTCCATGAGGGGTTGCGAGATTGGATTCTGAGAGATCTTCTCTACTTTGTTAATCTGCTTTCTTAAAGCTGAGAGCAGTTCTTTTTTGTCTTTTTGACTCTTTATAATACTCCCAAATTCCAATACCAAGTAATTAAGTAAATCTGTTTCATCAGCTAAATGCAGGTCTAGCAACCCAGTTACTTCTCAGCCTGTTTAACGTCAACGGAGTCTTGCACTTCGGAATTGCCGGAAATGCAAACCCACATCTCCAGATAGGAGATGTCGCCATTCCCCAGTACTGGGCTCATACAGGCTTGTGGAATTGGCAGGTACTCTGATGATAATCGGGGCAATCTGGCCGTCTCTAATGTACAGCAAGAATTTATATCCTGTAAAGACGGTTAATTTTGTGTCGTTTAAATCCTTCCCTTTGCTTTGAACAGAGATTCGGGGATGGGGATGAAGATGAACTACCCTACGAGTCCAGTGGAGATTATACAAGAAAAATAGGTTACATCAAATTTTCGAACTATTCCGTCGTCGCCGATGAAAATGGGAAGCATGTCCAAAACCTTTTGAATAACGTCTGGTATCAACCAGAGGAGATCTTTCCGGTAAATGGAATCCCGGAGGTCAGAAAACATGCATTCTGGGTCCCGGTTGACGAGCACTATTTTGCCATTGCCAGGAAAGTTGAGGTGATCTTAGTTCTTCCTCTTCCATGAAATCAGAATAACATTTTTTTAATTTTTTGAACCCAAAATCCAACATATGGATCTTTCCACAGTGCAACTTATTTAATTTGCTGCTAGCTGTTTCCTGACTCCCACCTAATGTTCCTCTTTCATTCATCTTACACGAGAAAGAAAGAGAGAAAAGCCGAAGTGTTTGGTTTCCTCACTCCAGCTTTTTCCTCTTTCTTTTCTTTTTCAATATTCCAAGCAATTCGTCTAAGCCATCAGTCGTCTTTGTCCAAACAATCCATCCAACAGCAAGCATTTTTTTCTTCTAGAACTCTTCTTTCTCAACCTTTCGTGAAGATCTTCTCCGCCTTCTTACTTGCAGTATTTTCTTACGTTTGTTTGATTGTAAATTTGTCGTTTCATGTTTTTTTTTTTTTTTGGTTTTTCTGTAGCTTTTTCTTCTAGGTTTTTATATTCTTATTTCTTCTTCAAACCCAGAAATTATTGATGCACTTAGCTTTTTTAAGATATATTTTTATCGAAAATCCAGCTTCGGATAGTTCCCAGACATTTGGATATCGGATATCTGGACATCTGCATCGATTTGTACGGGCTGATGTTAAATAGCCATGAACAAAACTGACAGGGTATGAAGCTGGAGAGGTGCATTAACTCTACGACTTGCGTGGGGAGAGAACCAGTGGTAAGGAGGGTTTGTAAGGGGAGCAGTTCCAGTGTCTTTGTGGACAACGCTGCTTACAGGAAATTTCTCAGTTCCAAGTTCAATGTAACTCCGATAGACATGGAAACTGGAGCAGTGGCTTTGGTTTGTTATCAGCAGACGATGCCTTTCATTGCCATAAGATCTCTATCCGACCTCGCTGGTGGCGGATCTTCACTCTCTAACGAAGCTGCAACCTTCGGTCCTCTTGCTGCTCGGAATGCTGTTGATGCTGTCATTAAATTCGTATCTTTGTTAAATCATCGCGTTTGAAGATGATTGCGATATGATCCTTCACTGGACTGGAAAATGTTACCAATGGTGAATTTAAAATCCACATGTGATATGTCTCCAAATTAGAAGTATTTAAGTCGAAATCAAAACCAATCTTGCGTGCAAGTAAAACCTTCATACTACCATAAAATTGCCCAACTCTAGAATGCTCAAGAACTCACACTGAGATGCCGCCACAATACTTAGAAGAATTGCAAGTATATCAATAGACATTAAAGGAACAATATTTTTATGTTAAAGAGTTTAATATTGTTTATTTTTCCATATAGAAAGCTGTATAAACAGCCTCAATTTTACCAGGTCTAATCAGAGAATTGCAGCTTACAGGGGTAATCCTTAAAAACTGCTCCGCTTCAGAACTAAAACTTATATTTTCAAATTGGAAAACTAAAACTTAGGATGTAGTAAAGTCTGCGGAAAAACCCATGTTAGTTTGAACCAGAAACGCAAAAGCCACCATTATTCTCAAGCAAATCTGCTCTCTGCAAACTGGTAGGAAGGAGATTAAAGATACAGTCAGAAACTACCGCTAAATTTTGCAGGCAAAACTCCTGTCGCCGCCAAAGGTTTTCCTCAGATCTCCTTAGCCACGCCAACCATGAGACAGAATCAGACTACGCCTGCATTTCCTCAGCAGTGTCTCATGACACGGAATTAAGACTGCCCAAAACGGCTCAGCAATCCTCACAGCGCAGATTTTCCCACATACTCTAAACCCATGGCATTCACAAATATATAAGGTTTTCTTTCTTGATGTTATTTAATGATTAAAACTACCAAAAAGATGCAGTAAACTATTTTTTTTTTTTTTAAGAATCCCCTCATGTTGTCATGATTTTACTAGTGGACAAGTTGTTTTTTTCCAGTCTGAGTATCTGTACCCACCTGTCATCAGAAGCTTTAAAGCTTCCTGGTTTTCTAAAGACCTGGGGGTTTTAGGAATGGAACTAGACTGAAGAGTCCTTCCACATCCAGAGGAACTCTGAGAGCTTGTCCCATGAGCTGAGGAGCTGTACTTGAGCCTTTCCATGTGTTGAACCACGGGCCTCCTCCAACTTCCAATGCTGCCATCTCACTAGTAACATCAAGAATCATCTGCAGAAAAAAATTGACTAAGATTACTAGCCACAGATGGAGAAGCTCAAACAGAAGAAAATATGTAAGTATGTTGAGATATCTGGTAGATGAAACCATTTTAGAACCACACACCAGGGCCCAGGCAGTAACTTCCTGCAGCTCTTATACACCCTACCCCCATTTCCCCACTACCCATTCCCGCACCAAAAAAAAATAAAAAAAAATCGGTTATTCAAGTAAAAAAATAGAAAGCGCACCTGCCCTTTACTGCCATCAGATTTATTTTCCCACATCTGCAACCTAAGATCACCATAACATGTATCCTTGCATGCAGGAGCAAGTCCAGCTTCCATTGTAGGAGCTCGCAATGGGGTACCAGGTTCCTTTGTAGTCGCCTCTAATTCTACCTGGCCAAAAATATTGAATATCAAGGTTATGAAAGCTCTTAGTGGAAACCTTGTGGAATAATATGTGGTCCCAGGGGTATTTTGTTCCTTTGAAGACACGACAGCACTTTCTACCCTCAAAACCATTGCATAAGCTGCATTAAGTATTGGAACATCTGCATTAGACAGCATTTGCGCCCAAATTGTCTCATACTTGGGACCCAATGCATGAAGAAACCATGCTATATTAACCTCTTCTTTTTGCTTCTGAAGAGCTTCATCATTAGTTGTGTGTGGGTGATATACACTAATTTCTTGTCATAAAGCAGTCATCTCACTAAATAATTTGTCAGACTTTTGTCCTCCCACTGCAATGTGAACAATTTTTTGTACAAATCATACACACAAAACAGGTTATTTTCATGAGAGAAAGAAGTATTTAACAGTCCACATGTTCTTAGCAGTGTCACAATACATAATTTGTCTATCTATGTGCGGCTCCGTACTGTCAACAAGCCAAGTCATGGCAGTAGCATTTTCTTTTTTTCCAAGCTTACTTCATTAGAGAAAAAAGATCTTCAACCAATAGATGATCCTTCTCCTCTGATTCAAGGTACATCTTGACAGCCATACACCATAACAAATAATTCTTACCATCAAGCTTTGTGCTGGTAATCTGTACACTAGGAGTATCTTTCTCCCTTATATTCCTATTACCATTGGGTACAACTTCACTAGTGCTGGAAGAAGCCATCTATTACCCAACAGCATTCAACACACTATTTCCTACACCAATTTTACTTCTCAGTCCAAACACAGCTAGTAAACATCAAAACCTACACCAAATTTTATCACAATAAGCAGTAACATACCAATCCACACAAAAGCAGAGACCACTAATCATAAAGGAGTTCATGCAGCAAGGCACCAACATAAAAACACCACACACCAACCTCTTTTCACACATGAATTCACTAGCATCAACACAAACTACCACCACACATAAAAAAACACTAGTTTAAGAAGGAATAGCAGTCAGCACAGACCCAATCGTGGTCCCAAAGCTCAACTTTTTAACCCACCAAGGAGCACAGACACGTTCAATCAATCAAAAGGCACACTAAACCATCAACCAGCAGGCTGTGGCATAAGAAAAACAAGGAAAAATTAACCCACAAAGCCCCTCAGCAGAAAAAAGATGAAATATTTTCCAACTTGTAACTTGACACAGATGAGAAAGGAAGAGAAATAGAAGTCCGGAAGCTGTACTTGGTCTCCGCTTCTGCTCCGATACCAAGAAGGAACGTAGGAATAAAAAAATAAACAGAGAAATAGGGAAGAAGATGAGGTACAGAAAGGTTTGGACAATGCTCTGGTTCTCGGCAAGAAAAGCCAGAGTTCTTAAGGGGTGAAAATCGACCCCCAGATCTCTTTAATCTACCACTTGTCTTAATTACAGAAATACCTATGTTGCCCCTCTCACTCACACATTATTCCTTATAACTCCTAACACTGACATGATAAACTAAACTCACTCATAACTCTACTGCTAATTCACCTAAGTGAGAGAGCATATACTTGGCACAAATATCCATATGTCAAATGACCAAATTACCCCTGGGACTACATATTATTCAACAAAGTCATTCTTCTCTACCAGACACTAGAAAGCATTTTTTCCCGTTCAGCCCAAAGACCAACACAGTGACACACTGCACAGAAGTAAAATGGATCATACGCATCAAACTTTTAAAAACTTAACAAGAAAATTAAGAATGGTTCCATTACCATGTGTGAGGTGTTCTCTGCAGACATGTGCCAGTAACCCCATTGAGCTATTTCCCATCCGACAGTGCCAGTCCATGGGACAAACTCATAAAATTTTCCATTATAGTGAACACCAATCTGCAAGATCACATGCCGAGCATGATGCATAGTAGAACAAGCTACAGGAAAGAAATGCACACTACTGCAGCTGGCCTAACCAATTTTGAAAATATAGAAAATCATATCCACCAGAGAGTAACCCACAAACTTTTGTTTGAAACCATTGAATGAATAAAACTGGAACAGCAGGTTATATTGCTCAAACAAAAACAATCAAATTCTTGACTTTCATCAGCATAGCATCAATCTTTTGACAAAACTATGCAGTACAATCTGCTATAGATGTGGCAGATATATCTGGTAAGTTCCTTCAGGGGATAAATTATCCAAAGTTGGTAAAAAGAATTTCATAGAAAAACTTAATCAAGGAAACAGAAGCATGAAGATTGTTCTCAGTCTTGGTTTTTTAAAGAACAATGGCAAGAGGTGGAAATAGTCGGCAAGTTTGGATAAGAATTAGAACTGCTAACCAAAATTTCCAACACAAGGAAGCAGAAATGTTTTTTTATTTGGAACTGAACAGAACTTCTATAAAGAACTGCTGCCAGATGTTTTCTTATCCTAGTTTTATTTATCTAGACATTCATCATAGAAAAACATTTACCACAATCTATGCTGCCAAGTCACTAAAACCTAATCAGTGATATTAGCAAAAGCCCACATTAGGTGGTCTACACAAAATTCATCCATGCAAGAATTCATGAACTCTTTGCAAGCATAAAAATCTAGTTAATTTCCAGAATTATTAAATTCATATAATTGAAAGAGTCCAATGTCCATGAAGTTTTGTAACACTGTAAGATAAGTATTTAAATAAATAACATAGACTTTCTTGTAATCGTATACCAAGGCAGCCTCTTCATAATTTTCCAACAATCCAGAAAGTTTCCTCAATCCACCAGCTGCAGTTAAAGCAACTTCTCCTGTTGCACCTTCAAAAACATTACACTGGACCTGCAATCAAGACTTAAAGCTTGTTTATCTTAACCCCACAGATGAAAGAATGATGAAAAATCCATTAGTAACACATGATCTAACAAAACCTAGCAGAGGCCTTTTTTTTTTTTTTGCAAGAAGTGTGAATTATTAATATTATATGTTATTTAGCAGGTATTATACTAGTAACGACATGGAAAGATCATTTTCAACATAAATAAGAAACCCAATTTCCGAGCAGTAACTTAGTTTTAGTTATAGTCTGAAGGCAAGCCCATTCAAACTAATGAGAAAGACAACACAGGTATCTATGTATGCTAGCCAGAAATGTTTAATACTGCAAAACATTATATCATGGAAAAGGAATTATTCAAGGATGGAAGATACAAGCCAAATCATTGTTGGAGAAAGCATGAAAGATATTGATGATTTAAAACAATGTAAAATTCTCAACATCAAGATAAAGTTAAAAAAGACAAAGAAACTTACCCAATACCATTTTCTTGGGAAGGCTCCACCCCAGTTCTTTTCCGAGTAAGATGGTGCATTTTGGAATTCAAACCGCTCGCCACCCCATTCAATCCAGCCTGCTCACATTCAGATTTTTATCTTTGACATAGAATTTCTTGCTTCGCAGGACCAACAAAAAGAGCAAATGTACTTAAACAGCATTCAGAATGTAGCAAACATTACTCCTTAGCAGTTAAAAGCATCATCAAGCAACAAACAAATCAATGGGAAAGCCATGGCTTAGCCAAGATTCATAACAGTTTCCTACATTTTATGCATATTACTAATCAGAATACCACAGTCTCATGGTTCTCTTTCTGTCCCTTTACTGTCTAGAGGTCAGTCTCTTTCCCTTTAAGTATATACCCTTTCGTAAGAAACAATAGTTCGAACTAGGTCCCACCTCCTATTATATCAACACAGAGGAACCTAACCACCTCTCCTAAACACTTGATGAAAATATTAGAACAAAAAAAACAGACAAACAAGTTTAAAACTACTGGAAAACATATTGGATTAAGAACTCAAAAACTTGTCAATTTTAGAGATTTTGGGTGTTGGAGATTCAATGGTTAAGGCAACAATTTAATGGTTTACTTAGATTTTGAGCATATTCAACTTCAGTTTAAGGATTATAAAGAATTTAGTTTTTAAAGGTTTACCTCAAATATACTACATTTGAGATCTGAAATGTTTAAGTTCATATGTTCAGACTTGAAAAAAAAATTATGAGGTTATGTGTTTTACATATCTACAATGTATAAATAACTTAGTTACCCAAGCAAAACATAAAATTAACTATTCTTATACATCAAGATCTCACCAACTTATATCTTCTAATATCTCAGGATTTTTTTTTTTCTTCTCTCCCTTCTTTTAACTGGCCTTTTTTCTCTTTTGATAGGTGAAAGGAAGATTTCACCAAACAAAGAATCTCCCTACGCATAAATGTCCAATTCCCTTGGGTGGGAAACAAAAGAGCTTAACCAAGCAAAAGATCCTTCTTATAAAAGAACATTTCCTCTTCATAACAACATTACTAAACTTAGAGATTAAAATAAGCAAGCAGTGATACATAGATATAGATGGCCTATGGTAATCTCATGAAAAGCAGGTTGACAATCATGAAGAAGCAGATATCTGAATATTTTTTCTGGAATTTCTTTCCTTTCGATGTGCAGATAAATATGCATGTTTTACACAGAATAACACAGGCAAAACAAACATATACCTGTTGATAAGCCTCCAGCCATACAAATTTGCCAATGTGGTTCAAAAACAGGAAGAGTAGCAGGCCAACTTGCTGTAGATTTCTGTTTAGAGCCAACATCACCCCAACCATAGACAGGGCGAGTACAGATTTCCCAACTAGCACTCTCAACTGTCCGTACATAGGTTGACCTGGCATTTGCATAGATGACAGATAAAAATAAGCATATTAAGCCAACCAAGTAGAACATTCTAAGAGCAAAATGAACCATGAAGAAGGCACTGCTGGAAAAGAAGAAAATTACATGCTGGTTAGCCCAGTGACAAGGCTCTGGGAACATCTAAGTATAAGAGAGACTATTAATTGCAAATCTTGACAATGAAAATATCACAACCAAGATGAGGACAAGCTCTGTAGATCCTTCCTTTGAACTCCATGTCCACTTTTAAATGTTAATGGGAAAAGTTAAATTTGAAGTTTGGAATAAGTAACATGCCTGCCATCATCACGTATAGAACCTTGATGCCAAATAGGGCTGACCTGAAAACCTTCTAGCACACGCCGTGTAAATTCCTTCATACAAATAAACAAACAACTGCCAAAATCATTGCCTTGGAGCTACAGATGTAAAGGTATTGACAAGTTATAGCATTTTAAATTTGACAAACGAGATCAAATGCATTTAAAGGTAGTGCAAACATGTAATAATTTTGTTTTCATAGACAATTACAGATCAAAGTGTAAGATGGATCCAGACCATGAACGCAGGGCACATCATTTATATTAAAGAAACACTCAAGAAATTGATGAATTATGAATCACAATAAAGCCAAGCACAAATTAAGGTTCAATCAAAGAGTGGCTTTAAGTCACAAAGAGGAGTAGAGAGTTCAAATAACAGAACAATGAGCTATACAATTTAAAAACAGAACCAATGGAAAACTGCAAAGAAGTGTATACCTGAGGAGGAACCTCTCTGTTTGGTGCCAAGGAGCCATTCCTTACTTTGAAGGTGTTCCCCAATATTAGCTCATGCCTACCTAATTATTCAGAAGTTTTCAGAAGAATGAGAAAAAAAGGCTAGCAACAGTAGTATTTGACAAGGAAAAGAGAACATCAGACAGTAAATCTTAATTGAAATTTAATAAGAATGTAAATTTTTTTTTTCAAAAAAAAAAAAAGAATGTAGAGGGAGTAATTCAGAAAATAACAGCAGAAATATTAGTAAAACAAGATCATTTAGACAGCTAAAAAAAGTGTGAGTTATGGCCACAAAAATTAATGGAGCCCCAAGTCAAGCAAGGCAGCGCAAATAGACCAAACATTCAGAAAATAGTGCTTGAATTAAAAGATAACAGAAATATAGAAACCTTCCAGATAAAGAAGACAATATACTCCATATGTACTTTTTAAGAATATATATCTGTTGCACAGGATTACCAGTACTCTACACATAGCACTAGCGGTACACTAATGATAACAATGCATCTATCAAAGAGAACCATATCTAATTAAGAATGCTAAAATACAGGGGAGGCAACTTACTTAAAATAATTTTTGAATTAAATAATAAACCAGCAAATTTAGAAACCTTCCAGATGAAGAAGACAAATATACTTCAGATATATTTTGTTTTAAGAATACATATCTTTTCAAAGGATTACCAGTATCCTACTCATAGCACTAGCGGTTCACAACTGATAACAATGCATCCTAACAAAGAGAACTAGATCAAATGAAGAACGCTATAATACAGGAGAGGTGACATACTTCCCCAGAAGTTGTTGGACTCGTTCGAGAACTGACAAATATACTTGTCATGAGCACCAAGAATTTGCGCCCCGACCCCCGTGAATCGATGCCCATGAAATGTCTCGTCCAATGGCCCCAACTTATTAGGAAATGCAGGGTTCTCAACCGAATACATAAAGCAAAAGCTTTGCTTCTGATCTGGAATCGAAACCTTGAAGTACCAACCTTCAAAAAATCTTCGAGTACTTCCGTCAAAGTGATACCTGTACTAGAAAAAGATTATGTTGTAGGAACAGCACAAATAGGTAATAGTAATAACAGAAACGCCATATACCTGTTCACTTTAGTAACTGAAGCTCTTATGGACAGTAGACGGCAATGAGAATTTTCAAGCAATGCGACGGAAAGCGATAGGCAAAGACAATGTAAGCAAATGACAAATACAAGGCTGACATAAAGGCAAGTGCACTCATTGAATTCTAGCAGCAAGAGGAACCATAGAAGAGTAGATAACTAAATGACTTCCATTACCCGCTGTGAGGAGTTCGAAGCTCTCTATTGGGAGGAGTAGGCTTATAAACAGGAGCAACAGAGACCTCTCTATCCACCGTCACGGAACTATAATTTTCCCCAAGTTTCATCGTATCCGCCATCATAAAGCGGCATCTATTTCTTCCCCCAAGCTTCAGAGAACGACTTCGGACCCAGGAAATCCCACTGGTAGAATATACACCGACAGTCGCCATGGCAGATTTCAAATGGAAAGAGAGCGTTCGATTCCCACCCCGAAAACCAGTCAAACGATCACTGGGTAAACGGTTCTTGCAAAAACTTGAGCTGTTAATCTCCACTGAAAAATCGATCCGTGACAAGACACAAATTGAGAGGACAGCACCAAATGCGTGTTTAAATTAGCATTTCGTGAGAAAAAAAACGAATCTCTTGTAGACCAGACGCCAAAGAAAGCGAGGACGTGGACACATCAGCTTCAGGAGGGAAGATACAAATGGCTGCTGTTGAATAATCGAAGCCCGCGAGTGCGCGGGTGAGCGGGAGAGCGCGCGAGGCCGAGAGCGACAAAAGCAAAGCCAGCTAGCGTAGCTCGCGCGGCCGGTGGCTTCCAGGGAAATCGAGGGTCGAACTTATATTATAGCACCGGGTCCCACACCTACGCCAACGGCCAAGATTGAAGAGCTATTCTATGTCCAAAAATTCAGAATTTTAATGAAATTGTTCGCGCAGAGCGGCTGGAAGAATGGCAAGAAAGCTTGGCCTTTGCTGGATCACCAGTAATCCCCGCAGGAACAGACGCCATTATCGAAATGATGAAACCTATGAGCATCTCGGACGACGATCCTGCGCCGAACGATCTTGGATATCAGCTTTGTCGCGTCGTGGCAATCCGGACAAACCCGCAAGTTCTTTGTAACTCTAATGGGATCACCAGGATTTGTGTTTATCAATCCAAAGGCAATAGCTAGCCTCTCGCTGTGCCTGCTCAGAAACTCTTTCTTCACTTCCTCTTCAACGTCATGGAGCACTAAGTTTGTGTCTGCAACATAACCCAGCTCTTTCATCCGCTCTTCGAGCTCCGACAATTTTTTGTATATCTTACTGAACTGAGGGTGTGATTCGTCGCCTACGTAGAATTCGTGTATTGTGCCACCCAGGTCCACCCAGCTGCAGCCAGGGGGCTTCCGCAGGCCTCTGGTTTTCATTAATTCCCTCACTCTTTTTGCATCATCCCGCTTACCTGAAAACGCATAGAGATTTGAGAGCAGTACATAGTACCCAGGGTCTTTGGGGTCCAATTCGAAAAGCTTCTCAGCTGCATAGGCTCCCAACTCCATGTTGTTGTAAATCCTACATGCGCCCAGTAGTGCTCCCCATACAGATACATCTGGTTCGATTGGCATCGCCTTGATGAACTCGATTGCTTCATCAAGCTGGCCAGCCCGACCTAATAGATCGACCATGCAAGCATATTGCTCGCTCTTGGGTGTGAGTCCATAAATGTTAGTCATCTGATTGAAGAAGTCCCACCCCTCTTTCAGCAACCCAGTATGGCTGCAAGCAGACAGGACGGAAGTGAAGGTAACATTATCGGGCTGGAAACCCTCTTTCACCATCCTAGAGAACAAATCCGCAGCTTCTTTTGCTTGTCCATTCACACCATGACCAGCTATCATCGCACCCCATGTCACGAGATCTTTGGCAATCATCCCTTCAAATATCTCCCTGGCCATCTCCACACTTCCACACCTAGCATACATATTGATCAGAGCAGTTCCTAAAACCAAATTCACCTCAATTCCTTTCGAGATGATGTAATCATGGACATATCTTCCTTGCTGAATCGAGCCAAGATTAGTGCAGGCACTGAGAACCCCCACCAAAGTAATCACGTCAGGTCTTAATCCTGTCACTTCTAACAGTAAGAAGAGATTAAGAGCCTCTCTTGGCTGCCCATTTCTCACGTAGCCCAAGAGCATGGAATTCCATGCACCCATTTCAGTCCTAGGAGTTTCATCGAAGACACTTCTAGCGTCATTTAAACTACCACAATTTCCATACATCTCTATGAGAGCAGCGCCAATTATCTCCTCCACGATCAACCCTGTCTTCACCAAATAGGCATGGATGGTTCTCACCTCCAGCAGACTCTGACATGCTAAAATCATGCTAGTTAGTGTAATCTCCCCTACTTCAACGTCTTCCAGTTGCATTTTCTTAAACAAATGCCAAGCTTCTTTCATTTCCTTGTTCTGGACATAGCCAGATATAACAGCATTCCATGATACAACATTCCTCTCCGGCATGGACTCAAACACCTGCCTCGATGAGTTCATATCCTCGCACTTGGCATACATGAACACAAGAGAAGTATTTACTGAAACATTTTCCACCATCTCATCTCCCAATTTAACGACTTGTCCATGAATTTGCTGACCAAGTTCCAAATCCTTCACACGCCCGCAAGCAGATATTGCACAAGACAACGTGGTCCTATTGGGTCCAACATCCAGATCCCTCATCTCAGCATAGGCGTTTAGTGCGTCCATAAACTTTTCATCCTTCAACAATCCGGTAATTATCGAATTCCAGCAGACCAAATCTTTCTCATCCATTTCATCAAACACCTTCTTCGCATAATCCACCCTTCCACAGGTCGCATACATGTTAATTAACGCCGAGCTCACGTAAACATTACACTCCAACCCAGATTTAATGATACGCGCGTGAACATTCTGACCGGCGGGCAGAAACGATGGCCCAGCACAAGCGTTCAAAACACAAGGGTAAGTGAACTCATCAGGGCCGAACCCCGCTCGTTGCATTTGTACAAACAGTTCCAAACACTGGCCAAACTGCCCGCTTCTGGAGCATGCCTTAATAACAAGGTTCCATGAAAGTACGTCCGATTTTTGGACGCATGAAAGTAAGTTTCGGCCAGTTTTGACGGCGTTCTGGGACGTGTAGTGATTGTAGAGTAAGGTGGAGAGATTGACGTTATATTCAAGACCATTTTTCAATATTTGGGCATGAATTGATTTGACGTGTAGCAGGGTTTTATAAGTTTGTAGCAGGGTCAGAAAATGAGAATAATTAAAAGAGTTAGATTTGAGGCTCGTGGAAATGGAAGAGGAAACTCGCGGCGGCTTCGAGGAAGGGAGAGAGGGCATCGGGGAAGACGGAGTTGCTGCCATGGCTCCTTTGGCGCAATATCAGGACAAGAGTCTGCTACAGGTCTGATCTCTTCACGGGTTCGAATTTGCTGCTCCTTTGATCCAACTCTGGACCACTCGAAGGCATCTTTTGTGGCCCGCGATTCTTCGAATCCGGATCCGGTCCGAACTGTTCGGACCTCCGAACAGAAGGAAGGTTGAAATCCAACTCCCCCTCCCTGTTCGGAGGTCCGAATATCCCAACTCTGATTCTTTAGTTCTAAAATTAATAAATAATATTTTATTTTACTTATTTCACAAATATATCTAAAGGTAGAAATTCTATTTAATTTTTTTATTTATCAAATATTTATAATATTATCACAATTTTGTATATTATGTTTTTAGGATTTATTTACCCATTTACTTAATTAATTGCAGTCAAAAAATAAAGAAATGGTTGATATATTTAAGATAATTAGTATTTACAAAACACGGTTTCAATTCATCCTATTTTATTAACGAGGAAACAAAGTTGGATATTTTATTTTTTAAAAATAAAATTTTAATTTTGACTAAATTAAAGATTTAATAAAACTAAGGTGAAATTGTATTTTTGTAATATTGAATAAAGTCTAAAGTAAAATTATCTTGATATAAATAATGATAATAATAAAACTCAAAAATCCATAGTTACACATATTATAGGTACAAGTAATTTTAATATTTGGTAAGAGTTGGGACTTCAAAGTAAATTATGCATATTTAGAAAATGATCCCCATTTTTAATTTGTTTATATAAAACTTCGGATTCTGGCTTTGTCCGGAGACCGATCAAATATATAAAAGCGAGCTCATCTTCAATGTTCCTTACAATAACAGAGATTCATCAGAGGCGCGATGAATCAACTGTCCCTGAAACGCTGAAACTCAGACCCGACGAAATAACAGACCCCTAAACCCTGTCGTCAAAATTGGGACAAAACCGCAAGAACTGAGTTTTGACTAGAGTCTACAGTGGAAAGGCAGGATTGAAGCTCCACGGAAAACGCACAGGCTCGATCAATCAGAACGAGAAACAGCAAATAAAGGTATGCCACAGTCGAGTACTTTTCGCCTGATTGAGAATAGAACAAACTTACCATGACTGATAGCAAAGGATACCGCTTCTTCTCCTTCTCCTTCGTTCGGTTTCCATCTCAAACTCAATGCTCTGAGAGAGAAAGTGAAGAGAAAGGTGGTTGAGTTTAATTCCAGTCAACCCTCCTTATTCGCTTTTTATAACCACAGGTTACTCTTTTTCTTTCAGTCTCATACTCGTACATAAAGTTACATTGTTTTGCGGGCACAAGTCTGGGATTCGCGGGAAATGAAAGAAACCTTCACAACCAATAGTCCTTGTCCATGATACTTATTGCCAAATCATGTGGGCCTTGAGAAACATCCAAAGGCATTCAACAAAGATTGTTCCACTTCTTCAAACGAGGTGCTGCTTGCCAAATCCCGTGTCAATGTTCCATTATTCATTTTGAAAGTTATTAAGTTTGTTTACCGCAGATTTTAATTTTTCATTTGACAAGGTTGTTCAGGGGTCTACTGCGGAGAGATGTTTTCTCACAACTGCTAGCAAGTGAACACAGTAATTATGGACCAGAAAGAGAACGTATGTTCTCTTCTGTTTTTCCATTGGGTTGTATTGATGGGGCTAGATTTATGTCAACGTCGATAGGGAGGAGTATGCGGAGTAAGGTGGAAAAGAGAATGAGAAGAGAGACAGGGAAGACCCTGAGAGAAATCAGACGTGCCAAAAAAATAAGGAAGAAACTCATGACAGATGAAGAGAGACTATTATACAGCCTTAGAAGAGTAAGTACCCACCTTTCTCTTTATATGTCTCTGTATGTTGCTGTTGCACATGTATTCATGTTGGCAAGCGCTGGGTTGTAATTGGATAGTATGGTTTATAAATCAAAAGGAGATCTCATCTTCAAGTTTAAAAATTTCTAGCCTGTTGTTATCACTGCAGATTGCTGGAAGGCACGAGTCATTGTGTAGTTACCTGCCTCCGGCAGCCTGCAGTGGCTAAGTTGATAAGGTCATTCTCAAATAGTATGCAAAATACAGATTCATCATTCAAAATGAAACTTTGATGTTTCAGCATTACTGCTGAAAGTAATTGTTCTGTTGCTTCTCTTTCAAGCTTTCCAACTTCTACTACTATACTGGTTGAGCATTGGGATATCAACATTGTGCAAATGTTCATATATCTGACTCATCTGTTACATCTCAGACTGGATTTGAACCCTAGAATCATAACAGATCAGATTAGCTGTTTTAGGTTGAGTTCAAATAATGGGTCTGTTCTCCATTGGTGGCTGTGTCCAGAGGTCTTATCTGAAGTTGACCTTTTTTCATTTTTTTAAAGCTTTGCTTCATGCAGTTTGATTGTATTTATGTGCATGTTTTCTAAATCAGATATTCTAAGTCTGAAAGCCGTCAGGTGTCATTACTGGATGTGCTCTCTACATGGTTATATCTCATAATTGTTCCTGTAAAGAACCAAAAAAAAAAAAAAAGCATTATGTCTCTTCCAAGTTCATATCCAAAAGTACTGGATGGAAGATCAAATTTCGAAGATCTGGGTCAAACAGAATCAAATCTGGATCTTTATATTTCCTATTCCTGATTGGTCATGCCATCTGATACTTACTGGACAATTGAACTGCAGCCATGAATCAAACAAGATCCATGTAACTTGAGTTGAAACATCCACTGGGCCATTGAAGATTGATGAATTGCTTCCTCTGCTGGATTCAACAATTTCCTCTGCCATTATATTCTGAATAAAAGGCACCCAATAAGAGCTCAATGAGTATGCATAGTTGCTATCTGTGCTGATTTAAGTTTCAGACAACCTGACTCTTCCTAGCTTGGCTGTAGTTTCTACAACAATCGTGGAGAATAAAAATGAGAGATCATTCCTTTTTGTTTGAGCTCCATGGCTCATGCCATGAAAAATTACAGAAATAAAACTGATAGAAAAATCTGGAATATGGGTAACCCAACCTTTAACTTCTCAACTCTAGAAAATTCCTGGTTTTCAGGTTGCAAGGGAAGAATTTGAAAATTCAGGTGCTGTTTTGTAGCTAGCACTAGCTAGCACAAGAGAACAATTCATTAGGAAAGTATTCTCAGCAAAAGAAAAAAAAGCAATGGCTTGAACACTTGTGAAAGTTACAGCAATATCTTGCTATTTTTTTACCCAAAAACTACCATGTCCTTGCCATAATAGGCTACATCACTTTGATAGAGTTTTCCTAGGATTAGTCTTCCTAATTACAATTGAATTGAGATTTACTAAGTTGAAACCCTAACTGAAAAAGAATTCCATCAAATAACTGAATACTAACAATGAACATTTTACGACTTGCCTAAATTGACTACTAAAAAAGGGAATTGCTAACCAAACACTTTCCAAAATAAAACTCTTCTATTCGCGACTTATTAACAAACTAGGAAACTAATAAAAGTAAAAACTTGGTGACTTTCCTTTGATAGAAAGTACTAAACCATGGTACTTTAAAAAAAAGGTGACTTCCCAAAAATAGCAAACTGTTGTTTTTTCGGTCTTTCCCTTTCCTTTTCTGCTTCTTCCTTTGATAAACCTTCAATGTTTTAGGATAATTTAGTGTCCTCCTAGTCTTCATTTCGCTGTAATAAGGTGATAGATGTTTGATGATGAATGTGTCAAAGATGTGCAATTCCGGAGGCAATTGTACCTTTTAAGCATTGTTATTGATCTTTTGTAGAACTTTACAGATCCCTATCTTCTTAGGCTTGATCTTATGATATTCACCAGTAGGATACCTTTCTTTTAAACCTCAAACTTCTTCAAGACATCAAAAGTAGGTAGAGGAAACCAAAAGGTTCCACTAGGATCAGGCGTCCAAAGAATCTTGTTCAAATAGGTTAGCTGAATATTAATGCATTGGAGGTCAGAGAGGAGCCGGGAAGCCAAGACAACCTCCGAATCAGATAAACCATGCCGGAATTGAAGATCCCAGCAATCAAGAGAGGACCAAAGGTCGACAATCATAGAGTTTTGCGATAGACAAATGGGAAGTAGGGGAGCAAAAGAGCTACCCAGAGTCTTGCCACTGCACCAACAGTCGAACCAAAAACTGATTGTCTCCTCATTGCCAACAAAGTAGTTGACAACAGTATGAAAAATTCTAAGCAGAGGGTAGAGGGAACGACCGATGGTTATCGCCGCTGGTCCACCATCTTCTTTGCGGACGCAAGTTCTTGGCCACCATTGGTCTCCAAAGAGCATTGGGATTGAAGTTAAACCGCCAAAACCACTTTAAGAGGCTGGCCAAATTCATTTCCTTAGTAAGCCGAAGACCAATCCCACCATAACTCTTGGGGTAACAGACCTTAGCCCAACTAACCAAATGGTACTTGAAAACATCGTTGGATCCATGCCAAAGGAACCTCTTTTGAATCCAATCAATATGGTTGCAAACTTCCATTGGGCAACGGAGGAAAGAGATGAAGAAAGTTGGGATACGTCAATAGCCACCCGAAGGAGGGTTAGCCTCCCAGCCGAAAAGAGAAGACGTCGACGCCAAGTAGCCAATCGATGTTCTAATTTTTCAATGACAGGATTTTAGAGTTGCTTGAGAGGCCTCCCGGTGAAGAGGGGAAGCCCAAGGTGAGTGGTGGGAAGAGAACCGATCTGGGAAGCCAACCTGATCTTGACATGTTCTCTAAGTTTACTTTTGTTTTTTGCAAGATCTAGAGTCTTGGCACTAGCGTTGATAAGACACTAGTTTTGATACCAAATTACAGCAATAAAGCTGACTGAGAAAGCTGGAATATGGGTAGCCCAACCTTTATCTTATCAACTCTAGAAAATTCATGACTTTCAAGTTACAAGGGAAAAACTTGAAAATTCAGGTGCTATTTTGAAGTTAGTTGTAACTAGCACAAGACTTGCCAAAGTAAAATCCTCACGGCTGATGTGCTCAGAAGAAGAGGTCACCCATCTATAGATCCACTATGTCCTTTCTGCCACAATGAAGCTGAATCCGTCAGTCATACTTTATTAGTGTCAGTACTCATGGAATGTGTAAACCTCTGATTTTTGCAAGTTGGAGATTCAGTTTTGTATTATTGCCGATCTGATAAGCTTCTGCAAGTCGATCTTTGGTTATCCCCTTCTTGGTCTCGACAAATTGATTATCTCAGCCTATGCTAGTTTCGTTCCGTGGGGGCTTTGGAACGAACGGAATAGAAGACGGTTTGATGTAAAGGTGAGTCTGAGGCAAGAATAGTTGATAGAGTGACAGGGCAAATATCCACCTGGCTATTGACCAAAAAACCTTTCTCCTCTTTCAAGGGACCAAAAAACCTTTTTCCTCTTTCAAGGGCACCGTCATTCGAGACAACTGGAGCAATTTGGCGAGGATGCACATTGGAACCAAGGTTCCAGTTATGAAGGAATGGACTACCCCGGAGACTGGTTACCTAAAATTGAATTTTAATGGTTCTTCTCTTGGCAATCTAGGGATCTCGGGTTTTGGGGGCATCATTTCGGATTCATCTGGGAATCAATGTTTTTCTTATGCTGGTCCTTTAGGCATATCTGACTCAACGTCGGCCGAGTTACATGGCCTTCTTAATGGGCTACGGGTGTTCAGAGACAAATGCAGTGGGCTTATTCACATTGAAGGGGACTCCAAGGCTGTGATTGGTTAGTCCCAGCGCAGTACTACTCCCCCATGGAGGCACTAGGACATATTCCAGGAGATTTTGGATATTGTATCTTCTTTTTCATGTATTTGGTCTCACATTCCGAGATCTGCAAATTCGGCAGCAGATGTGCTTGGCCAAGGAAGGAGCTTTCCTGCAATCTCTTGCTGTAAGGGATTTGCTCCCTCCACCCTTGTAATTTTCTCTTGTTAATAGAAATACATCTTCATCAAAAAAAAAAAAAACTAGCACAATAGAGAAGTACTTTAAGAGATTATTCTCAGCAAAATAAAGAAAAAAACAATGGTCCTCCAGCAGCAAAAGGTAAAATCTGTATTATTCTTGAACAACTTGTGAAAGTTACAACTTATCCCCCTATTTATATACTCTAAAACTACCATGTTGTTGCTATAATTAGCTACATGACTTTGATAGAACTTTCCTAGGACTAGTCTTCCTAATTACAAATGAATTGAGATTTACTAATGTAAAGTTGGGTCCAAGGCTTATCCCAAAATGACTAATCCAACTTAGGAAACCTCTTTTCCTACTAATAAACTCAAGATCTTTGTACTCACTAATCCATGTGGGACTATTTCTTAACATTCCCCCTCATGTGTAGACCCTCTTTTGTGGCTCTACAAGTGGATAATTTAGGTGTAGGTTCTCTTTTGGGGCTCTACACAACTAATTTGAAACCCACTTGCTGGAAAAAGAATACCAGAAATTAACTAAAATAGAAATTACAAACAATGAACACTTTATGCCTTTCCTAAATTGACTACTAATATAGGGAATTACTACCCCAACACTTTCCTAAATAAAACTCTTCTATGGAACTTATTAACAAACTAGGAAACTAATAAAAGCAAAAACTTGCTGACTTTCCTTTGATAGAAAATTCTAAACCATGGTACTTTCCAATAAATAACAAGCTATTGTCTTCTCAGTCTTCCTCTTTCCTTTTTGCTTCCTCCTTTGATAAACCTTCAATGGTTTGGGATGACTTAGTTTGTCCTCATACTGTTCAGTACTTTCTTCAACATTAGAGTTATGTACTACATCACTTCTCCTATCTAGTTACAAGAGTGTGGAAGCTTTATTTGGAGAGCTTGGATGTGGAGATATCAATTGTCGTTCCTGTCATCTTTTGACAGGCTTCACATTTCCCAGAGCTTATCACTAAAAAAGAACATATTGTTTCATGCCAAGGAACCAGTTTAACCTTAGTGAAATAATGTCATAAAGCCTGATTGAATTGAATCGTATGAGCATTTTCAAATGACTCTAGTTATCATTAGAATCGCTGCTATCATTCACTTGGAAAGTCAGTGTTTTGTTTATGTGGCTAATACAGTTTGTTGGTCATGATATAAACTTAAAAAAAGGCATTTGACATTATAGTAACCTGTTTCAGTTACTCTACGCTCTGAACAATAAAACCTCATTGACCATGTATCTGCTCCATTATAATCTAATTATATTTTAGATTAAATACAAAAATTTGAAGAACTTCGTTTTTAGGAAAATTTCTAATAAAGAGACAGATGTATGGTTACCAGGATAGAACTTCAATATTGTGTATTAGTTGAAATGCATTTCCTACCCTTATTTATATTTCTATTGAGCTTTGTTGAATTTCTAGAGAAGAAAATAATTCATTGACTTATTGTAACCAAGTACAATGAGGCTTTATTTATAATAGAGGAAACAAGTAGAATTGGATTATAATTAAACTACCCATGTCCCAATTATACCCAAAGTTTAACTCTTCAAAATAAGTCCTACAATAATTAAACAATTGAACATGAATAGAAGACTAAAATAACTAAAATTCCTCCAATTGAAACACTTTTGTGAGACTTTTTCCCATGAGACTCCTATTAGATTGCCATTTTAATTCTCATTCTTGAAGACTTCTTCATATGACAGTCATGTAAGATTTTCGTTTCCCCCTCAAGTTGGAGTTTGTAACTTCAGCTTGTAAAGAAAAAATTTCTTGGTCTTCACTCTGTCTTCAATTTTCTTTGGCTAAAAAATTTATCATTGATGCAAAAACTTCATCTTTTGTTCCCTATTACTTAAATATTTTGGTCACATAAACTTTACTACAACATGTGGAATAAAATACCTCTTTCTTTTTTCTTCTTCTTTTACTTCTCTCATTCAAGCTGGGGATAAAAAGGATATAGAAGACCCAGTTTGGACAAAACAAATATAGGAAAAGAATGTCACTTCTAGTCGTATGACAAAATTCCATACACAAGTCAAAATGTTATAGTTTACAAAAATTCCACTCAATGTCAAAGTTGGAAAAAAGGCCTAATTTTAGGGTACAACAAAGAGATTAGTCACTTTCTATGGGTAACTCAAACAAAAATCACCTCTTGGGTGAAGAATAAAATACTTGATTCACACTGGATGTTGGCACACTCTTATACTTTGTAGGTAATGGATCTAGCATTGTTCCAAAGTGATGAAAAATAAGATAAATTGAAGAAATACTAGAGGAACACAAAGATAGTAGCACTTATATTTCAAAATGGAAGCAGGCGACATTGCAACACCCATACTTCCAAAAAAATGAGGTGTTCATCAAATCAATAGATTAATGAGAGTGACCAATCTTGACACAAGAACAATGATCAAACAACTTAGAAGATCAGGTTTTTATCATTCATTTTGAAATTTTTTGAAGGAATGAAGTAACATTAATTTAGAGTAAAAAGTTTACGACAATTGACGAAAAAATAGAAAGTTCGGGGGGAAGCTCAAGGACACTCAAGGACACACAAGGACAGTAAATGGAGATGAATAAGAGAACTTTTCTAGCCTAAGAGTCAATGACAGCAAGTTAATAAAATAAAATAGAAAACTCCAATAGAAAAAAAATGTGAGACATTGTTTATTTTTTTAAATAACTTCAAACCCTTATTTAGGGTTTCATGTAGGAGATAAGTTAATTTTTTTCAGCCTAAGTGTCAATGACAGCAAGTTAATAAAATAAAATAGAAAACTCCAATAGAAAAAAACGTGAGACATTGTTTATTTTTTTAAATAACTTCAAACCCTTATTTAGGGTTTCATGTAGGAGATAAGTTAAATTTTTTCAGCAAAAAGGGCTTATTGAAGAAAGAATTTCAAAGGATTTCCATCCATTTAGGATTGAATTTCTGGCATAGAAATTGAAGAGAAACAGAGAGAAACTTTGGTATGCATGGCTGCTATATGTTTTATGCAAAACCGAATTTTGAGAGAGAAGACAGGATTACGATGCTCATTCTTATAAATCGATGAGACACGCAATTAGAAAAACAAACTTTGAAGCCTAGAATTTTATGTATTCAAAGGAAAAGTAACCAGAATTGAAACAAATAAACTTATCTTTGAGGAAGGAGCTTAAAATTTGGATTTTCCGCAAGCAACATACTTCAAGCGTAACCTTTGAGTCTTCCAAAATTATCTCTCTCTAGAAACATTGGATTGAGAAATGGTTTGTTGGGTTATAAACTAGACTCGCAAAGCTTTCTTTAGAAATATAGTTCTTCATATAAAGTCTATTTCTTGATGGCATAAAATGCCTCAAAAAACGAAGTATTCTGTTGTTACTCGTACCTTTTCTACTATCTGACCTTTGTGCTTCAGTTGCTCATTTCTCTTTGTAGAAAACTTCGGTTAACAAGATTCTTTTTGAGTTGGAAAATAGACTCAAATACCTTTCCATCAATATATAATTTGTAGTATGAAAAGTGTATTATGGAGGTGAGAACGTCAAGTAAAAAACGGGTACTAGGATTGGAAATTTTGAATGAGGAAGAAAAAAAAAAACACAAACCTAAACTAATCGAGGAAAGGATCACATTATCTTTGTGGGTTGATTGAGTCGACTCACAAAACCTGCTCTGATAACATGTTGAATTTATGGAGAAGAAAATAATTCATTGACTTGTTGTAACTGAGTTCCATGAAGCTCTATTTATAACAAAGGAAACAAGTAGAATTAGATTATAATTAAACTAACCACGTCCTAGTTACACCCAATGTCCTCTTTAAGATAAGTCCTTGAGTAATTAAGTAATTGATCATGAATAGAAGACTACAATAACTAAAACTCCTCCAACTGAAACACTTCCGTGAGACTTTTTCCTGTGAGATTCCTGTTAGACTCGGCCATATTTTTTTTTTAAAATGATTCTCTATATGAGACTCTTAGCCATATTAATTCTCCTTCTTTAAGATTTCATTATATGAGAGTCATGTAAGACTCTTTCATAATTGCTTCTTCTACAAGCCTCATTTTGAAGGATGATATAGATGACCCAACAACTTTCTATGCATTTTAAGGTTTAAAGTCAAGCTAGTTTCTCTGTTAGTATATGAGTTCAACACACTATTTTATGATGAATATTTTCTGTGGTTAGTTTGATTGTCTTTTCATCTATCTATTTCTTGAGCTTGTCTAAGCTGGTTTCTGTTATCTTATGTATGAAGGCGAAGAAAAAGATTGCTCTGCTACTTCAAAAACTAAAGAAGTATGAGCTGCCTGAGCTGCCTTCACCTCGACATGACCCAGAACTTCTTACTTCCGAGCAACTTCAGGCATACAAAAAGATCGGCTTCAGGAACAGAAACTATTGTGAACTTGGGGTCCGTGGGGTGTTTGGCGGTGTCATTCTTAATATGCACATGCATTGGAAGTATCATGAGACTGTTCAAGTATTTTGCGATAACAGTCCTAAAGAGAAAATAAAAGAAGTTGCAGCCATGCTTGCGAGATTGAGTGGTGGTATTGTGGTTAATATTCATAATGTGAAGACTGTAATAATGTTTCGTGGCAGAAATTATAGGACACCAAAAAATCTGGTTCCTTTGAACACCCTTACCAAAAGAAAGGTTCGTCACTATAACCTTTTTTGCTTCACCTTTCATTTTTGCTTGAGGAAGAAGTTAGTATCTTAAAGGAATTGCCAAAGATTTCAGCATTGAACGGCAACACTAATGCTGTGTTGTTGCTTTTTTCCCTCATAGCTATTTTTTTTGCCTCTCTTTGTGTCACATAGCCATTCTAACTGAAATAGGTTGTTTGCATTTTCTTCAGCTGATGGGAAGCATGTATCCTCTTGTATTTTTTTTTTTTTTTTCTGTTTCTTTTGTATGTTTTTCTTGGTGCTGCCATATAACTATGTTGGCTTTGTCATTTTCAGTAAAATTTATCTTATTTGTTTCTTGGCGCTTTATTCTCATGAAGAGCGACTCTCTTGTGCTTTGACTCAAAAGTGAAGCTGATGATTGGAGGACCATATTGGTCATTCATTGGTCATTCATTGCTCTCAGATGCAGTAAATAATGTGTAAGGCAATCAATGAGCTAGCTAAAGATGCACTATTACCCAGCTAAAAAGTAAATTCCTGACGGCTCTCCAGCTGACAAGAGATCCTTGGAAGCCATATTTCTAAATGGCAGTGATTTTTCAACTAGTAATTTTTTCTTAGCTTTTTTTTTTTCAACCAGATTCTCAGAACTATTTTTTTTTTTAAGTGGCAGTTAAAAAACTGTATTACTTGCTACATTTGAGATATAAATGCTATTAAATACATAATATCGAAACTCTTCCCCATGTTTATGGTTGTTCGGGTGCCTTCATTACTTTCTGCAGAGAATTTTCTAGTTGTTTGCTACATGGACTCTGACGTTTGATCACTAAGGATATATCTATATCTTTGATTTTACAGGCACTATTCAAGGCTAGATTTGAGCAAGCTCTTGAGTCTCAAAAACTAAACATAAAGAAAATAGAACAGCAACTCCGGCGAATGGGGGTAAACCCTGAGGACCCTGTTGCCATGGCTAGCATCCAGAGAGTCGCTTCCACATTTTTCCGGGCCATTGACGAAAAACAAGGAAGTCCGTATGTCTTACAGGAGAACAAACCATCAGAATCTAAGCTCAGCCAGCATGATGAGCCAGAAACACCTTCGGAGGACAGTGACCAGGAGGAGCTTGACAGATTCATTGAGGAGATTGAAGGTGCAGCAGATAAGGAGTGGGAGGAAGAGGAAGCAAGAGAAAAAGAGGAGATGAGTAAGACGATTAGTTACTGGAATGGGAGGAGGAGATGGTTGGATGCTGAAGGTTCTGGGGATGAGATGAGAGGTCAAAGGAAGGTTCAGGCTGGTATAAAAAATAGTAGATGGAATAGAAATGTCGGTGGCCCTTCGGATGGTGATGAATGGGATTCTAATGATGAGGATGGAGTGTCAGAATTCCAAAGTGATGATACTTCAGACAGTGAAATGGATGAGAGGGAAACTAGAAATGAGATGAGGGGGAGTAAGGGTAACTTGGGTAGTAGGGAGAGATTTAGAAGAAAGGAAGCTATAGTTTTATCTGATGATGACTTGGAAGACAAAGAGGAAGAAGGCTACTTGGGGTCACATTATGTAAAAACTGATCCAAGGGAATTCAAGGATAATGACTACTACAGCGGCAGTGATGAAGAATGATTGAAGTTGTGGATGAGTAAAAACGTGCACCAAAACTGAACATCAAAAAACACGAACATGCCACAGCCAACTGGCTTCAGCCATAGTGCTAGCTTGAGGCCCTGAATGCTTCAATCTATGGGGGCAATTTTTTGACCTGACATAGTATTTAAGTTATTTTTGAAATCCAGAAAATGACGGTACTTCAAGAACGATATGGCTGGAATTTTTTCTAGAACTAAGATGACTCCCCTGTAAAATTTCAGGAGCTGTTTGGAAGTTTCATATGTTGATTTTCAATGCTTGAGCATAACTTCTTCTTTTTTATTGCTCAAGAGTCTCCAAATGGTGTTCATGATATTCTTTTTCCTATATTTTTCTGTTTAGCGCCAATGCACCTTAAATTAAAACTTCCCTCAGGTGTGAATACAAATCATCTCCTTGAACTTGATCGCTGCATTAACAGAACTGTGCATGGAGGGAATCAGATGACTGAAATTTAAAGATTTCACCATATCTTCTTTATGTTAAATTCTACAATATTTAGGTTTGAACACATAATTAACTTTTTTGCTCAATTCCTAGCTAGACTGTTTCAGTAGATGAAATCCCATTTTTATTCCTTAGAAGCTACTTTAGTCTTATTTTTCTAATTTAATGATAAGATGGAGAAAGGAATATTGGTGTAAATATAATGAAAAAGTTGGATGTTGTAGATACCTTACAAAACTTTCAAACACTAACACTAGTTAGTTAACCCAAATCCAGTCTTTCTTTATGCCTTCTTTCAGACAATCCATTAACCAGTTATGGGACAAGAGTGCTAGACTATCCATTTCTAAGTGGCATTGAAAATCAGTTTTAAGAAACCATGATTGGAGCTTGAAGCAATGCTTACCTTTGCCTGAATACATGGAATATCGATCATGGGGTCCCTTTTTTCTCGAAAGAGGGGAAGCTGATCCTACTTGCTACTTGCATTACTTCTAGAACATCATATACAATGAAGGATTGTACGAGGAAGGAGAAATCCAGACATAATATTGTTTCAATTAGGGAGAGACAAGGGAGATAATTCGCAGATTCAGCACAATTATTCCAATCCAAAGTGCATAGCATCATGAGCAATCAGCCTTAAAATCTTAGCAGATTGACTGCTCATGATGTTATATCACTGCTATCGAGCTCTTGCGTGCCAGAGACCGGCGATGTATGAATCTATCGGAAGCCTCCTCCCAGAGCTGGCGCCCAGAAATCAGCTCCATTATCACTTCCGACTTGCAAAGTGCAGGAGATGGGAACAAGGCACAGACCTCTACTCCTCAAGTCCTTCTTTGGTTCTCCATCAATAGCCTATACCCACAGCAGAAGAAGAAAAAGAAGAAGAAGAAGATTTAGTGGCGTTCGACTACCAAAATGGCGATTTACGTGAAATGATCAAGATTTAAGGACCTTATCTGGGGTTCCTCTCCTCTTGATGCAAGTGTCATCCAGCAGCTAATCAAGCAGCAATAATAGAACAATCAGCATTACAGTGCTTTTTCACTGTTCAAAGTTGTTTTAACGAAAATGGACCAAGTTGTGCACATCAATGCTTTTTAGCAGATGAACCCAAGATTAAAGTTCGAAAAAGCTTTGAAGACCTTTGGCAACTTTTTTGTAAAGTGAGAAGTAAACAACCGGCTTTTCGTTAACAGTGGCGTTTAATTGCTTTTCAGGTGTTCATTCGTGGATCCAATAAAGCAGCAAAGCGTACCTGACCCGGGTCTTCTGGGAATATGCAATTCCTCTCCCCCTGGACCTGTCAAAGCAAAACGTCTACACTCAGAAACAAAAACCACTAGCCCACGCGCTCTTCCCCAGCTCTGTTGACTCATTTTCTTCACCGTCATTAACGAGTGATTAAACTCTGAATTGAGCTATGAAAACTGATAGAGAAGACGACATACAACCCCATGTCGGCATAATGCCGCAAGACGGTAAAATTTTAGTGGGGACCCATTGACAGAGAGATTGGGGGAGGTGTGGGAAGAAGGTGTTTGTTAGAATGACTTACCGAGTGTCTCATGTTCTGAGAAGCTGCACTGCCCAAGTACGGCGAGCTGAGGGCCTGCAACAAAGGCGGGGAATAATTTTAAAGCTCGAGTGCTAACTTCGAAAACTAAAAGTAGTTAAAACGAAAAAAATCCAGCAACTTTAGCTGCGTGCGCTACGATTCCTTCGTTGTCACCAAACCAAAGGAAGGACCGTCACCTCAATTTGACTCTGAAGGAATCTTATGTATCCAATAGCTTCTAACAAGACAGAGGCGGTGTCAGTCTGCAAAAGAGCACCCTTCTCAGAACCCCTTTATCTTAAACAAAAAATAAATGAAGATGAAATTCGATGGCAGGAAACTAGAAAGAATTTTTTTATCAAAAGAGTTTGCCCGCATGTAATGCGTAATCAAAGATTCTCTTCAATTTGATGCTGCTGTTCTTCTGAATCTAAGAAGACAAAGTCTGTTTAATTTTAGTGTAATATTTTTACCTTCCCAAATGGAGAAACCAGCTGATGGAGGGATGTTATTCTGTCTCCTAGCTTCTCCTTCCTCACCTGTTAAAAAAAAAAAAAAAAAAAAAGAAAACCATGAATAATTCTGCTACCTTGGGCCTTCAGCAACCCTGAATTACCTCCTCCTACCTTCATCTCTTATAGCAAGATGTCCGAAATGGAAAGAACCCAGGTAAAAACAAGCAACAAAAAAGAGATAAAGAGAGAGAAAAACACTTTTATCTTTCAAGGAGGAGAAAGAGGCCGTCGGAGTGTTTATGAGCAGATGGGTAACGATCGGTAATCACCTTGAAAGTAGATTGTGCTGAAGAAGGCTGAACTTTGGCCTTCTTAAATGCTGAACCGTTTGCCGTGCTGTTACACTTTAAAAGGCGATACAAGAAGGATTAGAAGCTGCGTGTCAGACTCCAAAAACTTCAGTCCATGAGAACGACCACCCTAAAAATAGTTGAGTGTGCAGCAATGATGTTTCTTTCATGTCCCATGGATTAAGGGGAAGATGGACAAAGGTTTGGCCATTTAATGAACCCACGAATTGTTCATCTTTAATGGTGTCGCATCTTTTTTTCTCTCGTTTGGTTGAAAGAAGAACAGTACTCACACCAACTTTATAAAACATTTTCTCGAAACCCATAATTCCAGAAGAAATTAGTAGCCATCAGCGGTGTGGGTAGGCTTACCTCGGAAGAACGATCATGTTGCTGATGCCTCCCTTCCACCTTGTTGTTAGAAAAATCCAGCATATTGCTGCTGAAACTTGTGACACAAGACCTTGGAGAAGCTGGTAGAATTTGATTCCAGGGAGACCTGACTGCCTGGAATTCTTCATTCCCGTGACCATGGGGGTAGCCACTTTCAGAGGTTTCATGCTTCACATCAACCATATGAGCATTCGATGGAGGGAACATCACCTGGTCATTCCAATTCTCCATTTTCTTAGCCTGAAGCTGATTAAAGCCACACCTATCTCCTTCACCCACCAGGCCACCTCTGCATAGAACCACAAAAATATATCATCATCATCAGCAGCAGCAGCAGCATCAACATCTTTCTTTGGGAAGAAAAATGAGAGAATAACATGAACAAAAAATCCAAATAATTAAAACAAGTGCCAGAAAGGATAAGGTATGTGGCTAAACATGTGAGGACAGGTATAGAGACAAGCGAAACTCGGAAACCAGGCAAAAGATCATATTTAGGAGGAAAAACCATTCGTCCATGGGTAAGTAAGTGGTTAATTCGGATGTGTTTATATGTGAGACATTGATAAAGAGATCAACTGATCTTTAACAATATATGTGGTCATCCGAAATCTACAACCAGATGATCCATGTGAAATCTGTTTGTGATGAAAAGAAATTCGAGTATCTTTACTCCAAGAAGAAATACACGGGCGGAGAAGCTATAGCGATCCAAGAAGGAGAAAGAAATTTACAGTAGCAGTTGGCTCCATGACTCGGGCAACTCTTGATTATCTTGCCAGGAGGCCAAAGGAAGCGAAGCCGGAGGTGGGTAAGGAGGAAAGAGAGAAGAAGACGACGAGGACGAAGTAGAAGACGGAGAGGCAGAAGAAGAAGGCAGAAGAGGAGACGGTTGCTGGGGTGGTGGCCGCATGTTATTAACGTTCCACCAATTAGGGTTTCCGGCCATCATTTGTTGCACCGGTGAACTCTGCAGTACTCCTCGATTCATGGGTGCAAAAACAAGCTCTCTCTTTCCTCTCCTCTACTGTGACCAAAATGGCTTGTGGGGAGCTTTGCAGTTTCTGAATGGGGCTGGAGCTGCTCTGCTTCTCTTTTGAGGAATATATGCATTAGAAATGGAGGCTTTGTTTTTTCTCTGTTACTTTCTTTTCTACATCATATACATACATAACATATACATATATATATATATATATATAATGAATCGTTTCTGCTTTCTCTCTGCTTTTGCTTTATCACAAAGTGGGGGCAGAAAAGGTGGTGGCAGTGCTTTCAAGCCAAAAGGAGTGGTTTTAGGGCTTAGATGATCCCTGGTTTAGCACCAGGATTGTTAAACCCTAGAGTTCTGTTTCACCTTCCTTCTGTTTTTTAATGGGAAAACTCTAAGAATTTGATTCTTCCCCAGCTGCTTCTTTATTAGAATTTTTCACCCACATACACATATATAAAAAAAAAAAAAAAATTTTATCTACATCAAAGATGAAATCCTCATAATCTCTCTCTCTCTCTCTCTTACGAACCAAGTCATCATACCCAAAAGATTTGATACATATACTTAGATCATACGACTTATCTTAAAAGCTAGTACCTATCGATCGAAAGCCTAACAATAAGCTTTAAAATGGTAGGTTTATAAGTAAATTAAAGATATAAGAAACATATAATCAAGATTCAAGGTTTTTCCAAGTTACCTCTCAAAAATCAAGGCCGACTATTTTATAAGGGTTAATTCTTATAAACGAATGATCCTAATTCTGTCTCATATCGAGAAAGGCAACTTAAAATTTACACGAAATTATCTAAAAGTTGTTATTAAAATTTTATTTTTTAAAAAATAAAAATATAAATCTTAGTGAGTGTTAAATTTTTTTTGTTAATAAAATTTTAGTATTTATACCTAGAAAGATACCAATCAAGAGAGAGACACTCATGATAAGCTAAAGTTTTGATCATTTATTAGATATTTAAAAGACAAACATGTCCCAGGGCCGGCACGTGAGAATATAGATGATGACCGGCAGGACCCGGTTCCCGAGAAGTCAAGACCCGAGGGTAGTGTCCGTAACCCTAGTTCCATGATTAAAATGCCGACCGCTCTTCATCCAAAATTATTGCCTGAATTTAGAACAATTTTAATCAACATTTTCTGGTTTTATTCCCTCCGTTTATTTTATCTCTTCTTACATTCCTCGTAGACATAAACAAAACCTAAATCTTTCACTCCGTACTCTGCTTAAATCTTTGTCGGAGGCGCCATGTCTTTTTCTGCACTCGCCTTTCTCTTTCTCTTTCTCTTTCTTTCTCCCCATTTTTATTTTTTAATTTTTTTAAAATAATGGTTTCTTCCCTGTTTTTCTTTTAATCTGGGCTTTCTTCCCTGTTCCACCTCGGCATCTCCTTCCTGCAGGAATCACCTTTCTTCCTCTGGTTTCACCTGACTAGCTCTTCCCATATTCCGTCTTTCAGGAGAAAGGCAGAAGGCCCTGAGAAGAGCTTGAGATTTTTTTTAATGTTTTTTTCTGTTTTATCCTGAACGCTACTGCTGCTGCATGAATGAACTGAACCGATCATCAAAACCCTAATTTTGGTCCCAGAACAAAAGGGGTTGATCACCATGCTTTTATTTGCTTACTTCCTTTTTTCTTCTTTCGTGTATTTTGCTTTTGAGACTGCCAATACTGGCTAAGGGCTCCTGTCCTTCTTTTTCTTTCTGCTTGTTTCTTCCTTTTACCCTTTAGCTGTGGCTTGTTTTTCGCTTGTTTGCTTTTGCCTGAACCGTATAGGCGATGCTGGTTATTCTCTTCAGGAAAGCGAGCTTTGTTCTTTGTCTTCAGGAAAGCTAAAAAACTGGAGCAGTCACAATGAGGATTTCTGGGAACGGATCTAACTGGAGAACCGATCTAAATGCATGTAAAAAGACGAAGGATGTAAAAACTTTGTCTATTGCATCTATCTGTTTGTGTCCACAGAAAGAGAGAGTGACTGAGCGATATGCTGGAGATTTACAGAGAGAGAGAGAGAGGCAGAGAGTTGTTTATGTTCAGCAGACGATTATTAATCAAACAAAGTCCAGAATTACAGTATTTACTGCATTGGAACTTGAAGTGGCTCAGCATTTTTGGTTCTTGCAGCTTCCCATTATTCCTTTCTTATGCCAATTACATTGCATGGCTTCTTGCTTGCCTGATCATAGGATTCCCTTCATATTTTATATTTCCCTAGATATTCTCTACTCCCATTTGATGATCCCTAGAAGGCATGCTACATAAAATTTTGCAATTTATTCCATTGAGCCTCCCTAACCCTAGCTCTACTTTGACATGGCTCCTCCCCACTGAGCATGAAACCTTGTACCCTAGCATAGCCACAAAGTATCCCATCATGCCCTCTTTCTCTTTTAGTGTAAGACATCCAATTTGGTTTATTATAAATATAGAAGATAATGATCAATGAACACCTCCTCTCTTTTCCCTTAAGTTAATCCAATTCTAAGACAGTCCTTCCCTAGTACTCACCTCTCCAGCTTTCTGATAGTCAATTACACTAACATATCTTTGTATGATACAAAGAACTCTTGGTCATCAAAAGTTATTTCCTTCACAACCTCAATCACTTTCCCAGCCTTTATTGATCTCATGTGCATTCACATTTAACACTTAGAGGTGACATCTCACCATTAAGACTACTGTTTGACAGCCATTTGAAATTCTAACCACGGATTACTGCTTCAGACATAACCCAGTTTGTTGAGGCTAATTGTCGTTAGTTCGGTTAATCGTTGAGATGCCAATCCGGACAGTTTAGGCTGATAAATTCATGATTCTTCCCACTATATGAAACATAGGACAAGATCATTACTTAATGTTCATAATCTTATCAGTTTATTCTGTTGTTAATCCTTGTGAGGATGATCTGGGATATTTTTTTTAGCTTAGTTTTGACATTTTGAAGAAAGTGTGATGGACTCTCTAGCTGCTTTAAACTAGCAATATCATGAGTCAAGTTGAAAGAAGATAATGATCAGCATTTTGGGTGATGGAGGGTTAGTTTAGTTAGAATACTTAAACTAAAACTTCCAGGTGGGTGAATGGTATCCAAGAGTACTAGAGCACTCTAAAAGTGTTTAGGGTAATTCAAATTGAAGCTTCTTTTGCCGTTCGACACATGGCTGCTTTCGATAACTTTGCGTGCACGCCTGTCAAAGCGCGAACATTATGATTGAGATTAGGACTAATCCAATCAAGTCAATCATGTTTAAAAGTAAGAAAGAAGCGTGTTTAAATTTTTCAACGAGTTTCAAAATATTTTCTTCAAGTTTTACTTTCCTTCTCTTCACATAGTCTCATCATTGATGGTTGCCCAATACTATCCAATGAAAAAACCTAGGTGTATCATATTCATTGCAAGATTTATCCTTGACAGAACTGCAGCAAAACAGGTATAAAAGATGTTCAAAAAAGAAACCCAAGCATGTTTCTGATAAGAAAATTGAAAATGAAAAAACTTGCAAGAAATTTCCACAACCCAATCAAGGAAACCAAGACTCCAAATGAAATTTCTTAAGTAACCAAGCAAATGGATTCATCTTGCAATGCAATTGTTATAAATAAAAAAAAAACACCTATCACATTCAGTCAAATTAAAGAAACTCAAAAACCCATCCTCAAAACAGTCTAAAAAACTGATCCCAATACCCCACAGCTTTGGCTATTCTTGTTTTCAATACCCTCTGTGTTCCTTTGTCTCTTTAGCCATTGAAAACAACTTTGAAGTTCCACTTAACACACACTCAAAAAAAAACTAGATTTCTTGCTCACACTCATTTCAAACAATCCAAATTTTAAAAGAGAGACTATCACTATCTCTCTCTCCTTTTAAGACTTTGAGCCTTGACCACTTTCAATTTTTAATGCTACTATTGCAAATCCTTTTTCTTTTCTTTAACTATTATATGAATCAAAGAAGAAAGTATGGACTTGTTCATGAGTTTTTGTCGGGATTTTCTAACCATCCAAGATGGGCATCTTACAACTTAGCTTATAGAAAAATGTATCACACCACTCAATTATTTTTTTTCCGATTCAACTATTCGACTATTCGATCTAGGATCCTTTCATTAGGAGTTTTAAATGTGAATAGCAAAGTTTAGTGGATACCTCAGTAACCTAAAACTAACAAGGTATGTTCATTTTCCTAAGGAAAATATTTTCCACACGTGGGAGGTTTCCAGCCATGGGAGGGTGCATGTGTCTCATGTTGGGGGTATCTAACCATCTAGGACAAAACTTTTGGCCGCTTCTCAAAAGCAGGTAATATGTATAATTATTACATTGGCTCGGGAAAGTCCGGGAAAGACGTTTCCTCTCACGTGCGAGTCAACGTCTTCTAGGGGAGAATCATGATTCGTACGTTATTACAAAGTAGACAGCAGAAATCAAGTCAGCGAGGCACATGTGGTCACACGTGTAAAGATGGAGGACAGCGAAAGGACAGAAAAGGAAGAAAAGAAGAAAAAGTAGGAAGCAGAAAGACGGAAGTGACCCCATGGGAGGGGCGGCGAAGGGTGGGCCCCCCCCCCCCTGCGGAGTCGACTTTTGGTAAAGGCGAGCCGTTTGGACGGGAGCGGTGAGGGAGGGGTTGTAGGTGTCGGCTTCGATTGGGAAAAACCGACAACGACCCTTAACAACTTCCGCGTTTTTAGTTTTTTTTCCCCCCCTTAAAGTCTTGGTCACGCTGGGGCCCACCATATGTGAAACCAAAGTAGATTTTACTTTATTCGCTCCTTTTTTTATATTATAAAAAACAGAATTTACTTTATTTTTTACGTCACTCTTATCTCACCAATGCGTCAGCCCTAATGTATTCTATTTGGGATTTTTTTCCATCTATTGATATTAATTTAATTTATAAAAATAAAGAAATAAAAAGGGAAAAATAGATATTGTTTAAAAAAATTTATCCACTTCCCTGTTGGAATATTTTAGTCATTATTTAATAAATAATTAAAATAAAATTATTGACCTTATTCAAAGATAAAAAAAAATCACCCCATCCATAAGATTTTTATATTCAATTTTTTTTACCCATTTCTCTAGTAAATAATTAGATATTAATTTTTATATTAATAATAATTTACTATTTATAATTCTATATTTCTAAATAAATATTTATATATAAATAAATATAGTGAAGGATGTTATTTTAATGAAAACATTAAACAATAGGATTTTTATATATGAAAATTTTAGGATTGATTTTTTTACATATTTTTGTGAAGTCATTTTAGGTATTTAATTATTAAATTAATGATTCTAATTGATTTAGCTAAATAAGGGGCAAAAACTTGAATTATGATTAATTATTGGAATTTATATCGGTTTGGAATGGTTGGATGAATATTTTGTAGAAGTAAGAATATTTGGTGTTTGCTTTATTCCCTAAGTGGAATAATCACTTTGCATGATTCGTCTTCCTTATTCTAATTCCCTCCTGATGATTTTGACCAAAATATTCCAAATATTAAAACTTTGTATATTTGCTCGTCCTTTTCTTCTTTCTTTCTCTTTTATTCTAAGTTCTTAGTTGTAGGTCGAAGACCGATTCCATCTTCTCATTGAGGAGAAAGCCAAGTAATATTGGTAATTTATCCGATTAGCCGTTCTATCACTTCCTTAGATCACCTAATAATATAAAATAAAAATTACAATTTTTTCTATATTGTTATTAAAGCAAATTTACCTAATTTTACATAAAATTACAGCTTATCATGTTACATATGTATATGATCTAGAAGATTTTCATGTAAGTAGTTCTCTTTAGTGATTTTCATGAATTTATGCAAGTTAGTTCAAATGAAACAACATAACAGTGGGGTTGATCCAATACGAAAAGTCATTTGGTACGAACCGTTTGATCAACAATTATCTCAGCTGTCCGACCAACGATTGAGATAACCATTTTGTATGTTTTGTACCAAATGACAGTGTTAATTGATTACCCTTTTGGAGCTTAAAAGCAAATTTTTGCAGGATTGGACTGTGCAAAACACTGGGTTCAGAATGTACTTTTAATCCATTTTCCTCTCAGTTCAGTAAAGTGGGTGAGACATCACAAACCCCTGCTGCAAAGAGTTCAATTTTTAACAGCCAATATCTTTTTTACTTTAGATCATATCCAAAACATGAGGAGAAGGAGGTGCTGGCCACAGCAAATAGCTTTCACTTCAGAAAAAAAAGAGAAACCAGACAAGTTGAAGGATATTTTCTGCTGTACGATCTGTTGATATCCACTTTTATTATGCAATATTTGACCTGAATCGTTTGTATCTTGGCGCCATCAAACAAAGAGAAATGATAAAAATAAGTAAAGCCAGGACCCATTTGCCTACTGATTTTCAACCCTCCGAGACAGCACTGGTTTTTGAATACTGAAACCAGTGGATTAAGCAGACTTTGATGAATATAAACCAGCAAGAAATTATATTAAATCACGGCATCTGTTGGACAGTCTTATCAAGAGCTTTTTTCTACTCGATCCCAATTTGATTTCATAGCAAATTTCAAGCTTCACATCACCACTAAAAGACACCTCAATTAGATTTATCTGAGGTTTGGTAGAACATGGAATGATGGGTCTATTTTACTGTCTGCAATTTGTTTGGCTTTTGTCCCGAAGGAGTACTCAGGACTGTATTGACTCCATTGCAATCTCCATCATCCCAGTAGCTGAAACTGATTCAGATGTCATGACAGGGACAGTGAACACATCCCTCCATTGAAGAGAAACTCCCTTCAGAAGTTCATTGAACGAGTTTGACTTGCTTAGACTATATTTTATGTTTAAATCGTTTTTATAATCAGATGATGCTCCAGTGAAAGATGCTCTGAGGTAACCTTTTTTTCCTTTTCCTTTCTCTTTAAATCATTGATCACAAGACCTATTTCGTTGCACTGTTCTTAGTTACTGGAGGAAGAGAATTATATCCCAACCAGGCAGGTTCCAAAGAGATCAGATCATCGGCATTACCGTAAACTGGTAACAAGAAAGTAATTAATGATCTGGATTAACCAAATCGTTGTTCAATGGAGGGAAGTAACAAGTGAAGCAAGCTTTGGCAAGCAAACCACTTGAACAGCTGGTTCATGTCAGAAAGTAAAAAGTAGAAAATGAAAAGGGAGCCCTTTAGGCTTGATTTGGATTATTGTAAAGCAAAAAGCAATTAAATGAATCACATTCATCATCCAGGATTTGAAATATACTGTTCATAACCTGAGTAACAACCAACTGAAATATGGGTGTGGCTCTGAGGCCATTAACGTTTTTAAAATTTAATCTTAAAAGTACCCTTTTCAGTTGGAGATGGGATAAGATATATTCATGCTGTCAAGTTGAAAGGAGTGGCTTCTACAACTACAAAGCAGTCTTTTGATGATCCATTTGGAGTCAGTCGATTCTTTCTGGGTTCAAACTTCAAAGTCTAAAAAGAGCTCCCCCAGCAAGGGTTTTTGAAGTATTTAAAAGATTTATTCGGAATTTTCAAGTGGTGATGCTGCTAGAACTGTTAGAGTCAGCAAGAAAGTGGGTAGTAAACGTGAAAAACTGGTCGGAATCACGTATGATTCAGATCCTTCTATGATGGCAGAGTCCCTTGTTTTCTTCCCATCCCTTTTCTTTCTTTTGTTGCTTCTTATCGTCGAGTAGTTGATGGATGGGAGCGGAGGAGTTTCTAGCTTTCATAAGAGAAGACAAATGATCCAAACTTTCTGGCCTTCTTCTCCGCGTTTTCTTCTTCAAAAGACAGGCTTTTATCTGCTCCGGACAGTCTGTAACTCTCACCAGGAAAAAAAAAAGATCTGGTAAATTCCAAATGGTAACTGAGACAGATTGAATGGTCGATAAGAGAATAACCATTAAGGAATATAATTCACCGAGGATAAAGATACAGAGACATAAACCGACAGAAGGAGCTGAGAATTGGGAGGGGTGAAGAAAAATGATGGCTTACATATCTGGATGATTGTGGGCAAAGGAGATGCTTTGAGATGACCGCAGCAGTCGGGAGTCTGAAACCGTGCAGGCCTAGACTGGTTCGTGTTAGATTTTTCTGGGGTCTCTCTGGAGGGGGCTGGATTTGGCTGCAACTGAGACATTCCTTGTGCTTCTCTGGTTGCTGATCAAATCAAGAGTTCATCACCTCTGGATGCAGTCCTTGAACACGTTTCATGGACTTGACCTGTTTGCACGAGTAACCAAAGCCATCTCGGGAAGTGTCTAGTCATGGGCTTCTATCCAAGCAATGCTTTTGGAAAATTTAATTCTTCCTATTTCCAGTAGGTTTCTTGCCTTGGTTTTTTCTCTTAATATCTTTCTAAATAAATGAAAAGTCCATACAGATGTAAAAAGAAGTCACATGTTCCAAACTTCTTTTCATGTGAATTTTTCTTTTCCATGGACCAGGTTTATTTATCCGGGTTTGACTCCTCAAGGACCCAGTCTAACGTCACCATAACATTATTTAAAAATAAAATAAAATAAATAAATAAACATGGCAAAGCTTTTTCCCTCAAACCAGGAGGAAAAGCAAAATCCTGCCTCCTCCCCCATCATTTAAACCCCTCTCCCCTTCTTTGGTGTCAACAGGGAGGAATTCTGGCCATTCCGACTGGGACAGTGGCAGCTCCTCTCCAGCATTACTCAGACATCACAATAGGAACACCCACCCCCCTTCAATGCGCGCAGGGGAGCGCAATTCAACCAACAAATCCAATGGAGTCAGTCAGGTTTTTTTCTTTTCCCTGGACTTTTTTCTTGTATGAGCTGGAAAGAGGGTTAGATCTGATTGAACCTGATTCAATCGGCTCTCTGTGCGGTTTGTATAATACTGGTTAAGACTTTACAGTTATGAATTTTTCGTTACTTAGCTTGCTGATGTTATTCTTGCTGCCAAATAGCAAGCACATATCAGGACAATTATGAAGCATCAAAGCATCATCTTCTCAATCGACAAAATCCAGCAGCGTTGTTTTCTTGCAGCCATACATCGTGAAATTAATAGATTATGAAACTTCCTCTGGGATGGGAGAGACTTGAAAAAATAGAATGAGAGAAATATGTAAAAAAAAAAGTCTAAAGACAAAATATATTTGAAAAGGCTGGAAATGTTGCCAATGGGCAAGCAACCTAATTCCCATTTTGTGGCATTTTATACATCAGTTGTCCTACGTTAAAGGTTTAGCTTTTGGGAACTTTACCACTGGCAATACCATGCCGTTGCATGGCCACAACAGGCTCATTGCAGCGTGCACACCGGAACGAAGGGGCAACACCACATCTTGTTCTCAGGCAATAATAACAATACCTGTTTGAAAAGACGACAAAAGTAGTTATTTTTCAGAGTGAATTTCTACTGCCACACAAACATCAAAATGCACTGGATTCACATCAGAGAGATTTCTTGTTACTTTCTACTCGATGTCATGGTCACTAATCTATTTAGCTTACTAGCAACAGGGAATTACATAAACTGTCTCAATAAGAAGACAACATTTTGAAGCTTCCTTCTGTTCAAATTTTGCATTAAACCATTGAAGTTACTCACCCAATAAGATGCCCCACAGCTAATTAATGTGAAATCCCGATGCAAAGATCCACATTGGGCAAAAGGACTTCAAAGGTAAATAGTTGATTAGAAAGACAGCAAACTTCTAGAACATTGATGATTCCATCTAACAATATGCAGCCATGTACCCTAAGTGTTTATTTTGGGGTGCACCAGCAGAGATGCCATAAAGTAGCTCCCCGGTGAGGCACAAACTAGTCAAGTGGATGTACCATCCAGGACTACCAAGTGGTCGGAGTGGCCTAAAACAATATTCACACTCAATTCATAATTGGACTGGCAGACAGGATCAAACCGGCACACTGCTAAGATAACCATTCTCGAAATTATACTGAAGAGCTAATTTTGGTTTAAACTGTTCAGAAAAATAACATTATTGTATTTCCTGCGAAATCCTCTTTACAAAAACTTTTGTGCCCAGAAATTTCTCTGACCTTTCAGGCATCAGCTATATAGTCCATACCTATCCTTCACAAATATGATCTCTATTTTCAAGGTATTTTCTCTTTGTGTTTCAAGGTTCATCTAGATCGTAGCTTTTTTTTTGGAACAAACATCTAGAACTCAACACTTCCTTGATAAGAGATCTATTAGAATCACCTTCAATTTTTATCCTCTTCTGTTACTTGAATAAAAGTTTCTCAGTGTTTGTTTCAATTTTTTTCTCATCTTGCCTAGCAATTTCCAGAATAAATGTCCCTATCTAATGTCGGACCTACTTTGATGATTTTCTTTTGCTTTGTTAATTTTTGCATTGGGAAGTTGCACAGACCACCTATGATAATGACTGTGGTATCTTGAGAGATTAAGTAGATTTTATCAACATTAGACTCATGCCAAACAATTTTAACCGTTGCACCAGTATCCAAGAAGCAAAGTATGAAGCAAAGATTAGGTCTGGATTATACAACCAATCCAGGAAGAATAAATAAAATTTTTTGCTTGATAGATAGTTCTGCCACTACATCATCTTTTCTTTTTTGGTTGAGAATCGCCCTCATCTCCATTAAGGCTCTCACATTTGTGAGTTGCATGTTCTTCTGAGCCAAAAATTACACAGCATGTGTCTTTTTCGTTTTTTTTAAAGTGCAAAACAAAGACCAGTGAGAATACCAATCTGTAAACTACTAAAGTTAGATAATGTCATCATTGTGCTTGTTCATGATGATATGGTCATTCAAAAGGTCAAATACGCAAGAAAAATTTCAACTCTAAAGATAGTTACTTACTTGTGCTGGCAAGGGAGGGCCACAAAAGGAATAGTAGGATTTGCCTGGCAAATAGGACACAGTGTGTCATCACTGGAAGACCCAGCAGGTTTGTCTTTGGAGAAAGGAAGAAGAAACTTTTTTACTGAAGCAGAATTCAGAAGTGGAAGGAGCAACAACAACATTTCCTGCACATGAATAGCAACAGCTTTTAAAACATATCTGCTGCAGTAGAATTCAAAAACTTTCCATCATCTTTCAGGTACATCACAATAAGTTTGTAAAATGATCACAGCTTAGTACAAGAGACCATATCGAATACAATCGCAAATTCCTGCAGCAAATGATCCATGAAAACGCAAAAACTAACCACAATAACATGGCAGTCCAGAATGTATGAGTAGATCAAGTGACCAATATTGCAACCTCACTCTGAACTTTTTGAGTCAACCTTTACAAGTGTTATATGGCCAAACATGCTTTAGTTTTCATCTCTATAAGCAAGAAGAAACCTTCAACTTGTTTTATGCTAAAACAGGATTTCCATTGTACACAAGAAAAGAAATGATCAGAGCAACTTCAATTTTGTCTATGACAACTCCATGGAACCACAAACATATTGCTCTAATGGTGTATCACAGCTATACATCTCGCATATCATCCGATACGTCTCAGATTTCATAGGTGCAGATACAATACATTATTCATCCCATACAATACAATACATAACACGTCTCAGCCAATTCATTATTGGATTTTTGACACAGTAAGTGATAATGAAATGCCCATCCCTAGATTGTTCTCCCAATTTAATTGTACCCAAAGCATAACAGAAGCAATAAGCATGACACTAGAGATTTATTGTCTGCTGGATAAATCCTCCGTTCAAAAAATTTAAGTTGCAAGTGTAGCAAGGAATTTACAGAGAGAGCGTTAGAACCCCAAAAAGATGAGGCCCTAAGATACTTGAGCCAAGTCATCAAAATTTTCAGTAAAGCATCAATTCATAAATTCTCGGCTTTATGTTTTTTAGGCTTTCCCTTAGGGAAGAAATCCTCAATTGACAAAGAAATGTTACTTATTCAAACTAATATTTCTCAACCCAAATCAAAAGTCTGCACTCATCAAATCAAACAGACTGACACCAGAAGAGTGGAACTTACAGAGAATTCATTCCAAACCAATTGACGGTTCATGTACTCAAAACTAACAGCTCGGTTCATATTGTGACTCCCATAGACAAGTCTTGCCCTAAGAACTCTTTCAACAAGATTCCTGTACCTGCACTGCCATGAAATGACAAACTTGAATCACAGTCACACAAAAACATACGTGCTTTTACCACCTAACACACCTTCACAAGTTGAAATTCTGTTCAGACATAACCACGCATCGGTTCATCAAAAGTTCCTTCCTATGTATCCATTAACCTAATCCACAATTTGCCTATGAAGATACACCAGAAAATTTCAGGCAATCATCTTAGGATGCAGTTTCTAGATAAAGATAACTTTCAGACACTAACAACTACTGCAGGAAACATGGAATAGAGTATATTCCAGGCAACATTGAAATACTACTCAAAATGCTATTTTAGAAAGCAATTTGTCAATCAAGGACTTAACATTGTTTGAGGTCATATAACAGTTAGAGAGAGGATTTACAAAAAGATAAATACACCACGAACAGTTGTTTAGTTAAAGTGCCTACATGTGAGAACAGTTGTTGGGAATCACCAACTGAAAGTGAAAATTGTGACAGAAATCTTTAACATAAAAAATTATGTACCTTCCTGTATAAAGAAATATCAGTAAGTTGCCAAAGCTGGCAGCTTTATAAAAGCATTCCATTTGTTGCAGCAACACCCAAACTCTACGAGCCAATGGTCTCTGAAGCATATACAACAAGAGGTCAGTGTCGTAGATAGTAAAGTTGAACGATACAATTTCAGATCTCCCACATACAGAGAGAGAGAGAGAGAGAGAGAGAGTACCTGTTCAGAATCTCCCCATCTACGAAAAGCAGAGAATGATTGTAAACGAGCCCATATATACTGACCCCCAACAGTTCCAAGACAGTACAAGATTTTCTGAGCAATTGTTAGCCCTGGCCCTTCCAGCCCCGTTCTCACTAGATAGGAGATACCACAAAAAAAGTGGTAAGAATGATAACTTATGCTCACACAGAAGTGAAGATCAAAGCATCCATCCACACGACCAGATTAACTAAGTCTGAGAGTCTTCAGAGGAGGTTGTGCAACATCTTCGTAAGAAACATATCTGAAGGTGATTCTGACCTCCAAAGGGCTCAAGATTATAGATTATTTACCTAATCATCACAGGAATGTGATTCTAACTTCCAGATGCAGAAACAACACTCTGGATTATCAGGTAAATAATGAAGTTGTTAACTTTAATTTTTGGTTTGAAACATACTTTGAGTGACTATTCCCTCCCTAATCTCCCAATCGAGATTGCAAATATCGTCACAAGATTTTAAGCAGATAAAGATGAAACTTATGGAGAAAGATTAAAGAATCTGGGTAAGGTAAATTCAGACCTTCTTTGCCTCTTATTGGTGCTGCACGTTCATCTCTATATCTAAGATTCATAAGACCATTCCCAGGTGTTGGTTTATCTACCCATATCGAAAATCTCCAGATGAGAAACTCGAGAAATGCATCAAGCTCAGGTTCATATTGAAATAATAATCCTGGCTAATCCCAACAAGAAAAAAGGGAATATTGTCCCAATCAAAACAACAACTAAGTGGTAACATAGGTACCAAATACCTCCAAACCTAATCTAAACTATTACCTTCATCAAAGCGAAGACTTTAACTAACTGCTCCTTCAACATAGCCGCCATTTCCACATCCAACCTCGCTGCATCAAACTGATTAACTTTGGAAATAGTAAGCGGAATCAACACCTGTTTTCAAAAGTGCAAATATGGTTCACATAAAGCGCCTGGAATTTCCATAGACGACAAAGGAAAACTTGCAAAGTAACGTGCCACTTTCTTCCAAAAAATTAAACTCGACCTTCGTTTTGAAAGTATCATCAGATTATATGCACAGGCAAGAGCCTAAGAGTACAATTAAGTTAAAAGAAAACACCATACATTGATGAACCGGAATTATAACTTCCACGGAAATACAAAGAAACGAAAATTAAAATAAATGTACAAATGGAACCCGACGAAAAAATCAGAAAAAGTAAGAGGGAAAATTTTGATATTCGGAATGGAGTACTAGCGCTACCTGAGTAGAATCCCTGAAAGATTTCCATCGGGGATACAGTCTTCGATAGGTATCAATCCAGGCATCCGGGGACGGAGGATTGACATTGGAGGAGGAAGAAGAAGAGGGCACTAGGGTTTCTTCCTCCATCTCTCGGAATTTCACCTATCCTCGCCTGCGTTGAATTAACCGCGCAAAACAACATCCGAAACCGGAGGAATCCTAGTGACAATGATCAGGGATTGCTGGTGCTGAGAGGAGATGTTTTGCTTTTAGCGGTAAGAGGAAGCGAGGAGGACAAGAATGAAATTAGGAATGGTCGTTTGGTCATGTTTCAGATAAAGTTGGAAGGGGATTTGGGGCGCGGGAATCAATTGAGATCTAAGAATTACAGTTTAAGGCGTAAGAACCGTTTCATGATGGAAAGTTTATTTCACTTGTGACAAGGAGGTTAATTTTACCTATTTATCTTATATTCTTTTTTATTAAATTAATAAAAATTCTTACCCAATTAAGTATTCGATTAATCAGTCTCATATATTATCATATTTATTCGATAAATTATTCTGTAAAATAAAAAATTATTATTTTATTTATCTAAAAACAAATTGGTCGAGTTAAATTAACTATTGAACACTGCATATTGTCACACATTCGAGTTGCGTTATTTTTCATGAATCAACAAGTGAATAATTTCGAACCCGATCAGATTATTACACAGGTAAGGTTCGAGTTGGACAAATGTGTCAGAGTTGGGATCGGCTGACCCCGTGGCTGTGCCCTGCGGTGCTGAAGAAATAAAGTCGCAAGGAAATCTCGCGGCCGCAGGAGAGGAGCTGGAGGAGAAAGCTGTTGGGAGCTTCGCAATCCAGTCCTGGAGACGGACTTGAGCCGAAGAGAGCTCCGAAGTCTTATCGGGTGCTGAAATCTTGGAGGTTAAGAAATACACTGTCATTCGGGAGCTCAATCTATAGGAAACTCCGAAATCTCCGAGGTTAGAGTTACGCTTTCAAATCTTTTTATTTTCCGCCTCATAGAAAATCAGGACCTGCAGTAAAATAGGTTCACATCTGGATTGTAAATATGGTGGGCGTGGATCGGAGAGTTACTAGGGATGAGATCTTCGACGATGGGAACGCTGACAGGGATAAAGGCTACCATCGTGACAGAATCCATAGGAAAGCATCTGACTACGAGGATGATGATAGGGGTGGTCGCTCTGGGACTAGAGATGTAGAGGATAGGTGGGACGGGAGAAAACATAGAGGCGATCCGAGGGATTCCGACAAAGAACGATATTCAAGGGATTCACCAGTCGAGAGAGATAGAGAAAGACATTCTAGAGTTTCGGAGGATGACCGAGGGAATAGGGGGCGTCGCAGAGAGAATGATGGGAAGGAAGATAATAGATACAGGGAAAGAAAAACAGAAGATTATCACGGAGAGAGGAGAGCAGACGATTCTCGTAGAGATAGAAGGACAGAGGATTATGAAGCCAAAGATCAAAAGTCTGAAAAATTGCAGGATGACAAAGTAAAACTCAACATGGGATTTGGTGGGGTCTACATTCCTCCATTCAAGTTAGCCCGCATGATTAAGGACATCCAGGACAAAAGCAGTGAAGAGTACCAAAGGTTAACCTGGGATGCTCTTCGCAAAAGCATAAACGGACTTGTGAACAAAGTAAATGCTACCAACATAAAGAATATAATTCCAGAGCTCTTTTCTGAAAATCTGATCAGAGGAAGAGGTGTTTTTTGTCGTTCATGCATGAAGTCACAAATGGCATCTCCTGGGTTTACTGATGTTTTCGCTGCATTGGTGGCTGTGGTCAATACCAAGTTTCCTGAAGTGGGTAATCTTCTCCTGAGGAGAATTGTTTTGCAGCTCAAAAGGGCTTATAAGCGCAATGATAAGGTATATACTCATGTATTTTTATGGTATTTTTATGAGTGCCCATCTGAAGTTTGTTGGTGTTTTCCTCTTGTGGTCTTCAAATCCAACCAATTTTACTACCCTGGTATCAGCATATGGTTTTAGCTGTCTGTTTGAATTTGCATTGCAAGCTGAATTAGTTCAGAGCATCCAAAACCAACAAATTGAATGTATAACGGTTCGTTCAGGTTACTGAACACTCATAAGTAGTCATGCCATTTTAGTATGCTGCCTACTTATACCTGGAATGGGGGGCAATGTCCTCTTGACAATGATGCCCTAATATTCTTTTTTATGTTAACTTCGTTTACTTTGTTTTGCAGCCTCGGTTACTTGCCACAACAAAATTTATTGCTCATCTTGTGAATCAACAAGTTGCTCATGAGATTGTTGCATTGGAGCTCCTTACCGTACTGTTGGAAAATCCTACGGATGACAGTGTTGAGGTGCATTGCTGGTTTTGACTTGCTTTCACATTCTAAATCCTGATTTAGTTGATGGTGTGGATGATTTATTTGTGAATCTTTTCCTTTTCTTCTAGGTGGCTGTTGGGTTTGTCACAGAGTGTGGTTCGCTTCTGAAAGACGTCTCACCACGAGGTCTTCATGGTATGCTATTTTTTTCCTTGAATTGAATAATGATTTTCAGGTCTTCTAAAAAAAATAATGCTTGCTGTAATTCTGATGAAGGGTAGCTTTATTTATTTGCTAATATTATTAATTAGATTTGGTTACTGAATGTCAAATGGTTATTTTCTGAGAGAAAGGCTTTTTCTAAATATTCATAGGAAAAGAAAAACTGTGAGTTTGAGCTCTTTTGGAAGTTACATATAACCATCTTCACTGAAATTGAGAGTCATTCATACTAATGAGAGTGGTCTTAGTACCACTGCTGTACTTGTTTTTTTTTTTTCTTTTTGCACACACTCCTTTTATCCCCTGGTGAAAGTTGAACCCAAGACCTCACACTAGAAACACCCCATGTAACCATTGAGCCAAAGGCCCAAGTCACCTTTCCTCTGCTTGCTTTGTTCACTCCTTTGTGTTTATTATGCTATTTTCCATGTTGCTGTGCTATTGCCTGGTAAAAACTTGAGATCACAGACCACCACTACTTGCTGTGCTTTCTGTTTATAATGCTTTGCTGCCTTCCTTGTTTGCCTTATTGAATACTCCAGCAATAATACGATGTAACCGGCTTTCTTGTTTCCTTTTTTTTTGCCTTAAAGAAAAAAACCTAGGAAATTATAATGTCTCATCAGGTTTGACATGTTAGTGAAGTTAATGGCTCATTTCAACCCAAAGAATTCTTTATTTAGGCTGGAAATTCCTAATTTGAATTCAGCCGTCAAAACATGAGCCATTTACCTGGAACTAAAGTCTTTAAATTGAAAATCAGCAGCAACATGTAATTTTTTCAAGAGATTTGTGAGCAATATGGACTTATGAATGATAGAGCAAGATGGAGGATGAAATCTTGGGACAAGGCGTGATACTCAACTCTCTGGAAGAGTGAAAATGAATGACTGGAACACTTAGTTTCACAGTTAGGTCAGTTTGTTGGTTGTCTGCTTTACCAGTTTTAGAAGTGCCTTTTTTCGTGTTTTTGGCTCTCTGTTTTGTGCCTTTACCTCTTCTCACCTACAGCTCTTGTGTGCATTGATTTTGGCTAAGCTTATACTTCAGACAACTCCCTTAAGACTGTGATGCCTCACCATCTCTTAAACTCATTCCTCTCTTTGGTCTCTCCTTTGTCTCTGTGAAATATAAATGGATTAGAGAGACTTGTCCTTAAAACATTGTTGTATGAAAGTCAAGGACGTGTAAATGGACTTAAGCTTGCTTAAGCATCTTCATCTTTTTCCAGTAAAATACTTTTTCCTTAAGAGTATGTATCGGTCTTGGTTTCACAAAACATTTATAGACCCCTTTGAGTAAGCTACATGTGGCAATTCCAAGGATTCCTAATTAAGACATGGATTACACAGATCACAACTTTAGTTCCCCAAGTTTTAATTCATATTACTTCTCCTAATACTCAACTGAAAATTCTTGATATATCACCATGAGTTGTTTTCAATTTTATAAAAATTTTACTTGCTTATATTTCAAAAATAAAAAAAAATTGATTTCTTATTTTACCCCTTAGATGTGTTTTTTCCCACTGTTGAGAAGGTTTCTGTTAGAAGAAACCTCTTTGCTAATTAATTTTTGACTCTAATTATGTCCTTTTTTTTGTTTCTGTTATTGCCTGCTGTTTTTTCAGGTATTTTTGAGCGGTTTCGTGGAATTCTCCATGAAGGAGAAATAGACAAGCGAGTTCAGTTTTTGATTGAAGGCCTTTTTGCTATAAGAAAAGCCAAATTTGAGGTGGGTTCTTACTCTTGTAATGTGAACGAAATCTTTTTGAGTTTATGATCATGTCAAATAACCGTAAAGGGTTTGTATATACAGGGATATCCAGCAGTTCGACCTGAACTAGACCTTGTGGAGCAAGAAGACCAATTCACACATGAGATATCATTTCAAGATGACATAGATGCAGAGAGCCACCTTGGTATATTTTGCATCATATATGTCCTCTACAATATGTAGGTCTTCTTATTCTCTTACAACTCCTAATACTTCTTTTCCACATTCTTGTGTGTAGATATTTTTAAGCTGGATCCAAAATATCTCGAAAGTGAAGAAGCTTATGAGAACTTGAAGAGAGATATCCTTGGGGACGAGTCGTCTGAGGGTGAGGATGGTTCAGCTGAAGGCTCAGATGATGATGATGACGAGGATGATGATGAGGATGATGAAGAGGAAGAAAACAGAATGAAGATAAAGGATGAGACAGAGACAAATCTTATAAACTTGAGAAGAACAATTTATCTAACAATCATGTCAAGCGTTGATTTTGAGGAGGCTGGACACAAACTGCTGAAAATTAAATTAGAGCCAGGCCAAGAAGTAAGTAATTCAAACTCTTCTACCTATTTATTTTGACCATAAGTTATTTGAACCAACACTATCTTAGAAATGGTAAGTTTGTTCACTTTGAACAAAGTTAGTCACTGAATACATTTGAGAAATAAATTGCTCCTATGAACAGATTATGCTCATATATTTTCCTTCGCTCAAGGACAAAATAGCTTTTTGAGTTCTGGGAAGTAGTTCATTTCCCAGCATAAGTTGTCTTTTCTTGATAGTACCTCTCTTTTAGTTTTTGAAGTTTATAATAGAAATAAGGGTATTTAGGTTCCTTAATGTCATGAACGGAGCATCTTGTTCTCTCTACAATCTTCTGTTTCTCTATCTCACTTCTCTCCAATGCTGTTCTCTTTCTTGCTCAATCTTGTTTCAAAGTTCCCCCTCTCCTGTTACTCGCTCTCTGTTTCTTTCAACCTTGCTCTGCATCCAACATTCAGCTAATTCGCAATGAAAGTCCTAGTTACCTGCAAAATCAACTAAATACTTCAACTGGATAAATTCAAATAGAACTGTTGAGAAGACAAAAATATCTCTCTGAAAAGAAAAAGAAAAAAATAAAACAAAAACCCATGTTGCTTCTGTATGACCAAGGATAGTAGTGGTTATTTATTGAAAGAATAGAGTGAGAGGGAAGGGGGGGATCTCACTGTGTTCTTTACTAGGTAAAGTTGATGCCTTTTCTTTCCTGTTAATGGGTATCTTCCTGTTCTTTTTTATGGGAAGTCCAGGTAAATTTTCTGGTCCTTTAGTGTTGAGACACATTTTAAAAAAAGTTGCTGGAATTGCAAGGCCCTTCGTGCTGGTTCCTACACCTCCCTGCCCATTTCTTGTCTGAAGCACTGGAGTTGGAAGAAGCAGTTGATGGAATTGCAATTTCTCAACCGCTATACTAGTGATTTTGCAGTCTCTAGTGACTGCAACTTTGAATAGGTCTGAACTGCAATTTCACTGCCCTGACTGTTGGTAGAGACCTCTCAATTAACAACAGCAATTCTGTTTCTCTTATTGACTTAAAGATGAGCACCTCGTGCTGCGGTTAGCTTTGCCAGCTACCAATCTCTTTGCAACCACCCATCTCATCCCACCCCCTAAAAGAAAAAAGGGAAAGATGAAAATTTGTCTCTCTGAGGTTTTGGAGCCAAATTGCTATGTTAGCTTATGATGTGGAGGCAAAGGTTGAACATGGGCTTTGATGAATGTTGTTTGCCTCCTCATAGAAGCCTGCACATAGACCCTAAGAAGGGCTGATATTGTTTGGAGAGGTATGACTTAAAAATACCAAAAGGAGAATTTATGTTAATGTCCCTTTACTTTCTATTTATTCCTTATGTTCTTGGACAGGGAGTTTGTACAAGCAGTGTTGTGATAATGCTGTAGTGAATTTACAAGTAATGTAATATATATTATATGTACTATATCAGAGTATTTAGGCCGAAGTGTTTATCAGTTGGGCTATTATTGAGACTCCACGTAGCTAGGTGGATTTTAGGGCTTCATCCTTGCTGCTGTTTTGGTAGTTTCGAAACCAGCCGCCTGGTTGAACAGTGAATAACTCTTGGTTGCCCACATTCCTAGGGATGTAAATCTGTGGCCAATTCTCGGGCTTGCTGATAATCTGGATGAGGAAGGGATTGGTTTTCCAATCCCTCGTGCTGCAAATCTCCCTCCTCTAGTCTGTTGCTGTTTTTTGCATTCAGTCTTAATGAAATTGTCTTAATTAAAATAAAATAAAATCTGAGGCTAGTTCTCTTTGCTCAGATGCATATCACAGGTTGTCAACTGTTGGCCTATCTCAAAAATATTAAAAAAGTGAGGGTTTTTAACTGTTGACTCTTTTTGTTTTAATCTTTGCATTTCTCTTTTTGTCCCTTTGGCCTTGCAAGTTGCCACTTAGATTTGGTTCTTTCTCTTTTGATGTTTTAGGCTGGATTTGTGACTGAGACTTGTTTGATTTTCATCATTAGCAGTAGAGCAAGTAAAAGGAAGAATCAGTTTTTTTTAAACAATAAAAAGTATCAGTTTGAATGGGTAAACAAGCTAGACTGGTACTTTGCTCTGTTTCTGAGTTTCTTCCATTTCTCCTTTATCTTTTGCTTCGTGCAGATGGAACTATGTGTTATGTTGCTGGAATGTTGTAGCCAAGAGCGAACTTACCTTCGTTATTATGGTCTTCTTGGTCAACGGTTCTGCATGATCAACAAAGTTCACCAGGAGAACTTTGAAAAATGTTTTGTTCAGCAGTATTCGATGATCCACCGACTTGAGACAAACAAGCTTCGAAATGTTGCTAAATTCTTTGCACATTTGCTTGGCACTGATGCCTTACCTTGGCATGTTCTGGCATATATTCGCTTAACAGAAGAGGACACCACTTCATCCTCGCGTATTTTCATCAAAATTTTGTTCCAGGTATGAACTTATTGTTTACAAAAATGGAGCTCAGTACATTTGTTCTTCAGAAAATAATTGAACAGACTACTTATTCTCATGTAATTTCGAATGGCAGGAATTATCTGAGCATCTTGGGATACGCCTGCTTAATGAACGTCTTACTGACTCTGACATGCAAGAATCTTTTGAATCTATATTCCCAAGGGATAATCCAAAAAATACCAGATTTTCTATTAACTTTTTTACGTCGATCGGGCTTGGTGGCATCACAGAGAAGTTGCGTGATTACTTGAAAAACATGCCACGACTTATAATGCAACAACAGAAACCGGTTTCGGACTCGGAAGATGAATCTGATGCCTCAAGTTCATCAACTTCAGAGAGTGGCTCCAGCTCTGAATCTGAAACTGAGACCGAGTCAAGTTCGGGCAGAGGTTCCAGGAAGAAGAGAAACAGAAAACGGAGGAAGAAAGATTAGCAGGCAAGTGACAACCATCTGAGATGCATCCATTCTTACTCTTAGATTTATGCAACGTACAGTTTTTTTAAGCTTTTGTTTTAGGCTTGCAGTGCATATTGTTATAGAACGTTGTCTTTTGGAGAATGTGAGAATGCGATCTTGTTCAGTGCCATCTTTCTTGACTTCTGTTCTCCTGTCATCAGTTACAGTTAATCAGAGACATACGTGTACCCTCTTTGAATTCCTCTTACACTTTTGATGCTTAACTTGTCCTAGGCAATTCTATTTCTTCACGAAGCAGACTGCGTAGTTCTTGCTTGTTCTAACAACAGGTTATCTTCTTTTTCTGTAAGATGTAAGAAGCAGGCATCATATTTGTCAAAATCGGAGCCAAACAACTAGAAAATTAGTTTGGAATATAAACTACGAAATCCTATAAGGTTGTGTTTGTGCCAAGAAAATATTCATACGAATGGTATTGGTCTAATTTTTTACAAGGAAAATTTTTCCTTTCATTCTTGTTCATCCTTGTTACCTTTAAGAAATATTCAAAATGATTAAAAAAAATAAGTTTTCTATTGCTCTGATTGAAAACTATGAGCAAAATAAACCAAGAAACACTAAAGAAATAAACATTATTCAAAGCTAGGAAATCGGTCAGACGTATAACTTGACAGGTTTTAAAAATTGACAAATATGATTGAGTTCCCACTCTTTCGTCACAGAGGGAAAAAAAAAAAAAAAAAATCAGTGAAGACAATATCTACATTCAAATTCCTTCAATATAAAACCTCTTGAAAAAAATCCTTAACATACCGAGTCCTTGCCTTGATCTCTGAAACCATCAAGCGTAGGCGTAGTTCCAGGACAAGTCCAGCGTCGACGGCGAGACGGGTCACCATCTTTAAGAGCTGCGTGAGACCCAATTCCAGATTCGCTTTCAGGGTCTCCATCAACTGAAGAATCGGAGCAACAATGTCATAGGCATCGATCACTATGATAGAGAAGAGAGTGACAGTCGAGGCTGCCAAGAGGCAGATCAGGAGCAGGAATATGCCGAGAAGAAGGATGCAGCAGATGAGAGTCGCATGGAGGAAAGCCACGAGAAAAAGGTCGAAGTTGGGCACCATAGTTGGCTGAATTTTTTTTGAACGGAAGCTTAGAGTCTGAACGAGAGATTAAAAAGTAGCAGAAGAGAAATCAACAGTGAGCATACTTGGAGTGTGATCTACTCCATTCCATTCCGCTGACAGATTACGAGCCTGCCCTCTGGCAACATGGATACAGGATACGATTTCGTGGAAAAGATGGGAGGAGATGGCAGAAGAGGACTGGCTAGATAAACCCCTTAGGAAGGAAACGCTGTAAAATGGCCTCTGAAGAAGATGCAGTTAGATTAATAGATTAAATATGCAATGATGAGATTCTTGATATTAAATATGAATTTTTCAGTCCTTAAAAAAAAGAGTGATGAGAGCCTGAGACCTGTGGGTAACTTTGGAAATAAGATAATCAGAATCTGGAAACTTGCCTCCTCTCTAAGCAAATCTGACAGCCAACTTTCATAGATAAACACAGTAATAGTAAACTCCAAAACTGTTAATATTCCTTTCCAAGAAATGAGGTACCCTCAAAACAAATTTGGACAAATTTGGCCATTTCCAGCACACAGAACCGGAAGTATTTAATAATGCAACATTCACGTACCGGTTGTATACAACTAACCTCAAACATTTGGTACAATTTGGTGCGAAATCAATCTCTACTTTTACTTTTGGACCTGATTTCTCTACTCTGTTATACCAGTAGAATTGTCCACATCAATATCACCCATTCCTGTATCTTCCTCCGCTTCAGAATCTTCATCTCCACTAACTTCCTCATTCGCAGACCGTAATGTTGCCATGTGCTCAGCAAGTAATTTATCATCTCGTTCACTCACCTGTAATAATTGGCAAAATATCCCCTTGTTTAACAAATGGATACATTGATCCAAGGCTACTACTAAAGTTAAGATGAATCACATTTTCTTTTTCTTTTGAAGGATGAAATTTAAACACTTTTTTTTTCTTTTTTTACTGGCAGGATGAAATTTAAACTTACCGCTCTTGGTGCCTCCTTCACTATTAGTTTTCCTTTGTGCCTATCTATCTCTTCTGTACATGATTTGATTGCATTGTTCAAAACGGATATGCCTTGCTCCTGTCAATGTGAATAAGCACAAAGTCAACAATTTGCAAAATATTGAAGTCATCTGATTAAAGTAGTAAGGTGAATGAAAAGAAATAATTTCAACTTCTCTAATTGTTCTTTTAATTTTCTTCTTGAGAATGGATAGATTCTATGGGTTTCCACTAATATGGTCGACAACATAAAGTTATATTACAGGCAATTCTTCTCTCTCTTATTTCTCTCTAAAATCTATAATTCTACCTATAATAAAGCATCTTCAAGTAGCTATCAAATGATTATGTATGAAATTATATGATTGAAACATGATCCCCAGATTGTCTCAAACACATATGCACAGATTTCCTACACTGCTACTATTTACTGAATCAAGTCTCAACAGAATAGATAGTCTTCATCTACAAACGATCTTAAAAAAAAACGCATCTAATTGGTCCATAAAGACTCCTAACCAGCAAACAAGAAAGAAATGCAAATTCAGGTAACATATTATAGGTAGCCTTGGATACAACATCAAAGACTAATAATGCATCAAATGAAGTGAGAGGGTAATCTAATCTAACAACATTTCACGATAGCTGCAATCCCAACCAAATGAACAAACAAACCCAAGTCTCAACCAAAGAGTCATTTATACAAAGAGCGCTGTTGAGATACTCTGCATCATATTGAAATCACATCAGTTCATGAACACAACAAAGCCTGAACCAATGCTTTTTGTACAAAAAGAATGATCAACCAACTAAAAATCTTTAACACTCGGGACAATTCCAAATACATCATCAGAAATCTGGACCAACTCTTTGCGAGCACGAACACTCCATAAATAATCAGCAAGCCGAAAATTTTGGGAAAGGCTTAACTTTTTTGTTTTTTTGCGTTAAGTATTCACGAACTTTAGTAGCCCATCAGCAGTGCCACATGCAACCCCCCACCCAAAAAAAAGAAAAAAAAACACCACTACAAAATAATAATAATAATAATAATACTATGTAGATAGCTTCAGAACTGTATCTTTCAGTTGTTTCAATTCCATATAAGTGCAAGATATAAAAGTTGCTAAACCAGGGATACGGATATTTAAAGAATAGAGCCACTCTCCCTATCAAGTAGTTGTGTATGATTAATAATTGTGAAAGAATAAATCACATAGCATAGATAATCCAAAAAACCAACCTTATCAAGTGTTTGAGTGGTGAGAACGTATAATGGAGGTGCAACCAGTTTTATTTTCACTGGACAGTCATTATTCCCAGCAGCTTCTGCTTTCCTCATCGCCTCCTGAAAATTTGATTGTCATTAGTAAATGGAATTATCACATTTCCACATTCAACAAAAAGAAGTTCACAAGTCATAAAAGTAGGAAAAGGTAACCTTGATATGAAGAACACCATCAAACTGAAAACACTTCATTTCTATGTCTGCACGAATCTTCAACGGTTGAGGTGTCATCCGCCTCCTGATGTTTTTGATCAACGCATCTTTGACCTCCTCTGTCATTGCTGGGACTACCTTTGTAACCTGTCATGCATGTCAGCACATGCTAATTTACAAAGTGATGCTTATAAGTATAAAGAAACAGTAAAAATTCAAGGATAGCAGATATTTACCTCCTGTCCATCAGGACCAACTTCCTTAACTTCACGAGTGAGAGAGTTTAGAACAGAATCTGGATCTGTTACAACCAACTTGAATGCCTGCTCAGATGGTAAAATTTTCAGAATTAAAGCTCTTGGAAGTAATGGAAATAATGTTTGTCTGAGGCAATTCACAGACTCACCTCAAAAGCATGACCATATTTCCGGTACAGAGGCCAGCCAACATGGATGTATAAATCCTATCAAGAACAAAAGACAGCAAGACATTTACTCACCATAGTATTTAATAAAGACCATAAAGATGCACTCATTACACCTGATTCCAAATCCAAGATGAAGCAAAACACAAAAGCAGTCAGGCTATTGATGCAAAACTCATGCAGGTGAGTTCCTCATCACTGGAAGTTCAATTCAAATGAAATCCAGTAAAAAACAGGACAGATCTAAGCAGGTGATTATGTTTATAGATATAAATTTGGTAAGTAAATACTTGAAGCCATCAGCAGTTTAATGGTTGACTCATAGACAAAAGAGAGAGTACATAATTCTACAATAAAAAATCTTCAATCACCCTTAACAAAGCGCTGTCAGCAGTATGTTGCCATTGGCTATATGAATCCTCCTCCGTTCTGCTTTAAAGTTTACCAATTTCATTACCAGATTAGCCTCCTTCAATTTCTTCCTAGCCACTCCATTTGTGTCATTTTCATAATCCATCTTATTTCTCACCATGCCATTAACCAATATCAACAAAATCCTTTTAGAAGGTGCACTATTAAGTTTATCATGGTCATACCTAAACAGTAACAAAGTCTCCCTTAATTTCTCAGCTATCGGTGCTACCCTCAGGTTTTCTCCAATACAATCATTTCCAATTATATCTTTCTCACTTGTGCACTTATCTGTTGAAATATTCCTTTTTTAACCACCCACAGTATGCTCCCTCCGCAAATAAATGCCAACATAAAGAATTCTCGTCATATAAAATCTTTGGTACATCAAATTTACATCACAAGGAAAATATAACACCACAAAGAGAGTCTTGGGTTCTAGAAAGGGCGAATGTTTCAGTCCAAATACTATGAGGATCCATTATAACCCTGATGAATAACATTTGAGTCATTTAGTTCTAAGCCTGAAGGTAAGAGAAAATAAATAGTTGTTCTACCACAACGAGAATAAGGCATACAGAAAAGGCTGAACTATCTGATTCTATTTCTAATCAGGCTCCTTATAAAAAATCTTGATAAAAGAATCGTGAACCCAAATATATAAACCAACCACGGCCACAAAACAGAATGCATCTGGATAAGTTGTGAGTGCATCAGACATGGAAACAACTTCCGCACAGCCGTCAACATTTCACATCATACACTCATAAGAGAAATTGCGAGTCCAATTTCTCTCTCCTAGGGAAAGGATGCAGACATACATAGACATTTTACTAGTGCTTACTCTACGCAAAAGCGGAAACCCCAGACAAGAAAAGAACAAATTATTACCTCCAAATCCAACTGCATGGTTTCAGCAACGTGGCGCATGATAGAGTGAACGAGCTTGCTCTTATTGTATCTCTCCTCACAAGTCTGAATATCTTCCTCGGAAACCCTCCTCTTACTGAGATCGATGTAACCTTTCTCTTTATCAACCCGAAGGACCATGACGGGCTCCTGGCGGCCGACTTTGATGAGACTGCTGACACTCCGAATTCGACGGCGAGAGAGCTCGGAGAAGAGAATCATCCCCTCGATATTGTTGTACTCAAGCAGCGAGACGTAGGCGCCCATGTCGGCTATGTTCTTGACCTGAATCATGACAGCCATGTCCACCTCCGGGTACTTGGCTTCGTACATCCGGCACTCCAAATTCGGCGTGTTAGTCGCCATGTTTCCTCGGCGACGAGATTGCTCGAGGGGAAAGAGCTTCCGTCTAGGAAGCAAGAAAATTAGGGTTGGAGGCGATTTTCAGTGGGCCGAAGGAGTGGAGCAAAGTTTACACAGAAAGAGGAGAGAGAAAGGGCTGAATAAATGGCACGGGATTGAATACGGTGGTAACTAGGCGATCCCGTTTCAACTAGAAAAAGAGATGAAATCCAATTAATAAAATAAAAAGGAAATTTTACGGATTTTACATTAATTCATGTTAAATTGATGTTTATATACATAAAAATGCTGAAATTCCGATTCATAGTTATTAGGACAAAAATGCCCCTATTTCCTGCACAACCTAAGACATTTTTCAACTACATAGTTAACATCAATTAATATATCACCTTTAAACTTTCCAAAAATCAATTCTCTGCCAAAATAATTGACGGTTGAGATTTGAGAAAACGAGAGTGGCCCCAAAAATACAATATAGATGGACCAGATCTAAGGAGCTACAAAAAACCTGTAAATTGCTTTCAAAAATCGTCGACAGCAGGATTCGAACCTGCGCAGGCAAAGCCCAACAGATTTCGAGTCTGTCTCCTTAACCACTCGGACATATCGACGAATAACAATTTACAGAGGGTTACATATAAACTTGCACCAAATAAAATAATAAAGTTGTCTAAGAAAGAAAATTTTCTTGTTTCTATTAAAAAAATATTTGCCCAGAAAACTCATTAGTTATATTTAATCTGGTATTATTTAAAATGCAACCTTAAGCTTTAGTCAAATGTCAAATTATTGGCACAAGCTAATTTTATTCTCTAATATGACCAGATTTCAATAGACTTTGGTTTGTCTTTTATCTCTTATTGATCTAATGAGTACATTAAAAAAGGCAGATTTCCCCCTTCTTTAGTGATTTATGTCCTTCAACCTGGCTTAAAGAAAAGGGAAGCATAGTGTTTTTTAGCCTACATAAGAGTCAAGACAAGTCCATCACCCTAGCTTTAATGAGATGTCTCTGGCAGTCCCTAGTAATAGCAGGTTTCAGTCTCAACCCTGAAATTCCAAAACATCCTCTACTGTTGAAGAGGGATCAGAATATTTTCTTCAAAACACAAATTGAAGGAAAGCAACCCACACTAGAAAATCGAATTTCTACTGATCAGTTGCACCATTAGCATCCAAAGTCCACATAACTGTACTTTAAACAATTCTGAACAAGAACTTTTGTGTTTTTAAAGCAATTTCACCCATTGAAGATTAGTTTTTTGGGCACAACTGCCTCCTGAAGATGATGAAGAATTCACAAGTAGGGTTGAACAGGCTAGTCAGCGTAAAAGAGGTCCAGATAAGCCAGATACATCGAAGATTTTGTTTCCAGTAATAAAAGAAGGGATCTCTTTCCCTGCATCTAATTTTGTGATGGTGATATTGAAAAGAAAAAGAAAAAAAAAAAAAAAAAAAGAGTTCCTGTCATCAACAAAAATACAATTATGGGATTCGATTTACAGCAACCAAATCTCTGATACTGGCAGCTTATCACTCTTCCTCTAGCATTTTTTTTTTTTTCTGGCTGGATGCAGCCCTGCAATTTCACAGAGCAATCCTAAAGAAGAAACAGAGAACTCAGATAACTGTACACAGAATGTCTGTTTGAATTGAAAACGCAAAACATCAAGATAAAGAATGAGACAAAAACTTCACATCCTTGACACTGCCCTCATTGGAGTTGATGACTAACACAATAACCGTAGGAAGGTGAACACCTGGACCTGGAGGAGAGTCCTGACAGGAAAGGATAGTTCTGAAAATCTCTAAGCAACTGATTCAACAAAAAATACCCTTGTTAGAAGATCAATTTCATAATTTGATTTGAGTTGTTTTAGCTTTTAGGGACTTTTGGAAAATTAATGAAAAAATTAGACAACCTGAAGTTGATAGACCTTACATGTTCATGTCAAGGGGATCACAACTTCAAGATTCTTCTGCATCAACCATCCTCGAGGATGGAGAGGTTGGGAAGCTTCCATTTGGAAATGCCAAACCATGACTCTAGAGCAATTGTGTGGTAATCCTTCCATTTGGCTTTCATCTTCAACAATCTGCTCAATAAACGAGGACCCCTGCAAACAAATGCACGAGTATCCACTAAGCTACATTCCAACAATGTAATGAAGAAAAAATACGGACAGCCAATTCGATGAGGGACTGACTTGGAGACCCTCCCTCACTTTGTCCAGCTGCCTAACTGGCTCTGGAGTAGGCCTGTGCCATCTTTTTGGGTCCCACAGTATAGTACTATTGAAGGCAAACCCTGACATGTCAACATGAAATCTACGTATTCTGCTGATCCTAGGATTTGTGTGCCACCCAATCACTTGGCTGTTGTTGCATACTGGACCTTCCAATATGACTTTGTTCTTGCTGTCTGTAAGCAAGGCAACTGGCCAAGTCCCAAATCTCCTGCAGATCGAAAGACAAATTCAGTCGTAACAAGATGGAGACATCATATGCCACTCAGCCAGACTAAAATTTTCAACAATTTTATGCTTCATAAAATGCATGCTATTATGAACTTTCAGTGGCTCATAGAGGGGTCCTAACTTCTGATTTGAAAGACCACCAAGAATTCCCCTTAGGCAAGTTATCTAAATAAACCATAGTAAGTTAGTCAATCAACCATACTTATTGTACTTAAAAGACCGCCTAGAATTCCTCTAAGAAGATTTATCACCTAGAATTCACTCAGGACATAAAATCCATGAGCTTTAAGTACTAAATGCAGGTCACAGACCCAAGTACAGGAGCATGGTTGCGCCAGATCAACCATAATAATGAACAGACACTTCTTTTATGCCATCAAATGAAATAAATAAATAAATAAAGAGCTTGAACTAAGTTTCTTCCTTTTAGCTATTGATCCTGTGCCAAGAAAGACACTTCATCAGCAATTAAAAAGGATTTTAAAACCATGATAGTTTAAGTGCTTGCCAGCCAAGAACTTTACATATGCTGAACATGCCAAACAAGGAGCTAGTACTAAAGATTTTACCGCATATTTTTTCCTTCTCTTAGTTCACTGTGATCTCGTAAACAAAAAATTAGCAAATCAATAATAAATGACAAGGGACGGAATTCAATGCTACGATACAAGGAGGACGAAGGCAAAATGAAAACCAACTTAGGCAGTTTTGTTTTGTCCAAAGTTCCACCAAATTCGTGAGTTTTTCCATCTAACTTCACAGATATAAAAAGTTAACCTGCAGTAAACATTCACAACAACAAGTATATGCTTTCAAGGAATTTATATTTGAAAGACACGGGAAATTAGGACTCTTAGCAGGGATCACCTTTTTGGCTATGATCAGAAGCTACATATTATACCAGTTCTTTGTAACATATGGTGTATGATTGTCAGCACTGAGATAGGAGCAAATTATGGACATATCCATGTTCATACAACTGATCCTGTAATGAATACTCCAACTTTAAGGATATGAGGTCATTTGATCTCCAGTCTCCAGCGCCACCATAATGATGTAGCTTAATTCAATTAGTATTTCCTCGAAATTGGTGTCATGGATGCAAACTTCAAGAAAAACAACTATCAAATTTTGCTCCACACATGATCATCTTGACACTGAAGTTACTCCAACATTACCCCCATGCAGATATTATTTTTTTTAAATGACCCATGCAGATATTATTGCTATCATATAACTTGTAATGTGGACAAATTAATCTTTAACAACCTAGTCCCAATAACCACAGTAATTCACAAAAATGTGGAGCCCAAGAGACTTACATAATCTAGATCTCAATAAAGTCTAGAGCATATTTTGCCACAGCCTATTGAATCCTCATCTTGACACATTTTAAACCTAGATGGAGTCTGAAGACAAATAGCATGAACTGCACATGGTTCAGCATTTTGGTGATATTCATCAAATTTTGATGAACATGATACGGTTCTATATTGCAGATATCTGCTGGTATGTACCACTACCAGCTGATGTCTATAGAATTTTTAGGTACTCACAATGTTAATGTGGACAACAATAGAAGAGAGTTGCTTGAAAGAGGGACAACTAATTTCAGAAGCGAGCAAACAACACCATAACTCCATAGAAAGAAGACACCTAAATTTTTTTTTCTGTTTCGTCTTTCCGATACAAGTTTTTTTTTTAAGGAAGGATGATTTCATTAAACCCAAAGGCAAGGACTACAAAACAAGGAGTCCCTAACAATTAGGGATTGGAGGGAAACCTGCTCTTTACCAAGGAAGTCAGCCAAGTTGTTGGTTGCTCAGAGAACAAGTATTTAAGATCCTTTTTTTTTCTTCAAGCAATGAAAAGAAGAATTCAATAATAGGGCCCATGAGTAGCAAGAAGTACAAAAAGGATGTAATACAATGTTAAAAAAAAAACAAAGTGAAGGTGACAATAAGTGATTCACAAGGGGAAGGAACTGCCGAGTGCAAGGCACTGGTGGGAGGTTCCTCCCTTGCAAATATGTCCGCCAAACAATTGGCACTCCTGAGAGTATGCTGCCAATGGGCAGTAAGAAATCTGCATATGTCCTCAATCTCTTCAAAATATATTAAGAATCTTCCTGCAAGGAGGAGGGGCTCCCGAGGCCATGTATTTGGAATCATGATACAAATAAGTAAAATTCCTATTGAACACTAAAAGCTAAAAGCATTAGCATACCCTAATGTCATACTAATGCAACTTCTACACATAATTCCAGCACATTTGACAACAAAAAATCTGTCTGAATGATGCTCTTCTTATGATTATGCCACCAAGAAAATTAATCAACAGTAATTTGTGTCTGAAAATGAAATAGCTTCTTGACCCAGTTTTTAAAAAATGACAAGAAATACCCTTTTAGCCAAAGGGGGTCCTGGAAAGATAATGAGTGCCTTCTGCAGGTGTTTGGTCTTTAAAAAATAGAACTATGCTAAATGCCAGCACCCAACAGTAAGCAGTATTGAAAAGACATAAAATTTCAAATAAACAGCAAATAAAAGTCACTAATCACATAAAAACAGAAAAAGAAAAGTACCTGATTGTTCTCATCTGGTCGAAGAGATCAAGTTTGTACATGTTATGGTCGGCAGCAAAGTACACAATCCCATCAAGCTTGTGCTTCTCAATGTGAGAGAGAGCTACATTTCTTTGGTGAACTCCTCTATGCCTTATACTGGTTAAATTTGCATCACATACAAGATGTCTATACATAACACCAGTTTTCCTTAATATTTCAGCAGTCTCTGCAGATTGGGAAGTCATCTCCACCACAATCCATAGCAAAGGGGGTGGGACAAGTCTTAAAGTGTAGGCCAAACGGTTCAGGTAATAAGCTTGAAAAGGCCGAGGCTGTGCTGGAGTAATAACAATCAAAAGTTTCTTGTACCTCAAATCAGAGTCTTGAACAGGAGATAGGATAATAAAGGCATCATCTCTCTTAGAAGAAAAGGCATCATCAGAAGTCTCATTTCTTGATGTCTGCTCCTTTCCTGTATCTATGGTGACATTTGCCATTTCTGTGTCCATGCTAACATTAGCCTGGTAGCTTACACTCCTCATTACTTTCAGCTGATGCTGCAAATTAGAACTTGATGGGTCCTCCTCGAATGAAAAGGCATGGTGCTTAGACCCAAGATTCACAGGATGATCCAGTGAGGCAAAGGGAGTCATTCCGATGAAAATACCAATCATAAAACAGATAAGAAAATGAAAAAATGCTCTCTTCCAGAGCTGTCCTCTTGGCTTTGATCTTTCCAATGGTCTAGAAGCCCTTGGTGAGCACATATTATTTATAGGAGCTCGAATTTTATTTAAAAGTGAGACAAAATCTGAGAAGGCTAACAATGTTGATGGAGAATAGTTTTGAGTATAAGACAACTTATGAGGTGATGACAAGCCTGGCGATGACTCTCCATTCGATGTACCACCATCTCTCTGAGATGTTGACATATTCCTTCTAACTGAGGCCATTTTTACAAGAGAACATTGAATAGATCCCACCTGTATATTCGGTCTCTTGGAAAAGAAAACTCTTACAAATCTATCAAATAAAGGATACAAGAAAATGTCCAGGTGACACAATAACCGCTATCCAATTTCAACAGAACCTGAGTTCTTTGCGTCCAATGCCAAATCAAATACTATCAGAAAATAAATTCTCAGATGTGAATGAACTTCTAGTACGGGACTTCTTCATAAGAAGGACACAGAACAAACCAAAGCGTTCAAGTCAACGCAGTATATACTCCGTCAAATCAATCGCAGATCATAGTTTTCAAACGGCCAACAGTCAAAGAGCACGCATGAACACAACAAATCTATCTGTGTCATTTGCATAAAGTTTGATTTTCCCATAGCTAGACATTCTCGCCAGAAGGAACCGCTGCTATCCTAAAATACCGAAAATTCTCCACCTTCAAATCGATCCACAAGAGTAACTTGCTCCCATAAATGCATCCAAAACCTCTACATTACCAAAACAAAGTCGGTCGTAACCACTCCTTTCAAACATAATACTCACGAAATACCAAAACCCAGATCGACAAGTTGCAATCTTCCCCAGTAACAAATACTAGACGGTTCTTTCTCTGAACCTACTGATCTACAACAAACATTAAAAAACAAAACCCAAAGAACAGAAAGAAGCAGCAATAAAGAGAAACAAAAGAACCCGTCACTCCAAACCTCAAATGCTACCGAGCAAGTTCAAGACACTCAATAACAAACAGAAAAAACACACAGTAGCGATCCGGTACCAGCCGCCTTGTTTATCCTACAAAACGAGATCCCGAGCTGACGCAACTGAAATCCCACTCTTCCAACAAGCAGGAATGCACTTCCCCAATAGCTTTATATCTTTCCAACTCGGGGATGAGGAAAGAATATTGAATCGTAGCGTTGGTACTAAGGATCTACCCAGAGTGTCCAGGATCTAACAGAGTTATCTCAGGAAAAAAGGTGTTTTTCCATTTTTGAAGTAATAAAAGGCACGGGAAATTCGGTTTGTGTGAGAAAGCGAGTGGGGAGACTGGTCCAGAGATTGTGTTGGCGGGGAGCTCCCCAATTACAGGGTCGGAAAAGGAGGGACGCTGATACTGATATATTGCGCTTTTGAGGATATCTATCTCCGTAGCCCGCGGGACCTTCTAACCAAAATAGTGGTCATGCGGGTCATACAGAATTCAATGTCAGTTACATATTTGCATTTAAGTCTTCAAGGACGTTGAAAAAAATAAAATAAAATCTTCCATACATATTTAATAGATCATATTTTGACATAAATACCTAACTTTTTTAAAATTAAATATATATATATATATATCAGGGATACCCTCAAATAAGATATATATCAATCACCTTCAAATTTGATATATATTAATTGATACATTCATCTATATCGATCGATATAAGTATAATCCTTGTATCGATCGTATCAGTTAGGTCAAATTATGAAATAATATATATAATATATTAATATTATACAATATTATACACAATATATTAATTTGATTTTGGAGATCTTGATACAATATATAATATACAATATACAATATATAAGGATTTTGACAGCGGCTAGCCAATACACCCAAAAGACCAATCTGTTAGGTGCGGAAAACTACTGGCTACAAAAGTGGACGGAACCACTTTGACAGATTCTATGTTTTAAATTTTGATATATAGAATTGAATAACACCAACTGCTACATTCAAATAAGTTTACTATTTAAGAATATTTTTGACTAATTTCATCAAAAATTTCTAATGCATTTTGAGAGGGGTGCAATTCACCATTCATGAAATACCATTTTTATTTCTTATAAAAATAAAACTTTAGTGTTGTTCAACTAAATAATATATATATTTTATGTTGGACATGAAAAATACCCTTGACTTCGATTAAACCTAGCTTATGCTTTTTGTTCGCCTTGTTCTCGTGTTATGATGTGTTTGTGTCAATAGGATAGTGTAGGACAAAATGTCATAGGAAAATTTATGTGTTGAACAATGTTTTTCAGTGTTTGTGTTTTTTTTTTGGGATGTAATTTTTTTTATAAAATATTATTTATTTTTAGTATAATACGAACACCAAAACTTTCACGCAAAACAAAAAAAAGAAAAATCAATTAAAAGGAATTCTTTTAATTGATTTTATTTCTAATGAGAAAATTAGTCAAAGAGAAAATAAAAATTGGGTTATTTTATTTTCCAAGAGATGCATAAACAATTTCTTAAAAAACTATTATATTCGTGATGAGTTGACCCATTACTGATAGCGGTTAGCCAATATATCCAAAATACCGATCTGTTAGGTGCGAAAAGCTACCACCTACAAGAGTGGACAGAACCACTCTGACACCCACCCCGCCAATTCTTTACGGCCTCTCATTGGATTCGAATGCGGGATGTGGCGTGCTCAGCTTTGATACCATAACAGCAGTGTGCCCAAAAGATCGATCTGTTAGGTGCGAAAAGTTACCACCTACAAGAGTGGACGGAACCACTCTGACAATTACTAGTCGAAAAAAATTGGTAAAACAAAAAATTGTTTAAAACAGATAGGATTGAGAATATCAATCTCATTATCTTTAAATGGTGCTTCACTGTTGAGCTCAATCTACTTTGCTCATTTCATGTTAACTATAGTAGGTTAGTACAATTTGAATCATTATATTTAGCTGCTTCCGTTCAAACCATTTATGATTGCATTTCCTTTTAGCCAAACTCTTATCATTGACACATTCATAACATAACCATATAAAAATCTATTTTAATGCTATGTACAATTAGTAATTAGGAGATTTCACCATTCATAATTGGGGGAGTAGGGGAACTCATGGTCCTCCATACTAGCTACTTTCTCTCCTCTTGTCTCCTTATCTTTAGAAAGCCATACAAGTTTCATTGTTTGGTGATGCAGATTGAGATGAGTCACAAATGTGTCATCATACAATCATCATCATCACTAAGATTTTGAGTATTTTTATTTATTTTTGCTTTTTGTTTTATATGTATTTAATAAAATATAAAAAATACATTAAATATCAAACAGAAGGGCATCATTAATGTATTTTTAAATATTTAATTAATATAAAATGGTAAATAAATTAAATAAATTAAATTATTTAACAGGTAAAAACATTTAATTAATATCCAATATCCATCTCATAGCAGGTTGCCGGCCATACCCTTTATGGGCCGCTCATAAGTTTGTCTCCGGACCCAGCAGGAGTCGGGCCCGTGAAGCTGCCTCGAGAGCTCTTTGGGTCTTATTTCCCATAAGTTCGCTTTTTGTATTTATTTTTTCGTCTTACTCACAGATCCCCGGCGCCCAGCTTTCTCATCTCGCTGTTGCAGCGGAGCGATCCGGAATGGCGACGGCGAAGAGGGTTTCCCTACCTCTTCTCTTCCTTCTCACGTTCTTAAGACATAGCATGGCCTTGTACGAAGATCAAGTTGGGTTAATGGATTGGTGCGTTGCTCCGACCTTCTCGTCCTACTCTAATTTTGTTATACATTTTTTTCCCAGTTCAATCCTAAGCAGAGTCATGCGTTTTTCGCTTTTTTTAGTTTCTTTTATTCATTTCTTTAAATGATGTCTTTATTTATATGCCGAGGTCTTGCTGTTTGAGAAGTTGTGAGAATATATTAGGAAGTTTCCCGTTTACGTTCTTCCTTAGTACTTTTGAGGTAATTAGGTTTAGTCCTCGCCAAGATCTCATGAGGTGTAGTTATTCTTAATTTTTTTTGCTGTTTCATGGTTCATGTTGAGTGTCTCCTTGTGAAAACATTCAGAAAACTCAGTTTAACTGAAAGAGAATGGCAAACACGGGAACAAGTCATTGTAGTGGACTATTGATGACTGATGTAAGATACAAGTACCTGTCAATTATAATATTTCATGCAAAACAGTCCTATTTATGAAGCTGGAACCATGTTCTTACTCATCGTTCAACCAGAGCTGTGGGACATTCCAATTCCCCCGTCTTAAAGGAGACTTGAGTAAGAAGCCAATCAAGTAAATAAGTGTAAGGCACAACCGCTTACAACTCATTTCGGACACTCTAATATACTCCAGGCAAGTCTGTGAAACTGCTACTGCTCAAAATTCTAGAGAACTGAAGAAAATCAACTCTCTTTGAGTGACGAATATATGAGGAAACCAGGTGAGAGAGAAGACCATAAAAAGACTAAAAACTATTACATACACCCTCTTATGGGTTGGCAAGGTTTCCAAGTCAGTGCACCTCCTACCTGTGGTGCTTAGCGACAATCGGAGGACTTTGTCTGCCGCTGTTGCTTGACGAGTGGAGTCTCCTGAGTTGGAACCCTCTTGACAGGTGGATGAAGCTCAATTCTAGTAGTAGCTATAAGGGGAAACCTAGGCTGCAGGCTGTCGATGGATCATTAATGACTTTGTCGGGGTGATTCTGTTGGCTTAATCTGCGCTTTTTGGCACATGGGCTTTTTCTAGGTCTAAGGTTCTTTAGAAAAGTTTTCTCTCAAGTCAGCTGGTTGTGGAGGGTAACTCGACTGTATTCATCAACTGGGACTCTTGGTGTTCTGCTCCCCCACCCTCTCACTCTCAGGTTTTGTGTTTATTTCATTGAGGTTGAGGATCATTCAGTCTCCTTGAGCGTCTCTTTGCCTCATGTTTTTGTGAGATGCCAAGCACTTGGTAGATTCTGTTGCTTGTGCTGGGGTTTGCTGAAAACATCTTGCTGTTGGAGATTCCCTCTCTTGAGCTAGGAAAGTAGCCTAGCTTAGCCCTTTTTTTTGTTTTTAGTCTCCTCCTTGCGTTCCCCTAGTGGAGCCTGCTTGTATCTCTTCGTTCATATTTATCTAATTGTCATAAAACACTGGCAGTTAAAGGAAAGGTATTTTTTCCCTGCTTGTAGTTTTCCTCCTCCTGCTGCTTGTCTCTTGGTTGAATGATGTAGCTCATGGCTCATTATGAGCTCTTCCTTGACCTCTTAAGATTGCCTCTTGATTATCTGGTAGTAGCTTTGGGATTTTATTTTATTTTTTTCTTTGCACCGTCTAACACATCTTGGAGGTTTTCTTCATTTTAATTTTTTTTATGGAGTTGCATTTCATTACATAGACTAATTGGTTCGAAGTCTGTAAGTTTGCTGGGGATTAAGGAATGAATGTGGAGTTTAGATCTTTCAGTGTACTTTCTAAACAAAGAAGTGTTTGATTGCCTTGAGGGTAACTTCACCAACAATGTGGAATGGGCATTTGGTTTAATGGCCACAGGAGGGGCTTCTAGTGTCAGGTCTTGGGCTCAAGTCTCAACCTCAACATTCAAAATAAAAATAATCACCAATGATTCCCCAAGACTAATCTTCTAGAAGAAGAAAGAAGAAGTTGGGGAATCCATCTGGCCTTGGAGCTTTGCCACTTGGAACTGCCCTATCATAAGAGGAATCTCATCATCTTCTGTTCCTGCAAACTGCTAATATCTGCTACTTAAAGCTCATCAAAACATATTAAAATTTCAAATCCTCTTAGTGATAAATGACTGCTAAGGCAAGAATGAAATGATTTGTGCATACTAAGTATAAGATGTTTTTATATATATTATTTAAATTGAGTAAGGCACAGTTAATTAATTTATTATAATTCTTGCAAAGCATTCTTATCTGTTGCTAGACAAGATTCAATCCATGTCATTCTCAGAATCTCAGTGAAGGGGAAGGAAAGTCTAACACCTGTGAATCACTTCTAATTCTGTGAAGTATCCTCCTCTCTATTTCTTCCCTCCTTTCTACTTCTACTATGATGAGGTAAGTTCAAGACTGGAAAATGACAAAAAAACTGAGGGAATAAAGACAACCAAAGCTTCACTTAAGGCAGTTAACCATTTCGGGAGATCTTTTATTTTTAAATTTTTACATGAGTAAAACAATGACAGAATATATTCGGTATTGTCTGGTTAGGTTTGTTCTACACATTAAACGATCAGGTAGCTGTCTTTTGTTTAAAAACTAGTGAAATTTTTAGATTGGGATTCCTCTGCTATTTTTAATTGCTTATGGAGGAATGAGGAGAAATGACATTTTCTTTTTCTATTTTTATTAGTCTTGTTTTTACAAAAAATGATTTGTAAAACTAGCGAACCAAAATACTGGTAAACCACTATCATAACAAACTAAGCTTGTGGAGTGACAAAATTTAACTGTCATAAATGTCAAATTAAACTTGGAAATCTCAAGCTTCCTCATGGTTCAAGCATTTGAAATTTTGTTGGGAGATTGTTCTGTGGAAAAGATTTTTTTTTCCTGTTCCATTGGATTTTCACCTCCAACTGTTGAAGAAGTGTATTTGAATGGCCAAGGATGCGGGGAATAATAAAGAAAGAGAAGTCAAGAGTAACCTAAAATCAGGAAACAGACAAGAAAGCTCTATGAAAGATTTGTGAAAGATCAGGGAGTGGACAAAAGAACCATTAGAAACAAGAGAAAGTAATTGCTAGAAAAATAATTGAATCAATTATTTGGACAAGTATAAGCAAGGTTTTCACTGGTGTGAATTCTAATTGTAATTGTCTGGCTTCAGTCACTACTTGAAGGAATTACTGTTAGTTCTGCCTGTTACCTTATATTTTGCTTTTCCCGAAAAAAGTTTTTGTACAATCCCAAAATGTCACAGCATGTTTTTTCATAACTATTCCAAAAGTCTTGTAGTTTCTAAAATGTATCCAGAAAAATCTAGTAAATTTCACATTGGTTTCCGAAATATGTTTCTGGGAAAGCAGGTTTCCTATCTGAAGATCAAATTTGCATTAATTATTTGAAGAATGTTCTATTGAAGAAGCAAGTAGAGTTGAATTTTGAGTTTAATGTGTAGCTGGTTTTTGCTTGCAGGCATCAGCAGTATATAGGGAAGGTAAAGCATGCTGTATTTCATACTCAGAAATCTGGGAGGAAGCGTGTGATAGTTGCCACTGAAGAAAATGTTGTTGCTTCTCTTGACCTTCGCAGGGGGGAAATTTGTATGGTTTCTTGGGCCTTATGATCTGATTGATAAGACACTTCAGAGTGTGTTTGTTGATAATTTCTCATGAGAGATTGGTTTTGAGTATCCTCAATCTCAAGTTTGAAATGCCTGCTATTGTCTTGCTAATAAGTTTCGTGATTTGTTCCTGGCTACAGTTTGGAGACATGTCCTAGGGGACAACGATGCTGTGGACCAATTTGATATCGCACTTGGGAAATGTAATTGCCATCATACTTGTAACTCAATCAAATTTATGTTTTACTGCTGCATTCTAAATTTCTGAATTTTGTTTGAGCTTTTTTAGAAAATAGATGCAAAAGGTGTTTTCCTACAGCATCGTAAATTTGCCACTCTTTTGTTTCTTTCTTTTTTTAAGATAGAGAGGATGATCCTGGAGGACTAAACCTGCAAAAACAAGAAAAGGAAAAAGAATAATAAAATTACCACTGCTTGACCTTTCTGAAGGACCCAATAAGTTGCTCCAGTGTAGATCAAATTTGTATCTGCGTGATTGGAAATTTAGGAAAGAATAGTTTGATGAAGAATCCAGGAAAATCTACTATATATTTACAAAATGGATTTTTATGTGATCCTAAATTACTTTCCTACTCTGTGTGTGTTTTCTGCATCTGTGGTTATTAGTTAGAGAATGTGCGGTATATCACACTCTGAGTTATGTCTGTCTTTTGAACCAATGACTTGCTTTATACTAAGATACTGAATAGTTTGATAATCTGGATAGTTCAGCTTTTTGTGGAACTCATTTTTTGTTTCTATTATTCTATGGCCACTTTTATTATTCTTCAGATGCTGTTGCCCTTTCTTCAAATGGTACTGTTTTAAGAGCATGGAATCTTCCCAATGGGCAGATGGTGTGGGAGTCCTTCCTACAAGGGTCAACTCTCTCGAAGTCTATGTTAGTTGTGCCGGTTAGTAGATAGTAATTTCTCACTGACCAAGGTTTTGTATATGTTACTTTGGATGTCTCTATAATGGTAAGTTTATGTGCTATCAGACTATTTGGTGATCTTATTCAAGTTTTTCCATGCAGGCAAACATCAAAATGGAAAAGCCAAATACTATCCTTGTTTTTGGTAGCGGTTGTCTCCATGCCGTTTCAAGTATAGATGGTGAAATCCTTTGGAGGAAAGACTTTTCTACAGAAAGGTTTGATATTGTATATCGACTTTCCTGAAAGTCTCTCTAGCTTTGACCTTTTTGTAACTCCCATCTACTTCACTTCTTGCAGCTTGGAAATTATGCAAATTTTTCAGCCCGTCGAAGGTGATGTAATATATGCTGTCGGAGTTGTTGGTTCCTCACAAGTGGATACTTTCCAAATAAACCCTAAAAATGGAGATCTAGTGAAGCACTACAGTGAAACCTATCATGGTGGCTTTTCTGGCCATTTATCTCTTCTGGCTAGTGATACTCTTGTTGCAATGGATGCTACTAGATCAACTTTAGTTTTAATCACCCTACCGAGTGGGGGGATTAATTTTCATCAAATTCATGTATCTGATCTTGTTTATGATGTCTCTGAGGCGGCAACCCTCCTGCCTCTGAAGTTGAGTAACATGTTTGCTGTAAAGACTGCTTCCCTTCTTGTACTTTTCAAGGTTAGAAATGGGAAGACACTAGAAGTGGTAGAGAAAACCAGTTACCCTGCTGCTGTTAGTGATGGCCTCTTGCTTGCGGAGGGCCAGGAAGCTTTTGGAATTGTCCAACATGAAGGAAGTGGGATTCATCTCAAAGTGAAGGTGGCTGACAATGTAGGGAGTGATTTACTCAATGAACTCTTCAAGACAGACAATCAAAAAGGGGTTATAGAAAAGGTTTTCATAAACAATTATATTCGAACTGACAGATCTCATGGGTTCAGGGCCCTTATTGTTATGGAAGATCACTCTTTGTTATTAGTACAACAGGGTGAAGTAGTGTGGAGTAGGGAGGATGGACTTGCCTCTGTGATAGATATGACAACATCACAATTACCTGTGGAGAAGAAGGGAGTATCTGTTGCTAAGGTGGAGCGTAATCTCTTTGAATGGCTCAAAGGGCATATTCTCAAACTTAAAGGGACTCTAATGCTTGCCGGCCCTGAAGATATAGCTGCTATCCAAGGAATGAGGTTAAAGAACTCTGAAAAGAATAAGATGACACGAGATCACAATGGCTTCAGAAAGCTTCTAATTGTTCTGACCAAAGCAGGAAAAGTTCAGGCACTCCATACGGGGGATGGACGGGTAGTGTGGTCTTTCTTGGTACCTTTGCTTCGTAAGTCAGAAGCTTGCGAAACTCCGAGCGCCCTAAATATTTACCAGTGGCGGGTCCCACATCACCATGCGATGGATGAGAACCCTAGTGTTCTTGTAGTGGGTAGGTGTGGCCGTGGTTCTGAGGCACTAGGTGTTCTTTCTTTTATTGATTCTTATACTGGGAGGGAGCTTCACTCTGTGAAACTTACTCATTCCATTGTGCAAGTGTTTCCTCTACCATTTACTGATTCTACTGAACAGAGGCTTCATCTTCTATTGGATTATCAGAAGCGTGCTCATTTATATCCAAGAAGTAGTGATTCGTTAAATACTTTTCTGAAGGAACAAGCAAACATATACTGGTATTCAGTTGATTCTGAAAGAGGGATTATAAGGGGCCATACACTTAGGGGTAACTGCATGTCTGAAGTGATTGATGATTACTGCTTTGACACAAGAGAGCTGTGGTCAATTGTGTTTCCTGCAGAAACTGAGAAGATTGCAACAATTGCTAGTAGGAAACCAAATGAGGTTGCTTCCTGTCTCTGTTTTTACTGTTGCTTTGACGGTTGTTATATATGTTCTGATACCTTTTCCATTGGTAGGTGGTCCACACTCAGGCAAAAATAATTGCAGATCAAGATGTGATGTATAAGTATATATCCAAAAATATGCTTTTTGTTGCGACGGTTTCTCCTAAAGCTGCTGGTGACATTGGCTCTGCCACTCCCGAGGAAGCTTCAATAGTTATATATCTCATTGATACCATCACAGGTCGTATATTGCACCGTATAACCCATCCTGGTGCACAGGGTCCCATCCATGCGGTAAGTCACTATATTGTTGTTTTCTGCTTCATTTAGTTGAGTTTTTTACATAAATGAAAAGAAGTGTGGATAGGACAAAAGAGAAGTAGAACAACAACAATATGGGATAAAGTGCATTACAAGACATTCTTCATGGTATATTATTGTTGGAGTTAATATCATTAGAAGGTACTCCTCCTGAGATAGGCAAAAGAAATTCACTGTTTTACAGGAATCAGCCTCCTAAAAAAATGAAAAAAATTGTGTCATTAACATTTCTTAATTATCATTAGTCTCTTCTCCTAATAACTCCTTTTGATGTCGATTGCAACTTCAAAATCTAAGCTGCAAGTAAGACCTGAAATGGACGAGTCTGTGATACTTTATTGGGATGCTTCTGCATGCTATCCAACTTCCCTGTGTTTGCTTCAAACAAGGACAGAGAGAGGAGTGATCTCCACTATATATTTCCTTGGTTTATATAAACCCTTAGTTCTTTTTTATTTTTTTGATAAAGATATAAACCTTTGGTTCTATTATGATATTATAGTTAAAAGTAAATAAAATATAGTAAATAAAAAGAAATAAGTATGTCTAACCAAAAGATTTGCTGAACTAAATGTGAAATTAACTAATCAAGAGTAAAAATCTGGTTTACAGATACTTGACTTTGCTGATATTTTCAATATATTGGCTTCAATTACTGGAGTTGGATAAGGCTGAATGGAGTCTACAACCATTCCTACTGCTGAATTCAGCACGTTTGATCTGCAGTAGAGAATGCATGGAGGGTAGAAAAACTGATCTAATGTTTGCTGTTTTCTTCTTAAGGTCTGCGGTGAGAATTGGGTTATCTACCACTACTTCAATCTCCGAGCACACAGATATCAGATGTCTGTTATTGAGATCTACGATCAATCGCGAGCAGTAAATATCCTTTAGTCTTTCGTATTTATTTCTTGCAAAAAAGTTTTCATAATGGTTTTATGTTGATCTTAGTTTTCTTCTCTCCAATTGTGTAGGATAACAAAGATGTCTGGAAGCTTGTACTAGGGAAACACAATCTAACTTCCCCAATCTCATCATATTCACGGCCAGAGGTGGTGGTGAAGTCCCAGACGTACTTCTTCTCACATTCTGTGAAAACAATTGCAGTGACTTCAACAGCCAAGGGAATTACTTCCAAACAGCTTCTTATTGGTACCGTTGGAGATCAGGTCACATAAACATTATAATTGCTTCTGGTTTGACTGTGATCACTATAGCTACTGTTGCCGTATTAACTTCTTACTTGGTTTTATTAACTTACAATTCTGTTACAATCACATTGATATTCACTTCATCAGTACTTGTTGATATAAAGATTCATGCTACAGGTGCTGGCTTTGGATAAGAGATATTTGGATCCGCGCCGTTCTCCTAATCCCACGCAGTCTGAGAAAGAGGAGGGAATTATACCATTGACGGATTCATTACCTATAATTCCTCAGGTGAATTGCCCCTTTTTCTTTCCATATTTGCTATATAGCACAGTTGTACAATTGATACACACTAGAGGCTGGCAATGTGGTTGTTTGTTCTTCCATATCATGGGCACTTGAGTGGCAGTTCCCTAGGAGCTTTATTACACTTTTCCCTTTTCTTATCATTGATAAATTTTTGACTTGACCATATAAAAAATGAAGGCCTGACTAGACACGAATTCTGAAAGATTTCTTATGGCAGCACTCTGTTACTAGGACTGGGGCCTGCTTATTCCAGGTTATCTCTGTGATAATGCTTTAATTATTTGGGTACGTTTCATGGTGTAATAAAAAGAACTTGAGGATGGAAAAACAAATAAGTGGAAGGGCTTTCAATATGATCAAGTAATTTTCAATTGTAACTGGCAAATATGAACAAATTGCTATCTTATATTTCTACCGGTAAGTTCTTTTCAGTTTCTTGGAAATCATCCTTGAAGCGGAGATCTTGATGTCAAGGACACAAATAAAATCTTGGTGCATTAAATACTTATATATGCTTCAAATTGTGATTGTTACATGCTTATCCATGTAGTGAGACCGTCTCGTGTTAACATCACACCCTTCTAGTGTTATTTTTGTTGTCTGGAGTTCCTTTAATTCTACAATCATAGTCCATGGATATCACATCTAAAGCCAATTAGGTAGGAAGTCCCAGCTTGTGGGCATGTCCTTGTGTGGTGCATTTTTTCAGGCTAAAATGTACTCATTAGTAATGCAATGCATGGAGAATTTTGATTGTTTTTGAGTTTTTTTTTTTTTGGTATTTTATCACTCAATTATTGGAAGGCCATATATCTGTAACATAGCTTGGCGATCCTTCTGTTGGAATTGTCATTTGAAGGCAATTCATTTGGTATTTTTAAGTTTAAGAAAGTGAACCTTAAATAATTGGATCCATGCATGAGAAACTTGCAATTTGTTTTATTTGTTTTTTGATCGACTATGCTGTTGATTATTTTTCATTTTTGTTATGTAACTCATCCAAAATTAACTACTACTAGTAAATGAGATCTTTAGCTAAATAAAAATTATCTAAGAGTTTATTACTGTTAATTTGATTTAAAACATATTGGGCTTATGTATTTTTCAATTAACATTGCTTCATTTCTGATTGAAAGGATCTATGTTTGCTTTTAGCAGCGCATTCACTTTCCCTAATATTGAACCTTAAATAATTGGGTCCATGCATGAGAAACTTACAATCTGTTTTTTTCGATCGACTGTGCTGTTAATTGTGTTGCCATTTGTGGTAGATATGTAACTCATCCAAAATTAACTACTTTTTAATACTGAGATGTGTAGCTAAATTAAAAATTATATTAGTGGTCATCACTGTTAATTTGATTTAAAACATAATGGATTTTATATATTTTCAATTAAAATTGCTTCATTTCTGATTGGAAGGATCTATGTTTGCTTTTAGCAGTGCATTCCATCTTCCCTAAAATTGTTTTTTTATAGAAACTTTTCCCTATTATTGTTACTACTATGAAAACATCCTGAGCAACCCCCAGTTGTGGCGACTCTGTCGTCATGCTGCATGAAAGGCCCCTAGCCATACCAAGGAGAACTGATAGACATGTTAGCATACCCAGATGCAGCTTGGGAGCAGAGGAGCCAAATATGATATTACGGGGGCTTGTCATCTATGCCAACTGATAGCTTTTTCAATGTTTATTAAGCTCTTATAATCAATCTGAGTTTCTATTAATTCTTAATCTCATTATGCTTTGCAGGCATATGTGACACATTTGCTTCAAGTGGAAGGTTTACGTGGAATAGTTACGGTTCCTGCAACTTTAGAGTCAACCAGCCAGGTTTTCTCATATGGAGTTGATCTCTTTTTCACCAGGGTTGCTCCGTCTCGTACTTATGATTCCCTAACCGAAGACTTCAGTTATGCTCTGCTTTTGATCACCATTGTTGCACTTGTAGCAGCTATTTTTGTAACATGGGTATTATCTGAGAAAAAGGAATTGCAAGAGAAATGGAGGTGAAATCATCCCCCCTTTTGCTCTTGTTATTCTGTTTTTTCAATGAATTTTTGCGGTCCCAAGTAGTACGTTTTTCAATAACATTTGGGGGAGTGCTTGCTCCCATCATGTAATATTAACCCTTATTTAGCAACAGCTCTTCAGAATCACAATTGGCTTTTTGAGTTTCTACAGGATCATGCGTGGTTGTTGTTGTAAAGTTGTTGATTGCAGTGATATCACCTAAAGCAGGAAGCGGCACACAGTGAATGACCTTGGACGTGAAGTTGACATAAAAAACACCAGCTCATCATATCCTTAAATTCTATTCTCCTGTATTGATTGTGAAGGCCATTGAAAGCCAGCACTTGCTCCATTTCCAGGTAGTTTTCAAATCATCACATCATTGCTAGAGATTGATACTTTTCCTGTCAAATGCTTCGCAGTACACCCACCTGGGAGCAAGAATAACTTTACCGCCGCTAAGAAATTCCGAGAGAGACATCAAAGCAAGAAAAGTGGTGAGCTCAACTCCTACTTGGATTTTTATTTATGTGCTGAAGCAGAATTTAGTTCGCCCAACGGTCTTTGGTGATATCCAATCTAAAGACCCATTGCTGGTCCCAAGCCTCCTTGCCTTGTGCTAACAATAATTGGGTGCAGGCGAGGATGGTTTTCAGTGGGAAGAAAGGCATTCCAAGATCCACCCAGCAATGCTCAGTCAAGGCATTTATAATTTATTCGCCCTACTGCTAAGGTGGGCATTTCATAGATGGAGCACTGAATGCCGAAAGCCGATTCCCATGGCTTTCTAATTATCGTCCGGATTTTTACAGATTTTAAAACCCCAGACTACTAATGGGTGGTAGTAGTCATCAGAGGAATGTTTCTCTCATCTGCCGGCCGCCAGAAATTCTGATCGAGACATATACCAGACGCGTTTCATAGTTGAGACAGGAGCCAGCCCTTGTTGAATTTTCCCGAAAGCTCCATGACAAGAACTCCTGGCTCAGCTTTATCGCAGTGTATCCGTCGCAAATCGCGAATGGCGCACGTCTCATTTAGTCCAAGCTGTCGTTCACGAGAAGATGTCGACCCTATTTGTCGGATCAAACACTCTTAACCAGAACCCGAAGTGAAGTGAAGTGAAACTCAGTAAAAAAGTGAAGTGAAGAAGCGAAGCATCTGGGAAAGAAAAGAGGAGGAGGAGGTGGAAGGAGGCATCTAGGTATGTGTTGGGTGTGGACCCAGTGTGCCGGGCACGCGAAGAGATTCGGTAATCTCAGTAAGAGTTCGCCTCCACTGAGTACCCCCATTGACTGAAGGGGAAGCGAGAATTTCTGGTGTGATGATTCTCGCTTTTAATCAATTACTTACCCCCTGAATCCATCCAAAATCCTTCATGGTGCGCTCCCCTACCACCACCTCCAAATACCCATAATACCCTTGTTGGGTAAAGGCAGATAGATACAAACAACGCGGCGGGACCTCAGTAAATGACGAAAAGGCCCTCACGGGAGGTGAGGTGTCTGCTTCCTAATCCGATGGACCCGACGTGGGCCGTGTGTCCCCCGGGTGGGTGGCAGGTGGGGCCCGTCAAGCGAAGGGCCGAACCAATTTTTATTTTTGGAAAGAGAGAGAGAGAGAGAGATTAGATGCCTTCTCGAGCCGGGCTGGGCTGCTTTAATCGGAAAGGATGAGCACAAGGGCAGTGGAAGCACCAACGGAGTGGGACCCACTGACTTTTGTCACCTCCGATGTTTTCATCTTTTTTTCTTCTTTTTTTAAATCTTCTGATTTTATTATTTTATTATTTTCATAAAAAATATTTTTTGAAATTTTCTATTTATTATTTGATAGTAATGTAATTTAAGTTTGGAAATAAAATTTACTTAAAAAGCGAGGAATTTTTTTTTTAATTTAAAACTTTTTAGCAATAATTGACAGAGTAAATGTAAAAAGGTAAAAAAAATAATAATAATAATTGTACATTTGGGCAAGTTGGTTCAACTTATAACCGTAGCATCGACCACTGTGGGGTCACGATGAGTATATGAGTCAACTTGGCAGCGCTTAAGTGGGCCCTCCTCAGTAAAAAGTAAAAAAAAATAAAAAATCGCCTTCGTAAATTCTTAAAAAAGAGACACGAATGAAGGGTGGATGAACGAGTGCCGCCTTGTCAAACCGCATAATGTACGAGATTAAAGCCACGTGGATGCCACATGCGTGGGCCCAAGCGAAGAATGCCCGCCGCTCGATTGCGCCGTATTGCATAGTCATCCCTCGGCCGTACCCCGGCTGAGTCAAAATACCCCAAACTTTCCTTTCTTTCTTTTTCTCTCCCCTTTTTTCTTTATACTAAAACCCCATTAAACCCTAATTTAATCTTTTTATTTCAATTAAGATTTAAATATAAAAATAATGTTATTTTATTTTAAAATATTATTATTATTATTTTAAATATTGAGCTCTTTTTTTCTTTTACTTTTAAAATTCAAACAAGAACTAATTATCATTCCTTAGGATATTTCCTCGATCCACCTTCTAAAGTCTACTTTAATACGTACGGATGATAAAATTTTTGATCAATTTTTTATTGCTTTTAATATATGAAAGTGGATAAAAATAAGTTTCATACCAGAATAATAAGAAACTCTAGAAAAATAAACTAAGAAACATTAAAGTCATCTTTTATTACTCACTTCTTACCTTCACCTTGTTTTTAAATTATTTAAAAACCTTTATTTTTTACAATACAAACACACACACTCTGTAAATACTAGAAAAATGTATCAAATGTTTATTTTTAAAATATAATATTTTTAATACAAAAATAAATAAATAAGATAACTTTTAATCATTTCATTTTCGAATGCTACCACAAAAATTAATAAAATAAAACAATAATGAAGATAAATATATGGCTATGATCTTACCATTATTATATACTTTATTTTTCATCCATTTTTTTTTCTCCAAAACCGTTGTTCGACAGAACATTCCTTTCTGACAGCCTGAACCCGATGTAATTGAGAGAGAGAAAGTGAATTCAGAGCTCAACCCCTTTGAATTCAATTCCCTTCCCATTATGCCTAAAACAAGGGAAAGTAAAATATATTTGTATTTTACTTTTGGTTCTTTTTACCATTAGACTGGGCACTAAGAGGCCCCATGTCTCCATGTATCAAATCTCCTATGATTCCAATTTTCCAAAGAACACAAATTAATGACAATTCCTCCATTTATTTCAAAAATTCCATTGAAGTTGTGTGCATGGGGTACGAATGTAAATATCTACATTATCGAGGTCAAACTGTTTGTCTTGTCGACTTTAATCTACGGTTAACGACTCAAAAAAGCTTGTTTAAGGATATTTTAAGGAGTCTTGATTGCTGTTGACTTCATAACCCCGTTTTAAGAAACAGCGTGCGGAAGTGGTGGGTCCGCGGGTGGCATGATCTTGTTCCCCTGTTCCGTAGCCATTCACCTCCGACAACCGGTCAGCGGGCGGTCTTTTATTCTTCCCCTTGCGGAAGACTGGCTACAACCGGTGCTTTTCAAGGTCAATACTCCATACTGGATGCTTCTCTCTCATTCACATGCCGTTAAAGCGGGAACGGAGGATTATGAGAACGGATGATTTTCACTGATTCTACCTTTTCTTTCTTCGGGTTTGACGACAACGACGACGACTGTAAACGAGCAGAAAATTAAGAGAAAAAATGGAAAAGTAAAAAAAAAGGTGAAAAGGAGACCCTCATGCTTGTTCCTGCGTTTTTATTTTTTATTTTTTATTTTTCATTTGGAAATTTCTCAGATATTTGTGGTGATGATTCTTGAATTTCAAGTTCGAATTTCCGTTTCTCACTTGTAAGTTGGATTTGGATGGATTTATTGATAAATTTTTACAAGCGGCATGAATTGCGGCGGCGTTCAGTGGTGAGAGCTCACTCCAGATACTGTCGCAGGAGGGTTTTCTTTCAGTTTTTTTTACTGTAAATAGCTGCAACTATTTAAATGCCGGTGAGAGTTTCTGCTTGTTGACGAGAAGACATTAATCCTATTCTTCGATTAAGCTCTTGCACTCATACCAACACAATAATTTCCTGCATCTTCAATTGAGTAGTTTAGCTTTCTGTCTTTCGAAATCTAACATCTCGTGAATTCTCTGAAGTGTCTGACGTTAATTTCTGCAGTCTGCTGTCGGATCATTCTATGATTTTCTACTTCTCTCAGCAGGACTAGATGATTCTGCTTTGCTTTTCCGTGATCCGTCCGAAACTAGGTCATTTATCGCGTCTTCCTTGCGATTTGGTTTTTTCATCCATTGTCTGCACCCTTTTTACGAGACAGGATCGAGTTTCCGGCCAAATCTTTTCACCGTATCCGGCAAATCTCGAAATTATCCTTTAAGATCTGCAAATTTGTCCGCCTGAAAAATCTCAGGGATCGGATGGTAACCTTCGTCCAATCCCTGTCCTCGTATTTTCTGCTTTCCTCTCTCTCTCCTTCTCTCCCCTTCTTTTTTCCTTGACTCGTACGGTTTGATTCCTTGGCTGGGTTTCGCTCCGGTTGCTCTGTCGAGTGTTGGCTAACGCGCGCCTCCCCGTCTGGGTTGGACATCCTTGGTATAAGTTAGCAGAACAGTGGGCTCACATTAGCATACATGGGCGCGCGTTAGAGAGAGACCTTTTTCTCCGATAAAAGGATACCGAGAACATTATCTGAAACAATGCCGGAAACTTTCAGTAGGTTGTCGGTGCGGTTGCCCGAAAAGCCAGAAAGATTAAAAAGGAAAATGAATTTTTTTTTTTTTTAAAGAAACGCGAAAAGTAAAACAGTTTCGGTTCTCTTATGTTGCCTTTTTCTCTACCCTCTTATTTCTATTCACTAAACACAAATCTTTTGCTCTAATTTTGTGCTTGCTTTCTTCCCTTTTTCTTGCAGAAGAGAAGCGCAGCTGGTGTGTGCAAACTCGATATAGAAAGAAATACAGAAAGGCCGAGGAGGCTTCTCAGCCGTCAAAGATCTCACTTACTCTTGAGTCCGTGGGGAGAGTTTTTTCTTATGCGGGTGTTCTACTAAGCTCTTGAGATTGTTCATTTCATGCTCTTTGACGGAGTTACTTAGCTCTGCGGCCTTTTTAATGTCTCCTCCCTTAGAACATGATTACATAGGCTTATCGGAGGTTCCTTCCATGGAAAGCTCTGAGAAGATCTCTTCCTCTGCTTCTACTGTTTCTACAGAGGGAGACGCGAAGAGCAACGCTCTCAAGTATAAGGAAACAGAGCTCAGGCTTGGTTTGCCGGGCTCTGAGTCACCCGATAGGAAGGCAGACAAGGGGGCTTACAATATCGGGGTCCTGAAAAATTTTGTATCTGGCGCAAAGAGGGGCTTCTCTGACGCCATTGATGTGTCTGGCAAATGGAATTTTTCAGTTGGGAGTGGATCCGAGCTTGAGTTGGGCAAAGGTGCGATTTTATTTACTCCAAGGGGTGGGAATGTGGGGAAAAATCCAAATGGGTTGGAAGGTAACGGCCAGCAGCCGGGCCTGGCGGTTCCTCCGCCAATAAATGAGGTTATCTCATCGCCGAAGCCTGCTTCGGAGAAGACTCAGGTTTCTGCTGCCAATGACCATGGCGCTGCTCCTGCTGCGAAGTACGTAGTTTTTATCTGTTGTTGCTGCAAATGACCATGGCTTTTCTTGCTTGACCTTTTACCTTGTAAATTTCTTGTGGCTGACACGATAGAGCGGTTAGTGGCCATGCTTTCTCTTCGTTCTTGGAGGCGTAATATCGTGGAGATACATTACTCCTTGTGTCTTATTAGTTGGTTTTCGAACAGATTGTCTTCTTTTCTTGTTGTTGTTCCTGCAGCTATGGCGTTAGTGATGGTGTCTGTTTTTCTTCTTTCTTCTTCTTCTTCTTCCTCTTCTTTTCTCCCCATATTTTCGTGTAGTGAATGTTATTAGAGTCTTTCTGCATACGGTGGTGTGATGCCTGTGTATTTGGTGAGAAATTACTCATGTTATAATATAATGAGTTCCGGTTTAATTTTTTTCTCTTTCTATTTTATATACTCGTCCATTGATCATTTGGACTCGTTAGCTCCAAATTTGCCTTGATTTTTCTTAATGAAATTATCTCTCCGCCAAATGGTTTAAAACTTAAAAAGTCTGCTTTCGTTCCGGGCTAACGCTGTAATTTTTGTTGATGATCTGTGGGGGATTCTCATGGTTGTTTTTCAAAAATTATTGTTGATTAAGCTTTTGTTGGATTTATAATTTTGATCTTATGTTATCCAAGGTCGATTAAATTTTTTATTTCTCTTCAGGTTTCCATGTATTAGGAAAATGGATAAATTTCCTTGTCACGGTATCTGACTGGGAAAGTTGTCATGAAGTAGCTCTTCTGCAAGGTCTTCTTGTTTCAGGGATCTTTCCTTGTGTCCTTGATTTTGTTTTCTTTTTCAATTTATTTGTGTTTTAATAATTGAAACCTCATCAGTGTAAATTTCCGATAAATAAATTGAATAACTATCTTTTACAGAGTAGCAGTTTCTCTGATCTCAGTTAGTCACTTTATTTTAGTTACTGTTTTTTTCTAAAAGGTTGAAGTTGAATGTTTGGAACAGGGCACAGGTTGTAGGTTGGCCCCCTATTCGATCTTTCAGGAAAAATACCATGGCTACAACCCCAGCAAAGAACAGTGAAGATGCAGATGGCAAGGCAGGAGTTGGTTGCTTGTATGTCAAGGTTAGCATGGATGGTGCGCCATATCTGAGGAAAGTGGACTTGAAAACCTATAACAACTACATGGAACTTTCTTCAGCACTAGAGAAGATGTTCAGCTGTTTTACCATTGGTGAGACATGTTTCTGCTTCTCTCTGACACTTATCCTTCTTTTCTAGAATCAAGCGTTAAAATTTTGCTTTTATTGCATTGGAGGTAGAATCTCAATGCCCGTGAATTATTGAATCTACTTGAAGGACCCCAAAGACTGGAAATACATGATGCAATTGGTTATGTTTTTCTGCCTTTTCTGCCTATTAAAAATATTAGGAAACATTTGTATGCATTTTCCTACCTGTTTCTGTTCTACTGAAGAGGAAGGTGTTTTTTTAGGTTTTTTTTTTTATTTCTATGACACATTTAGACCAGGGGAATTTGATTTCGGATTTAAAAATCTCCACTTTTTTAAGCCATGTAATTTGTTTTTTAGAGACTTCTACTATTCAAAAAATGGTTATTTATTTCCTTCTACTTCTTATTTCTTGAAGGAGACTAGGAGCTGTATTGTTTTCATATGGTCATTTTGGCAAGTAACTTCTGATCCTATATATAAATTTCTGTATTTTTACAGCACTTTTTTGTTTTTTAGTTTATTTTTATTTTCAATTAACTCATCAGGTGAGAATTTCTTCTCTTTCTGGATGATTTGGATGCATTTCTGAAGATTTAGCACAACTTAAGGGTTCATGGCGTTTGTGTTTGGTCTTGCAGGGCAATGCGGATCTCATGGAGTACCAGGCAGGGATGGGTTGAGTGAGAGCCGACTTAAGGATCTTCTTCATGGATCTGAGTATGTCCTCACCTATGAAGACAAGGACGGGGACTGGATGCTTGTTGGTGATGTTCCATGGGAGTAAGTCCAGCTTTCTACTTTTGTGCAGAAAATTACTTGTTATTATTTTTTGTTTGTTGTCTCCATGAAACCTGTGTTTAAAAGAATTAATCATGTGGGCTGTTAATTTCAACTATAAATTTTTTTTAGGAAAAGGAAATTAAAAACTATTTTCCTTGGCCTTTTTTTGGTAATGGACTGATGAAAACATTATAGTATGGAAATTTGTAGTATTAATAGTGTATTTCATTGGTTCCTTAATCTATATGTTGATTAATTATAGGAATCATCACCGAGCAGATTATGGATTTTCTTTTTGTTGTCACGCTTTTAAGATTCATGACTTTATTTCCTGTGAGAAAAACCAAATGTTTGAATTTGCGATCAAATGTCAATTCTCAGAGGAATGACTCCTGAATCCTGTTGGCAACAGGCTAGATTGTGCAGTGAGACCTAGAGTAATATATGAACGTGAACTGTATCATTGAAAGTGAAGGCAATTTGTTTTTGGGTCATAAAAGAAGTGAATCTTCTGAAATACAGTTACTGGAAGTCAAATACAAAGTGGTCATTCATGAAAAAAAAAGTGGAATTAGCTTTCTGGGTTTGAGAATTAATTCACTAGAAATGAAGACGCCTGGATTAGAAATTCAAGGGAAAGAATCTCTGCAATCTAGTACGTTTTACTCTTTATCAAAGAAATATAGTATAGTTTACTAGGGAATTTTTTGTTACATTACCACGATCTGGGTATCATCACATTGAACAGGAAGTGGGAAAACGTAGATGTGTTATAATGTGGTTCTGATGCCAACTCCGCAACCATTTGTCCTTGTCTCTTCAAGTAGTTCTGATCTGATCCATAATGATCTTGAAAAAGTGACATGGATGTCCTTTTTCTTAGCTTGTTTATTAGTGTATCATTATCACAACATGGATCTGCATTTTTAATTTTGTGTTAGCTTGTCAAATAATCCGATGGCTCCAAGACTGTATTGGTGAAATTGAACCATTAAGGGCTGTTGATGTTTTATTTTCAGTAAGATTTTATATTATAACATTCTAGACTCCGCAACTCAATCTGCTCTCTTTGGTTAATTCTATCTGAATCTCTTTAAGCAATTCCTAATTTGTGTTGTTTAAATTTTTAGGATGTTCACCGACTCTTGTAAGCGACTGAGGATCATGAAAGGTTCCGAGGCAATTGGACTGGGTAAAATCTTATTACATTAGTCCTAGCAGCCTTTTCATTAATAGATATTTCATGAATTACTTTAACCCTATACTCTATAGAGCACTCAAACTGGTGGGGTAGGTATCCCCTCTCTTTATGTGCGTAAAGTGATTGGAGTGCTTTTGCTTTAAGGATACAATTAATGATTGCGGCCTCTTCCCTTTCATCGCTCATTGTTTCTTAACACTTAACCCTCTTGAGGTTCAGTGTCCTTGCTTATTTCACCAGAAGACAAAAGTTTTTGACTTGTTGCCTCGTTTTACCTTGTATGAGGTAGAAACTGACATGAATTGAAGTGATTGATTTAGTTAATCTTCTGTTTATCTCAGCTCCGAGGGCCATGGAGAAGTGCAAGAACCGGAACTAGCAGTCGAAACCATCCCTCTCAAGCAACTTGATTAAATATAGCCTTTTCTAAATGGAAAAAGGTTGAAGCGGAACCAGAGTCGTCACTTCCTTTCCTAGTCATACATATACCTAAATATTGTCTTTTAAGGTTTGCTGTTTTGCACGGACTGAGCTTGTAGTAGTAGTCTACGTTGTTTAGAGACATGCTCTGCTAGATTGCCTTTCAGTGCTCTGTATTCTGAATGCCTTCTTTGCGTTTTAATCTATGTAAATGTTTGGTTTGCTGCCTGCAAATGCTCGCCCTCTCATCTTTCTCTCTCCTCCTCGCTGTTCCTTTCATTAAGCACAGTTAATGAGAAAACGATTTTGATTATTTTAGCACTCTTGAGCAGAAAAGTGATTCTTTTCACACTCGGGAGCAGAACCGTGATAACAGCTTATCATTCAGAATCAAGAAAAACCAAACTAGGACAACAGTTTCATTGTTGATTTCCCATCTCTGGATCAGCTTTGAGATCATGCAGGAAGCACGAAAAAGTTCACAATTCATGGTTCTTCTTATGGAGTTTGTTTTGAATGCAGTCTGGTCTTTCCCCGTGTTCCTCCCCATCCTCTGACGCAACCCAAAAACTTGTTACCCTTTTGGAGCCGACAAGGCGCAACTCAACGAATTAATTATCTGTTTGCTCTAAACTTCGCTATTTTGTGTCCCCCCAATAAAATTTTCCCAAAGAAGACGTAAAACAAAGGATCACCATCTTATTTTAATGGCAGTTATCTTCTCCAGAAAAAACCAACGCTGCCCAACAAATGCATGGGGGAAGAACTGCAACCGGTGCTGTGTCTCCTCAAAACCGGGTCATTTGTTTCCGCAGTAAAAACAATGCCAACTTGCCGCTCTGCTCCTCTGCCTCGGCGGTTGTCGGGCATGTGAGTGGCCTCAGCCCAAAAAAGATGATGTTCGGAAACGAACACAGAGATCCGGTCCAATACGGTTTTTTAACAAAAAAAACACGGCACAGGCTTCTGCTTCTTCTCTCTCGGATCTCTCAAGCAGCGTTCTTTTCCTCGTCTCAATCTTCTGAGTCAAAAAGGGTCCACGGTAGGTGTCGCATATGTAACCAGACCCACCACGGATGTGCCGTAACACTAGCCCTGACCTCCGGTACGGGGTTTGATTGGACAATTAACAGCATCTCCCAGGGCCGCCCTCTTCACTCTCCTTGTGATATAAACAAGGGGTTGGTGTCCCTTAAGATTCTTTTGATTAGGAAGTAATGGCCGACAAGCTTTAAGGCATTTTTAACACTCTTCACTTGATAAAAAAAATTAAAAGCCTAAGCAGTTTCTCTTATCTTTATGTGTGTTTTGTGGGGTAATGTGTCCCATGTATGTATTGTCAGGGTCATGGGTGCATGGTGTGTCTGAAGGGCATGTACCCTTTAGTGTCCTTTTTAGTGCAATAAATTATGGTAGAGTGAGACTCACTTTTTGTTTTTGGGTTTTGGTCAAAACCCATTTGAGAAGGGTCAATGCACTTGTTCCCCACAATGGATTCTTATCCCTTATCCCTAATGGATTATCATTCTAATTTGCAACTCAATTTTATCAAAGGGGTTAGGGTTTAGGGTTTTATCTAGTTTTATTTAATTAAAAATATTATTTTTAGTAGGTGAATGAATCTTATCCCTAATGGATTATCTTCTCATATTATCATTTAAACTAATTATAATCATTCTAATTTGCAACTCAATTTTATCAAAGGGGTTAGGGTTTAGGGTTTTATCTAGTTTTATTTAATTAAAAATATTATTTTTAGTAGGTGAATGAATCTTATCCCCTTACGCGGATGGTTATTCACCTTTTCGTTGTGATTGTATCTGTCTCTTCCACGTTTTTGTCTCTATGTTGTGACATTGTTATGGAAATCGACTTGTCTCCCACTTGGACTGATATTCACCTCTCTCTCTCTCTCTCTCTCTCTGATTGCATGATTAGCCTACTTTTAAAGATATTCTCGACTTTGGATTAATTCATATTTTTTTTAGTATTATTTTTAAATTTATTTTTTTCTAAAAAAATATGAAATTACGTGTACATAATTTTTAAAAATAATCATCAAAATTGAATTAAATTTTACATAATTCAGACTTGATTTTTCATATTTTTCTTACCCATATAAATTCTAGATATTGATTTTTTTAAATATTTTTATCAATTTTAAATTATAAAAAATATAAATTTTATAAGGATTAAAACATTGGGACCCAGCTTTCTTTCTTAAAATAATAAATTATTCTCAAAATTTAAAATTTTTATATATATGTACTAACCATTTCTAACCTCATGTGTTTTTCCCATCCCTCATAAAGTACACAAACGTGTGACTAAACATTAACGTGCTTCATGGGCTGTCACAGGGGTACCCTTGTCCTACAAATTATTATTATTGCTCTCTCCATCATAGAGAAAGCCTAATGTACATAAATGCATGCATGTGGTCGACTTAAGGTGGACTCGCGTGCTTCCAAGACGGTAAAGGGAGACAAGACTGGTGAATGGGGATGGGACCCAGCTGTGGATGTGGTTGGGGAGACCACCCTTCTTAACGGGTGCCCCCTCCCTCTTTCCTGTATGTATGCCGACATGCACATCACTCCATCAAACATGCCTAGTATTTTACGTACTAAGAATTATGTATGATTTCTATAATATTTATACACATGACATGTACCCACATGGGAAATTATTCATATAAATGTAATAAATATATTTCATAAGATACGGAGATTATTTAATTGAATTAAATTCATATATGTTGTGTCAAACACCTAGCCAATACAATTCAATAGACTGATCAGTTAAAGGTGAAAAACATAGTACTTAACCCAGGTGGACCGGAACTACATAGCTCTAACACCCACCGTTCTCGTTCTCTATCACTTCTGTCGAGATTCAAACGTTGAACGTAATACCCAACTCTGATACCATGTCAAAAACCTAACTAACATAACCCAAAAAACAGGCCTTCACGAGTGAAGCCACTTTAAGGGAACAAACTTAGCTTTTGTTTTCTTCTGATTTCTTTTTCAAATAATTGGGGGTTTTGCAGGATTCATGATTCGGGCCCGAAACCTTTCAAATCTGATGAATCAGACAAAGCTGTTGGTAGATCAAATCAGAAGAGGAAGTGACATGCTAATATTTTATTGAAACACAATAAAATTTCTTAGTATTAATTCATTGAGTCGACTCGAGTAAACTCACTTGACTCATTTGAGGCACGAGTAAACTCACTGAGCCACCATAATAAACTAACGATCTTCCAAAGTTCCAAAATTTGGAGCCATAGCAAATTTGATGTGGGCCTTGGGCCTTAATTGGATCGATAAGGCCGTCTCTGTCGGATTGGTGGGCCTACGACATTGCCTTGATGAGCCGTGACCCAAGACAATTTTCCTATCAGTACTGGGCCTCTTTGCTTCAAACATGTAAAGCCCAGAGGAGTTCCTGAACTAGACCGAGTCCACTTTAGTAGCTATTGAGCCGAGTTAGTCCCATCTACAGCTAAACGAAAGTGGCCCCTCAGGCAGGCACCTGGACGGTCCAGATTCCTTGAATCAATTTGGATTCACTCGTCCTTCCCGAGTTTGGATTTCCCTCCATTTTCTTCTCGATCTCTTCAACCTTTTTCTGCTATGGCGGAGAGCTTGCAGCTGTCGTAGACACAGACGGTACACAGACTTGCAGACCTTATTTCTGAATAAAGAGGCGCTTTCAATCCCTCTCCTTCCTTTGATTCTTTCAGCTTCTGGGTCCTTACCCACGCCATGAAAACCCAACCAAAGATCAAGTACCCACCACGGCTGTTCTTCTCTTGAGGCATATTTGGCCACTGTACGCAGACGGTCCTCAGCCGAACCACACCCAGCCTACCCCGCTTCCACCACAGCGGGATCCTGATCTGCCGACCCCGGCGTCTGATCCACACCCACCTTCTTCTTCTGCGTCTTCTTCCTCTACCTCCCAGAGCTTCACCCAATGGAGATTCTTCCTCTACCTACCAGAACTGATAAAAAAGCAACAAATTGGTAAAAATAAATTAATTTATTTTAAATATTATTTTACCAATTGAACCAAGTTCAATCAAACATGGTCCCTTGTTTGAGTTCATGCTTAAAACCTCGATGAGGGTTGAAAAAGGATTAACTGCATCAGGTTTACTTCGTAAGTTGATCAGTGAAGCGATTTTCATGACATTGCATTTTTATTCAAACAAATATTATAAAAATAAAAAAAAATTATTAACCCCCCATGTATTTTACATAATAAAAAAATTATTTTGTGATGAAGTAATCACTGCTACTTTTTTTATGTAAATTATCTTAAAAAACTTTGAAGATTTGCTCCATCTTGTTTGAGTCATTTTCATGTTGCTTGTACCACAAACAAGTTGAATTCCAACTTCTACATATTCTTTTCTGTTTAAAGACAGTATAACAGACATGCATACACATAAGATACACATATATTGATACTATAGACGAGAATGATAATCATACACTGTGAAGGTTTAATCAGCTGTCTTACAATTGAATATGTTCTGATTCAAAAGGAAAAACGGAGACAAAAAGGAAGACCCACTTGTTCTAAATCAGTAGATTTGAGGGGATTTTGGGACAACTGTTCTGCAGCAAAACTGTTGAAAAGACTCAGAGGTAGCAGTAATGCAGCAACACTACAACAGCTGGATCTTGTATAAACGAATAACGCCAGGACAGTAAGTGAAGAGACACCCAAGATGTGTTTACTCTCTAAGCAACTCTTGGCAATCAGGACTCTTCTCAAGAGGTGCAAAGAGGGATGAGAAAGCTTACTTTTTACACCATACTCCTGGCAACGTTCCTGCAATCCAAAATCAGGTTCTGGAGCTTAGAAAGAGAAAGAAGCTGACGAACTCCAGGAATACATGAGGGTACATGTTTTTTACAGTCGCGTTTTTTCATCCAACCGATAACAACAAGGTGGCCTGAGAACGAAGACCACAACAGCCTATTATCTGCAACCTTTCAGCCGATACGAAGACGGACTTGATAGACTCATCTCAGTTCCTGGACCATGCAACTTCCTGCCTTCCACTGATTTGCTTGGGGTCCCACAGCCACTGAAATCAAGTACCCGACGCTCAGATGGGAGAGCCTGCCTCCAAATGAAGATTGATTTCGTCAATGCCAAAATTCAATGTCATAAATAGTGATCTGAGATTAAATATCAAGTTGAAAAAAAAAAAACACAAGAGGTGCTTTCTCACAGTATAGCACCCCAGAGAACCTTTACTCTCCAGAGAAGGCTACCATATTCCATCGGTGGACACACAATATCGTTACCTGGCGTTGTGCTCCATGGCTCGGTACAAGCATCACCCAAGATTTCCTATCTAAAACTAGACAATAAAAATAATTCAGACAAGGCTTCAGAAAATCACATTTTTCATCCCATCATTGAGGTTCTTGTGTGAAGAAATTTGGTCGTCAGGAAGTTTTTCATTTACAAGGGAAGCAGATGCATCAGCACGAGTTCCACTAGATAAAACCTCTTGAGCCTCAGCAAATGCAGTAGCAGTGTGCTCACTCAACTGTTTCATCAACCCAATTGCATCAAAGCTTCCATTGCCTGGACTCATAAAAAAACCCAAATCCTGCAACAAATTTTTACAAGCAGAGAAAAAAATATCATGGAAAAAATACTTCAGTACTTCATAGATGAAAATTTCAAATTCACAAGAGCTGCCAGTAAGAAATCCATTTTGACAAATATTTTACCAAAAACTAGTCCAAACAAAGCATGAGACCTCACAATGATAACAAGGGGAGCTTGACACCCAGAAGCGTCAAGATTAACCTCATGAACTCTTCAGATAAAAGCAATAGTTTCAGAAACAAGAAGGTCAGTAGTCAAAAAATAGAAACAACTTTTTTTCTCGAACAAAATCCACCTACTACTATCTCTACTATCGAAGGAGTTTTCAAGACCTGGAATCCTTTGGCAACTTCAATCAGGTCTATTGTACAACTCTAAAAAATTAAATGCAACACATGAACAACAACAGGATAAAAAGAAAATGATTTTCTTTGCCAATCATGATAGTAAATCAGGAGATCGTTATCATGCGTACATATAAAATAAAAGAATAGTGAGTAGAAACTATAAGGAACAAATCAAGAGAAGCACAAAACAAATTCATAAAGGAAGAAATAATGTAGAGATTTGCATACCTCAAAGCTAATATCTGTATCAAACCTTTGTCCTGAAAAAAAAGGACTCATAAACCAAGGTGACTTCCATGCTGAAGGAGATTCAAACCCTCTTTTCATGCCAGGTGTGTCAGCAAATCTGTGACAAAAAATTAGAAGCAGAAAACCAATGATTACAATATGCTTTAATGTATAAAAAAAGACAAAATTGCCATACATGGTGATGATTAGCCACCAAAACAAAATGTTAGACAGACAGAAAGAGAAGGTTCTCTGCCATCATTTTTAGGCACACTAGTCCTTGTAAACTAGAAAGGATTTTCTAAGAGAAGTGAAAAATATTTGCTAGAACATGGAAAAAAATTTTAGAACAACCATTTAGCGAATATTATAAGCTCCATTCACTATCTTCCTTGCAATCATAATGTCGTTGTTGTATAATATTTATTTGGAATTTGAAATGTCTAGCCCCAATTTGTCATAATTCATTTGAATGGAGAAAAAAAAATTATATTATTGTTAACCAATGACTGTATTTAACTGCAACAGAGAATAATAAAAGGCATACTATAAGCAACCGCAGATCATACATGCTGATATTTTCAATGCCAGTAATATCACTGGTCAACCCATCCTTCTCAACTTTAATTTGCAAGGGGTGTGGGACCAGCAAATGGTGGTTGCGCTTCTTTTCAACACTATTAGGTGAAAATAGGCTAGAGAAACATGGATCTGTAGAATGTTCTCTCTGGTTTGAAGTGACCTCTGACATTGTGGAAACTTTAGCTTTGGGAGACCTAGCACCAACGTCTTGAGCAGCAGAGCTTATCCTTGCATCATTCCGGTTGCACTCAACTAGCACTCCTGTGGTCTGCTCCAACTGACACAAATATTCTTCTATTACATTCAAGCAAGTGAAAACCCCAGCAACTAGAACATAGGAATTGAAGAGAGTCAAATTATAGAGTGAGCATGTGTGTGGGTGGGGTGGTGGGGGTGAGAGAGAGAGAGAGAGAGAGAGAGAGAGAGAGAGAGAGAGAGAATAGGAAATACATCCTAACCTAATTTGAATGAATAAAACTAACCAAAAATATTACAGAAGAAAAGAAAACAGAAATCAATACATAATATGGCAGCACAACAACCTCCCTATGGCCATTAGAGAGTCCAGTTTCAAACCATAAAAACTACTTGTACAGGAACATAGGAGACTTACTTCTTTGTTTGTAGCATTGGTGTCAGCCTTGTTCTGGGACTTATTTGCATCAAAAACTTTTTCGAATGACCTGAAATCAGGAAACATAGTTTTACCCTCACAAGGGTCGACTTGATTCTCCTTTTCTCTGGGGGAAGCTACAGGATTCTTTTTCAGGCAAGAGGGAGAAAAGACAGCTGTCTCAATTGTGGACAAGGACGCTTTAGAAACACCAACTTCATCGAATATAACATCCAAGCGGGAGCATTCTCTTCCAAGTTTTTTTTCTCTCTTCTTTTCTTGCAATGGTGACAAGAGATCACGGTGCCGTTTCCTTAGAATAGAAGGAGTGCACATGAAGCTCTTGGCGGCACTCTTTAGGACTGCTTCAGGACTCTTATCATGAGAAGGTGATTCCCATAACCTATATGGAGATGAGCAATTCATTGAGGACATCATCAGTTGTCGGATCCCTAGTGGACTATAAGCCTCACTACCTGATTGTATCAGGTCACAGCTGACAAAGGGAATATCCAGGCTTGGAAAACGTGGAGGCTCATAAAACAGACCTCCAGAATCATGACACTGTTCCTTCTTCGGAGTCATGTTTCCATCCATACAAGCAACAGTCTCACCAGTATTGTTGGCTGCAGAACCAAAAGCATTTACTGGCACCTGTTTTGGTGGTTCAATTTCCTGAGCTCTTTCCATGGATATGTAAGTTTTAGCCCTATCACCACCACAAGGAGAAGAAATAGAACTGTCTGGATAAATGAAATTATCTGATGGGCACGACATGAGCTCCAAATCTTGCAATCCAGTTGATATGTCTCTGACCCCCGTGTCCTCACTCCTGAGGATGACCCTTCCATCAGGACAAATTAGAGAAGGAGAAACAACAGTATACATATTTTGGCAGCCAGAAACATCTAATGTCTGAGATGGTGTCTGGTCATAATACAGTTGAGAACATGAATCGAGGTTATGATCTGTCATATCTGAACCCTGTATTTCAGATTCACAAAGAAGTTGACCAACACAGCTATCCCTCAAGTTGATAATACTTGATCCCTCCAAAGGATCTCCCACAGAAAATTCACTGCAAATCCCAGTCTCTGTGAGTTGATTCATACCATTATCTTCAGATACGAAGCCATCATCCGTTTTTTTAATCAAACCCATACTGATACTCCCCAATGTAGTAGAGGCATGGATATCTTGATGGTCATCTGAGCACAACTGGTAAATCTCACTTCCAGGTCTTCCAGCCTTGCACAAAGTATTCTGTTCAGGAGCTTTCAAAGAGTATGCCATACCACAAGGTAAACATGAGACACAGTGATTCTTTTCCTTCTTGGCAGCATGTTCCTCAGAACCACCACCAGATGAAAGGGAGTTTTGAGCAGGCTCTTCTCTCAGCTTGAACTCCTCAGGCTGATAAACAACAACAGCAGAGGAACCTTGACTACATTCAGATATTTCTTCATGTTCTGCTCCGTCTTTGACACTATCTTCTCCGCTGCCCCGCTGTTTTGCTGAAGTAGAGGAGGAAGCACATGGTCCTGAGTTCTCCACACGAAGAGGGAGACCTCGAAACTGCGCAAGCAGACCTGATGCCAAGTATGAATCCAACTTCTTTTTCACGGAGCTGTTCCAGTGGTTCTTTATTGCATTGTCTGTCCTGATGACCAGAGTGAAGATCAGCATACAATAATCACATTGCCAAAGACAGCAAATAATGAGTGAAATAAATGGTAAGAAGAAAGATAAATGAATCATTTGCTCTAACAGTTTCAGTTACACTATTTGACAGCCCAGAACTGTTTTCCTGAAACTACAATTACCTTCCAGGCAGGAATTTCGTCAACTCTGCCCACTTGTTCCCATAAATTTGATGAGCCTGAATCAATGCCAGCTCCTCCTCTTGCGTCCATGCTTCTTTGTTTATGGCAGGGTTAAGATGGTTGTGCCACCTGAAAGTTTTATTATTAGTGTTAGTCTTTTTATAAATTCATTATTAAGTTAAAATCAAGAAAAATCCTGAGGTTCAAAAGAAAACTAAACTGGTACCTCAATCCAGAAGACTACAGTAACACCAAAAAGAACATTTTTAAAGCAAGATCGGAATCAGGACCCAATGTGGATACGTACAGTTGGATTAATATTTCTGTGGAAGACTATGAGGTGAATCATGGAATGTGAAACCACTAGGTCCATCAATTAAAATGTGACCTAAATAATCCATTGGTGTCTTCTGAAAAAAGACAAATCCCGAATCTTCCACTTATTTACTAGAGGCACATGGCATTCAGTCATGGGCTGAAGATCTAAGTAGTTCAACCAAGTCAATTAGGATAGCACCACCAGAACATGAACCCACCTTAAGGTTACAGTCACATTTGTAAATCATTTGGAACCTTACCCAAGAAAACCTACTTAAAGCAAATTTCTGTGAAAAGGAAAGAAAAATCGATGGCTTATGACAGTTAGAAAACTCCTTTTTCCGAGCATATTTCAAGGCATAAACATCTCCAAACTTACGTGAAAAGCTGATTGAGACCAGAATTTCTTTGTTTGAAGAAATATTTTAGCAAATATAGAAAGGTAATAATAATTATGACAAAAGGAAACTGGAGAGTTTTCCTACAAGTACTTTTATAGTAAGACTTAGAACTGCCTAATTTCACTGCAAGCAAAGAAAGGCTTCTAAAATAGCAATATATATATATATATATATATGTATATTATAAGATGACAAAATGAAAGTTCAAATTAGATCAAAGATCCAATCTATAAGATAAATTAGCTATCTTCAAACAAATAAAAAATAAAGGTCCCAAAATAACGATAAGAGGAAAGAACTAGCATAAGTTATAAAGGCAACGGAAGCCATTTTGGAACTCTGTAGTGTACAATTATAAGCCTGGAGTATTTATTTACCTTTCTCGGCACTGCTTCCCAATGCGACCAGGCAATGCTTGGGCTATTGTAGACCATTTTTTTGCTCCATATTTATTTACCAGTTCAATTATTATCTCATCTTCCTGTAAGTTAATAGAAAGAATATCAAGATTTATTCCCAAGGAATAGAAAAACAGAAAAGAATGGTTCTGTGATCAGGGGTGGGCACATCATTTCTGGCATCCGTGTGGACGTTACACATTACGTGAAATCCGTTATACAGGCTGTAATGCATGATTAATCTTGAAAGAGTAATGTAACATTAACATTACCCTCCAATCCAAGATGTATTGGATGTTACACATCGCATGACACCAATACGTCCACCTCTGAATAGGATTTTGTGGAGATTCCAGTTTTTTACTTAATAACATTTACCTCCTTTGACCATGGCCCCTTCACAAGTTCAGGATTCAGAACCTTTTGCCATCTGTGCAGGCACTGAACATCAGTCCTATCTGTAAAGCATTCAGCTGCAGAATATCAACAAAAAGGTATAAAAGATTAGAATTCTCATGCTTGGCTATCAGGCTTGCTCTAGAACTTGGTTATGGACAACAGTTAAATAATAAATAGAAATAAACTAAAATAAAAGCATTAAACTAAGAAACAGGTCAAAACTTATGGGGAAAATGAGAAAAATAGCCGGTAATGGGCAACAGGGAACAAAAAAATGAAATATGCACTAAGATCATGAAGTAAGTTGTATCTAAATAGAGATTGCGCAAGAAAATAAATATAACAAAAAATACACCTATTTTCTTCCAATTTCGTCCCTTATAACGCTGTACAGCTTTGCACAACAATGCATCCTGCAAAGAGCACCAATAACCCAACTCATAAACATGTTAAAAATAGTAGAAAACCATGTGCAGAGTGTGAAAAAACAGTTTACAGCAGATCTCTAAAGAGAAGACAGATACATGTTACAACAGATCAAGCTTAAAAATTGCAAAGACGTTCAGAAAGTCTATAAATAAATGAAAGCCTAGCATTGTACCCAGAAAAGTTGAAATTATATAAATTCTTTCAATGAATTTTGAATGCTTTTCAGTTCCCACATGAGCACAAGATTCATGTATCATGACACTTAGCTTACTCCCATAGTACTGTCTTGTGTAATATGATTACCTCTTCAGACGTCCACTGGCCCTTTGTGGATCTCCTTGTTGGGCCACTGGTCCTCCTACAAGTTACATCAAGATAAGAAAGTGAGCCCTCTCTCAGTCGAACTGATGGCCATCAGCATTGCTGCATCCTTAAAATAGTGAAGCTTGAAGAGCAAGAGAAAAAGGAACAATTGAGTGTCCTCAATTCAAAACAACTAAATAAATAAATAAACGAATAATCATTCTCTAAACTGAAGTAAATAAGCATGCCATCCACTAATGATAGTCAGAGGAGAGGGAGAAATACAGTCATCCTAAACTGCAATACCAATGCCTACCAAAAGAAAAAAGAACCATGCACAAGAACATCTTATAGAAAAGTACCCATGCAATGGTCGTGGTTTCTGCAAACCTCCATTGCTCCTATCAACGGGATCAGCTACAACAATTTCACCTCTCTTGGTGTTCCTTGACCTGTCACTTGCCATCATTCCTTGCTTGGAAAGAGTAGTAACATAAACAAATCCCAGTTCTGTAGCTATTTCCAGAATCTGCCCTCCAAATCATCATCAAGCCTCCCTATATGGTTAAACAAAGGATAATGGACAAAATGAAATTGGCACATGAAAGAAAATAACACTCATGTCGCATAAACAGAAATAAAGCACTATTAGGGAGAAAAGAACATCTTGAAAACAACGATAAACACTTAAATGCAGCCCAAAGAGAGGCAGTGATCTCCCCAAATTTTATCAAGGAAACGGGGAGATTCAAGTGATGGGATAAAGGACAGCAGCCAAGCCTCTGAACTCCAAAAGAACAAATTATCTTCAAAGAGATTTATTTACCAACTCAAAGCAAAATATGTATGTAGAAAGATGTTCATTAAAGGCTGGAACTTCCTCATCAAAGGTTAAAATCATATTTTCAAAGAAGTTTCAGATGGATTCTTTTAGAAATAAACCTCCTTCCTTAGATATCCAGCATCTAGTGTTTAATGATATCAGACCCTAACCGATAGAGGTTGAGTAACCAAAAATCCCATTTATAGATTTAAAATCCAAACTACCAGTTAAGAATTAGAATAATTAGCTTAAGTGGGCTGTTATTTACAAGAAAAAGTGAAATAAAAGAACGCTATTTCAAATGACACGAGAGAGCAGTTAAGGTGGGCTGGGTACAAGTTAAATTTCCATTCAGACTTGTAATGTCCGCTTACGGGAAGTAAGATAATTGAAAGAAGGGAGAAGGTACTAACACCCACCACTCCGAACGGAATCAAAAGAAAATTTGGGAATATACCTATGAATTCGAAATCTAGCTGATCAAGAAAGGCAAACGGTGGTCGACAACGAAATGAAAAAATAACAGAAAGAAGCTCTCCATTTTCACGACAAGAAAGCACAATGTGGAATTGCTAGTTTCGGAGAAAAAATTAAGCAAAATAATCAAGGCTTGAAAAAAAACAAGCACAATCTGTGCGGCTAAGAAAGAATTCCTAAGCCAAATTAACTAAACCCATCGATTGGATGGATCAAAGCCCTTCGAATCTCAAACGAAAAAATAGACTAACACTTTAACCTAATTGCCCTTTTCCTCGACAGACCCGAGTTCAAGTCGACCAATTTTGACCCACTCCAAAATTGGAATTAACGATACCTTTTAACACAGATTACGAACGCTGCATCGCCACCAAGATCGAAAAAATTCACACGATCTGACGCCCCGCCCGCTGAATCTCCTCCGATCTGCGACTGCTCAAAGAGACGCAGCAAGAGAGAGAGAGAGAGGATGCACAGTCAACACTACAGAGTGAAGGGCCTTTCAGCATAGCCGGTAGATTTTTAAACCAAAAGAGGCGGACTCGGCTAGTTCAAACCCTACGCTTCAATGTCAAGCAGGTTACATCTGATCGAACGGCTGAACGTATTCGGGGTTTGAAAGGGAGACGAGATATCCGCCGTCAGTTTTGAAAGGTCATTATGTGTTTGTGGCTGTCCGCATTTATATTTCGAATCCCCAACGGGTGGCAACCGGCGTTTGGCGGTAGCCCGTCCGCCCTTCGTACGGTCGAAGAGACATGTCGGCTAGGGAACAAATCTACAAATTAATCTGGAGCAAACCTTACCACATTCAAATCTCACCAGAACGGAAAGACTCAAATGAGTCGCACGCCGGGATTTCCCTTTGGGACTCAAATCTGACTCGGGTACTTGAAAATCCGAGTCAGATCGATCAAATAGGATTTGACCAGTTAACACAAGCAGCCTCTTTAACGTTTTTCCTCTTCCGCGCTCCAGATTTGAATTCACATCCTGACGTGGACATTCCTCCAACTACGGCTTGCGCCTTTTTGTCGCCACCAGCTTCTGTAATCCTTGGCATTATTAGATTGAATCCAATATGTGATCTAAAAATTTATAGAAAACGAATCTATGAACTAATATGATTAGTGAAAATATTAAATCTCGGTTTTTGTTTTTTGAATGAATGTAAATTCTTAATGGTCATTTGAATATTGCATTAATGCAGACTAATTAATTTAACCATTTAGTAGAATATTAACTGATCCAATGACTAATTCTGGACGGCTTTGGTTTTTATTGTTTTGATCCTTCAGTCGTCTTTCGTTTCATCAGCTCCGAAAGACCAGATGAGAAGTCCAAACAGAGAAAAATCTAACTCGGATTAACTGATCCATTTCTGGCAATTGAATGTAGTAGCTTCGCTTGGGTAGGTCTGGAATATGGAGTTTCTGGACTCCGGAAACGCCAGACTAAAACGATTACGTGATATTGATGCTTTTCCATTAAAGAAAGAGTGGCTTTTACAGCGAGGCTGCAACTCATTTACATGTTTCTTCTCTTTGAAAGAATAATCTTTTCATGAAAAGCTTCTAGTTCAGCTCAGTAAATTGTAAATGGGAGTTTCTGACCAGCATTTCATTGTACTTATTCAACTTCTCTTCTTCCTTGGTTTCTTGCTCCCTTGCTTGGCACCTTCCAAGCTTTCTTCTTAATTGCTCTGCGATGGGAATGGGTTAGAAAGTCAATGTGCCTTGTGGGTATCTGCGGTTCTAAATCTTCCAAGCTACGAGCTTACAATGAGGAGTTGGTAGGCGGGTTCTCCTGAAGCGGTTGCAGTTGAGCCAGCTTCTGAAGTTTGAAATTTTTACTGCAAATTTGCAGGTGGGTTTTTCTTCTTCCTCTGTAGGGTTCGGCACTCGGAAATTTTTTATTTATTTTTTACTGGAACTAGCAACGTTAAACAAAATTTTAGCTCATCCTTCATTCCATCTCTGAGAAAGTTTTCAATAAAAAAATGCAAGTGTAGCTTCAGTTTTTTTATTTGTTTTCTTCTTCTCTAATCAGACTATGGCAGACGCATCTTCTTTTCTTTACGTCTTTGATGTTCGAAACTATTTAGTTGTTGATTATACTCTTAGTTCATCCTGGGTACCATCAAGTTTGATACTTTCTTTGCATCTGACCTTGTCAATGTCTTTTCTCTTATAGAATATGCCTCAAGGCAACAAAAACCCAGTTATTTACAGATCGCAAAAAAAGAGTGTTCATGTCCCTACTGAAAATTCAAACTGTATCGATCAATATGAGACAAGAAGAAGGTCCAAAACGTCTTCTCTGACGACGGAACGTATCATAGAAAAAAGGATAATTCTAGAAGATCGGACAGAGGCTTCCATTTGTGAGCACAAAATGAAGACTAAGTTGGACACAAGAATTGGTGAATCTCAGAGCTCGTCCAGCTTTCAGCTCTCACAAGTTTCTAAGGAGGTTGAGAAGCTTAAGGAAACGATGGAGTCGTGGTCAAAGGGCAAGGATTCACTTGGGCAGTCTCAGAGCATAGCAAGGGATTTGCTTAGAGGTGCTTTGGATCTTCAGGAATCACTAATCATGCTTGGGAAGTTGCAAGAAGCTTCGAATTTCATTGCTGGTTTGAAGAAAAACTCCAGACCCGAGTTTGAACGAGACGCTGGAAAAGATACCGGTATAGATAGTATAGGTTTCAGTAGATATGCCAGGTATGGGAAGAAAATGGAGAATCCGAGGCTTTCAGTGGATGGGTCCAAAAATTCTGTTCAGGACCTAAAAAATGTGATAAGAGAGAGTCTTTCCAGGCAACACTTGCTGGCCACTGAAGAAAGTTCGTTCCGAGAAGAAGATGCTAATGCTCAAAAGCCGGGTTTGGACAGATTTAGAAATTATAGTTCCAGGCTAAACTCTGATAATCCACATATTTCATTTGATGGGTTTTCAGGAAACCGTAGGGAGGAGCTCAAGAATGTGATCAGAGACAGTCTTTCCAAGCAAAATCTGATACCAGCCCATTCGTCCCCTTCTGATGAAGGAAAGCCTTTTTCAGCTCGGAAACAATCCGGTTGTCCTCCAGATGTCTGTTCATCGAGTTCGGGTAGACAATTTTCTGCTCCTTCAGATGGTGGGTGCAAGAATTCAAGTGATCTAAATCTTCTGGATGAACCAAAGAAGGCTAAGTCGCCCAATTTGATTGCTAAACTCTTGGGACTTGAAACACTCCCATCAGAAACAGCAGAAACCAAGAAAAAGGAATGCAAGACTAAGAAAAGTTCTCAGTGGACTTCTATTATTGATATTGAGAGGCCTAAGGTGAAGAAGCCACAAATGATTGATGATAATGGGGATCCAGGGAGAAAGGCTTTGAAAGAAATACTTGATAGTATGCAGTTTAAGGGACTTCTGAAGAGTAATCATAGTGGAGATCTTAAATTTTGTACAGATTTTCTGGGTGCAAGGACTCAGAAATTGAATACCGAAAAGCCACCTATTGTGATCATAAAGCCATTGCGTCCTTATGGCTATGGGAAAGATGAAATTTCTAGCTACGGGAAAGATGAAATTCAAACAGAGGAGCTGGTTAAACAATATAGAGCTTTTGACTCCAAACCTTCACTGAGAGAAGTTGCAAAGGAGGATAGAGAGATTAAGCAAAATGATGAAAATGCTTCTGGGACTGGCAGAGATTCTGTTTCCTATAGTTCCAGACCACTTAAGAAGGAAGCAAGCAAGATTCTGAAAAAGGCTGAAAAGATGCCCAAGGGTGTAGCAGATGCAAGAAACTCATCCCGAGAAGAGAATACTAAAAACTCTCAAACTTTAAAATCTCAGGGAAAGACATTCCTCTCCAAGACAAGGAGGCTTGAAGTTTCTCCAGTTCAGCAGACAGACTTAGCCAAACATTCAACAAAACATGTACAGATTTCCACTAATCAGACTAGGAAAACAAAAAGAAAAATGCCAAAGGTGACGAGGAGATTCACTGCAGTGGAGTTGGATGTAAGTTTTCCTTTCACTTTTTTATTGTGTGAATGTGGAAAGATAATATATAATTCCATTTGGCTTGGATGTCTTTTCGCTATTAATTATTTGCAAAGAAATCTTTTCACATATCTTCTGTCGGCATGTTTTAAACCTTGTGAACTTATTGTTGACCAAAAATGTTATAAAGGAAAAGAAACAAAACAAAAGGCTACTAGCAGGGGAAGAAACCAATTGTGTATTTGATCTTGTAGGTTAAATAGCCAGACAAGCTTCTCAGTTTAGAAGTGGTACACTGTTCCTAAAGTCATACTCCAAACTGCTCCCAAATGAAAATCTTAAATGATTCATTTAAGAAAAATTACTAGTTGTTTTTCTTGTGCAGATAAAGAACAAACAGAGCCAAGTCGATGACAAGGAAACTAATTCTGATAATCCAGTTGACAATCTTTCAGCATCCACTAGCACATTGCCTACTGATGAAGCCAACATGGAGACAATGCAAGAGGATGTTGAAATGCCAATTGAAGGTACCTAATTGCTTTGTAGTAGTGAAATTATGTGTATGGCTGACTTCAGTTTGATTATAATAGTTTAGTTGATGTTTTCATGATGTAGAAAAGTGGCTTCTGCTCCTTCCTGGATATTCATATATCTACATCAAGAATTGTTATGATTCATTTCTTGAACAAATCAAGAAGACATCCAGGAAGATATCTTGCTTGTTCTGTCTTTTCTAAGTATAATCCATACTAGCACGTTATGAAAATATTTCTGCTTACGTTTGTCAGTATTGCGAGCTTATTGTGCAATTGGCAATGTCTTCTTGCATACAACAAAATGATTTACATGCACTTTTCATTGTGTATCTTTGTGTTTTTACATATGAAGTCAGAAGTGTTAAAGTCACTTAATTCATTTGTTTGTAATCACCACTTGCATATCGAGCTAGGAGACATTTTTGTTTAATTTATTCGTTTGATTGATCGTTTTATTTGCATTGGTTTGATCTACTTATTTGTTTGTTGGTATTATTGTTTAATATTATCAATCTAGAAACTTAGAGCTCCTTGAAATTGGTTTATCTTCTATCTTTATGAAGACCTCAGACCTGGACAAAAAGTAAATGTTCTGTTTTTTTGTAGGAGTAGGAATGTTCTATGCATGTATATATTGCTCTCTGTGAATCATTTAGAAAATGTTTAGAAGTGCATTAGTTATTAAGAATTCTGCTGGGCTTAACTGGGATGCAACCGTCTTTTCTGAGTTCAGCTCACAATGAATGTCAACTGAAACCCCTTTCTCAAGACTTGCCAGTGGCTGTTCTTGCAGAAGGCTACAAGTCAATTGAAGACTCCAAGCAACTCCTTTCGGACAGTCTTCCCATCAACAAATCCTCTAAGGATGATTTGAAGTTTCTGCTTTTGAGCAGCCCATCATTCATCAACTGTGCCGAAGAGCTGTTCCAATTTCACTGCAACCAACCTTTGATACACCAAACTAGCAAGGTAGATGAACTAGAAAAGATCACCACAAGACTCCTGTTGGACTGTGCAGATGAGCTCATGGGACGTAAAAGCCGCCAAATGGCCTTTGGTCGCCACCCAATTAAGTCCCACCTGCAGTGTCAAGTGAGATTAACTTTTCATCATTTGGTGGAGGAATTGATTAATGGGATTGGAAATTTGAGAAGTTACAGTAAGATTTGCAACGATAGTTTTAGAACAGAGAATCTCTATTTGATGCTGGAGAGAGACCTCATGTGCAGTAATATGGTGGTCAATGGCATTTGGGATTTGGGTTGGTTGAATGGATTGTACTTGGAAGAGATGGAACAAATTGTGGGTGAAGTGGAGAAGCAGATTATAGAGGCATTAGTTCATGAAGCTGTAATGGATTTGATGAACTAGGATCTTCTCTCATGTCCTGTAAAGAAGCATCAGCTAGTGCAGTCAGTAGGTGACATTGTCCTCAAAATTTGAGGACATTATCTCAAGCAAGGTTTAAGAACCAAGCAGCTTTGATGGAAAACATGGGCCAGTTTCACTTCATTCGGTTTCAAATACCTGTTCTGATTCAGGCTAAATAATCAAATTTAAAGGTAATTTTTTTAAAAAATAAATCTTCTTATTCTAATTTTATTTATTATCATATGCATTTAAGTTGATGTTATTTTTTTAAATTTATCTTATTTTTAATGATAAAATTAAGATAATTGCGATAATATAATGAAATAAATGACATTTTTTTAACTACCAAAGAAAAAATTGAGTGCAACCTAGACTTGAGTGCCATATAATGGACATTATTACATTATTATATTATATGTTTATATATTTTTAATGCAATGTCTTTTGCACATATTAATTGATACAAATAAATATGAAAATGAATAATAAAAATAATAATTTAAAATAAGTATATTTTAAGTTATATAAGTCTACATAGCCTTTAAAAAAATCAAAAATTACATATGAAAAATAGAAACAAGTTTTCAATTTTTTTTAAAAGAAAAATATAATAATTTAGAATATTCTTATGCCATGGTTGGCAATCCATCGTGTTCAGGGGTGGCCCACAACTTCAGTTGCCACGTATGAGATGACGGGGCTAAGTACCATGATTTTGTACTGGCTCCATGGTTAGGTATTAACTAATGAAATTCCACGTAAGTAAAAACAAATCAGAAAATAGGTGTTAGTGCCAGACGGCTCCGATTTCTTTTTCTTTTTTTCTGATTGGAAAATAGAGAAATCAAGAAAACAGAGATCGACCGAGGCCTCGGAGACCGAAGAAAATCAGGAAAAAGAAAAACAGAAAAAGAGAGAGAGAGAGAGAGAGAGAGAGAGAGAGAGGAAAGAGGGATTATCGTGATGATAGGCGAGGCATGGAACGCGGTCTTCATCTTAATCTCGATTTGTGTATTGTATTTTGAAATCGGATATTGCAGGTATCTTCTCTAATAGATCGATCCGCGAGTGGCTTTGATTTTCTTAACCGCCAGTTGGGATCTGCTTCTCCTTCGTCTTCCTCGATCATGCGCTTTGACGGGAGAGATTGGCGGCGACAAAAGGTAGAGATGAAGAGGAGAGTTTAGAGATAGAGATTGAAACTACAAGGATCTGACGGAGAGAGAAAGAGAGAAACAGAGCTAAGGGGTGCAGGATGGCAACGGCGAAGTCGTCTCGGTCCCGAGCAGCCATACCTTCGGGGCCGTTAAAGGAAGGGAATGCCCACGAAGCAAGCACTCAGCTTGAAGAAAAGCTTGAAGTCTTCAGAAAAGAGCAGTTCGATCCCGATGCTTTCTTTCAGTCTAAATGCCAATCCATGAACGAAAAGGTATCTTTTATGCACTTACCTCGTTTTTTAGCGTCTTCATTCGGATAGTTCTTGTTCAGAGTGTATCTGTTGTTGTCTGCGGAATGCTGAACGTGGGTCTCATGGCTGTGGTGGAATTGTTTGGACATGAATCTATTTGCTTGATTTTCGATTGTGTTTTTTGTCACTTGTGAAGTTTTACAATTTTTGGAATCGGTGCTTGGTCGCTGCAATGTAATTTTGCGAAAGGATAATCAGACTTTGGTTGTGAGGAGTCATTTAGGGTTTCCTGCTGTAAAAAAGGATAAGTCTATGCGATGTTATGTTTACTCTTCGGTATTTATTAGTGTTTGTGTTACGTACGAGGTGTAACTTTTTCACACTGGAAAAATCAATGCTTTAATCGGTCATGCCACGTTCAAATTTGTTGTCCTTGGTGATTTTCTCTTGCTTTTGTGGGTTGTAATTTCTCAAGGATTTAGCACTTATAGCATGTCGAAGCATTATGTTTCAAGGATGCCTTTTAGTAGGAGCTTTCGGTTATTAACAGACAACCACGTATACCTGTCTGATAACATCATTCTCTTGTTCGATTCTCAAGGAGATCTTATATGAGAAATTAAGAACTTGAACTAGTGCAATTCTTTGTTTGCTCATAAAAGTTGAAGCCCACTAGGAGCAATTTTAGTAGCTGAGAAATTCTTGAACCTTAACAAGCTAATGATTTTTGGCATCTCTCTCAGTAGGCAGCATTTCCTTCTCAATGAAGAGATTGAACTAATTTCTGTATCTAACTAACTTAATTTGCTCCTCTTAAAGGTCATTCTTGGAGAGTTGAGAAGTGCATCATTGAACTTGGTGGATGACTCTTTTCCTTGTTTTGAAATGGTAGAAGATTTGTTAGTAATATACATTGCAGACAGGCTGGTAGTATATAGGTAAAAGATGGGTTGTACATGCCATGCTAAAGAGCAAAGACTGAAAAATTCTACCAAAAATTGATGCTTTTAGTATTGAATTCTTCTGTTGGATTAGCATTGGACAAGTGTGAAACTATGACTGGATGTGCTCATGGATGACCAAAGTTTTTCAAAATTGAGTGGAGCTGCCATGACCTATATTATTTGTAGAACTTTTGCCAAGGAATTGGTACATTACCCTCTGAATACTAGTTTTGGAGTAACAATCATTCATCATAATAGAAGGAAAGTGCATAAGATGCTCTATCCAGAAGAAGGGCTAATCTTCCTGTATTTTTAAGTTCTAATACCAAAAGGACTGGATGAATAAAGCTGAAACTGTTGGAGGGGCCTAGGCAGTGAGTCATGCTAAGAGAACATAATCATGATTACAAACAATTGTGGCTCCTGTTGTAGAAGCACTGTTATTGACCTTTTTTCTACCTGATACTGATGATTCTTCCTCAATCCTTCTGTCTATCTGCCAAAGACTTCTGTGATTATTGCTAATTTTGGTGCTTGGAAATAGTGTCTGTTAATATTCTCGTGCAATTTTTTGTGTCTGAGGTGATGGTTTATCTCGTATATTTCCTTGAGAGATGTTCTGGCATACTTGCACAAACTTCATTTCTCCATTTTTAATTTGAAGATGTGAGGATAATGTCTTGTTTGTTTGTTTGTTCACAGGAGATAAGGCATTTATGCTCTTTCCTTCTTGATTTGAAGAAGGCCTCTGCAGAGGAAATGCGCCGAAGCGTATATGCTAATTATAAATCATTTATCCGGTGAGTGGTTGCAGCATGTTATTTCAAGTAGTTTGTGCAGCAATGAATGTTGCTTTGAGCTTTCTATTCAATGAACAGATAGGAAATGTATATTCAGGAGTTTGTGTCCAATACCCATTCGTATTCTTTTACTGAGTTGTTCAACTTTTTTAGATCAGCGAGGAGCAAAGATTACAATAAGGCTTTTTGTTATTTTGTGAGCAAGTTGGATCAGCTCTTACACTGGCTATAGTTACACTGGCTATCAGGCTATCGTGGATTAACTTTTTAGGATGTTAATTTCTTACTCGTATGTGGTTTGACATAGTGTAGGCGAAATTGCAGTTAGGTAAAAATAGGAAGAAGGGAATCAGAAGAACGCAAGGCATTCACATCCTCTGATCTTTAATACAAAGTCTAAACAACTGAAGATTTTGATATGCATGTGCCAGGGTTTGAAGTTGATCAATTTTCTATGAATGCAATCATACTTGAAACTTATTGCCTACTTCAAAACTCAAAAAAAATTTGTGTTTCTTTTAACAGGTGTAAGGAATGATTTATTTGATCTTCTTTCTATTTATTGGTACTATGAAGTTATGAAGAAATCAGTACTATTGGTAGAATATTTTGTATAGGATGTTTAACTCAATGGAAATTTATTAAAGAAATTCCTAAAATTTACTGCTGTCTTAGCAAGTCTTAGTGTTCCCAAAATACATTGATTCATTTGCATTCTTGTCACCACTCTTCATATCCCTACATGCTGTTGTCTTTTAGTAGCATCTCTGGATGATGCTGACTCAGTTCAGTTGCCAACTTCAATATTTTGGGTCATGACATTTGACAGTGGGGTCTTTTCTCTGACAGAACTTCAAAGGAGATATCAGATCTAGAGGGTGAGCTCCTTACTATCAGAAACCTGTTATCAACGCAGGCAGCTCTTATCCATGGTTTATCTGAAGGAGTTCATGTAGATTCCTTATCTACTGGCTCTGAGGGTACAGGAGCAAATGCTGTATCCAGTTTTGAAGATAGGGAAGAGTCCGATATAGAAAAATGGTCTGTTGAGTACCCAGATGTACTTGATGTTCTGTTAGCTGAGAGGAGGGTGGATGAGGCCCTGGCTGCTCTTGACGAAGGGGAGAACATACTTGCAGAAGCTAAAGAAAAGAAAACGCTTTCACCTGCTGCAATATGCTCCTTAAAGACTGCTATCACCGAACATAGACAAAGATTAGCAGATCAGCTAGCTGAAGCTGCTTGCCAACCTTCCACTCGTGGTGTTGAGCTTCGTGCAGCTGTTTCAGCCCTCAAGAAACTTGGAGATGGACCCCGTGCACATACTTTGCTGCTTGATGCACACTACCAAAGATTTAAATACAACATGCAAAGCCTTCGCCCATCAAGCACTTCGTATGGTGGGGCCTACACTGCTGCACTCTCACAGCTGGTTTTTTCTGCCATTGCTCAAGCTGCTAGTGACTCATTGGCTGTCTTTGGTGATGAACCCGCCTACTCTTCTGAGCTTGTGGTGTGGTCAACTAAGCAGACAGAGTATTTTGCTCTTCTTGTAAAACGCCATGCATTAGCCTCGTCGGCTGCGGCTGGAGGATTACGAGCTGCCGCAGAATGTGTTCAAATAGCATTAGGCCATTGTTCTTTGTTGGAGGCTCGTGGGTTGGCACTTTCTCCTGTCCTTTTAAAGCTCTTTAGGCCTAGTGTTGAACAGGCTCTGCATGCAAATTTAAAGAGAATTGAAGAGAGCACAGCTGCACTTGCAGCAGCTGATGACTGGGTGATCACATATCCTCCACCTGGAACCCGTGCATCCAGCAGATCAAATGCACCTCTTGGTAGTGGAATTGCTTTCCAACCCAAACTTTCAAGCAGTGCACACCGCTTCAACTCAATGGTTCAGGTGATTTACCAGTTTCTGAATAAAAATAATTTGCATAAGTACTTTAATCTTTCATCAATTTAATGTTTTTTATGCAACTCTACCTAATGTTTCTGAAATTTATGGATCATCTTGTGGCTTTCTGGAGTAATAATTTTGATTGTGTTGTTTTTCTTTCTCCAAATGCTTATGCAGGATTTCTTTGAGGATGTTGGACCACTGTTGAGTATGCAGTTGGGCGGTCCCACTCTGGAAGGTCTGTTACAAGTCTTCACTTCATATGTCAACTTGCTGATAAGTGCACTACCCGGTTCAATGGAGGATGAAGGAAACTTTGATGATTCAAGGAATAAAATTGTAAGAATGGCTGAGACAGAAGCTCAGCAGATAGCTTTGTTAGCAAATGTATCTTTGTTATCGGATGAGCTACTCCCTCGGGCAGCCATGAAGCTTTCACCCCTCTATTTTGCTGGAGGCAAAGATGATCCCCGTAAGAGAGCTTCAGACAGGCAAAACCGTCAGCCAGAGCAGAGAGAATGGAAGAGGAGGCTCCAACGTGTGGTTGATGGATTAAGAGATAGTTTCTGTAGGCAACATGCTCTTGATCTTATTTTCACAGAAGATGGGGATACACATTTAAGTGCAGAAATGTATATTAGTATGGATGCAACTGTAGAGGAGCCAGAATGGTTTCCATCTCCAATTTTCCAGGTAATTTGGGTGCTCCTTTGTGTTGGTAATGGCAAATTTTATCTCTTATCATCATTTTGCATGTGAGTTGACTCAGCCTTGTCATTCATGAACCAACTTCTTGGGCTCTTATAACATTTTCTCCTAACAAATCTATCACTGTTATTTAGGTTAAAATATATTTATTATCAGGCTAAAGAGTCATCATGCTTTTACTGCTATCATGGTCTTATTAAAAGATAAATGTATTTATTGGTTATTTTATAATATGAGTAATGAAATATAGCCCCCATGAGTGAATTCTGCCTTCTGTCAACAAAAAATCTTACTTCGTGAAGGTGGTCCTGCTGTGCAACTGGTTTCTCTATCCTCTTGTCAGGGGGATCAAGTAATCTAGTAACAATACAAATTGTCCTTTTTCTCACTCATCATTTGTCACCTATTTTACCTCCTGGTTTGCATTAATTCTTCTTTCAAAACTGGAGCAAACCAAATGTTCTTATACATTTTCAGATTCAGACTGCCAAATGTTTTTTTTAATTTACCGATTTGACCGGTTAATGCAAAATCAACAGCATCATTAGCATCACTATCAGAGCTTTATTACCGTTATATAAAGGCATTGACTCGCTAGTGCAAATGCTTTAACTAATAGGTTCTCATGGTTTATCATTGATGTTGCTTCTATACAGGAACTCTTCGCGAAGTTGAGCAGGATATCTAGCATAGCTGCCGATATGTTTGTAGGCAGGGAGAGGTTTGCCACTCTATTACTGATGAGACTCACAGAGACAGTCATCTTATGGCTTTCAGATGACCAAACCTTTTGGGATGATATTGAGGAGGGACCAAAGCCTTTAGGTCCTCTTGGCCTACAGCAGGTACATGTAGTTGTTATTTGTCTACCAAAAGATTTGTTTGGATATCTAGTAATGGTTTTAATTATGCTTGTCTGAATGTTATTGATAATTGGATTCTGTCTATGTTTGACAATTCTCTGTAGTTCTATTTGGACATGGAATTTGTAATTCACTTTTCATCCCAAGGCCGGTACTTATCACGCCATTTGCACCAAGTTATCAAAGACATTATATCTAGAGCTATGAATGCATTTACTGCTACGGGAATTGATCCATACAGGTAAATGATTCACGACATTCAAGTTGCTTTCTCTTGTATACAGTAAATTTTTTATTATTTAAAATCAAAAGATAATTAATACTTAGTAGGGACGTTTGATTCAACAGGAACATTTTTTGCTGGATATCTACAGAGTGTTTCACTTGTTTAAATCAATTGGTTGTCTCATAAATCGTGGTCCTGTCTTATCACTGTGTTAATCAAAACCTATTGTATAGATCTTCATAGTTTTGCTTTATAGTTTACATTTATTTTCTTTTGAATGTTAATTTTTATTTATTCTTGCAAACCATTTTCTCAAAAATCACAGAGAACAGGAGTGAATTGCCTTAAGTTGCATGAAAATATTTTTGAAACGGCATATCTTTTCAATTGAAAAGTTGCTGAAGGTGTTCTTGAAAATCCTTTTTCAGTAGGCTGACCATATGGCCTGTTTCGACTTTGCTTTAGAATCTTGGTCCTTGTTTACCCAGAGATAATGGAAGATTAAGTAGTTATCTTTAATCCTGTTTTAACCTAACAATCCACCTTGCTTCAGTATCAGTATTCTCTTTTTATCTGCTCACTCTAATCTCTCTCTTTTCTTTTCTTTTTCTTTTGGCGTCTGAAAAGTATTTCTTTATTTTTGTTGATGCTTTTCTTCTTTACATGCATACTGACGATACGAAATCCTTGTCAGTGTACTTCCTGAAGATGACTGGTTTGCGGATATTGCTCAAGATGCAATAAATAGATTAACAGGAAGAGGCAGGTCAATTAATGGTGATCGAGATCTCAACAGCCCCACAGCTTCTGTGTCAGCACAGTCTATGTCATCCATCAGATCTCATGGAAGTTCCTAATGCAGAGTTTCTCACCTCATAAAATAGACAAACTAATGTCAACAGGTTCAAGAAACTTCCAATAAAAATCGACATGCCTGGCCATCCAACTCTGACCAGTTCAGTAGCTATCAGGATCCTTCTTACCTGTCCGCTCCTGGTGGTCACCGGTCCTTGTATCATAGGTAATCATTTTTATACTACTGTTATTGATTGTTATTCTTTCCATGCTGGGGGGAAGGTCACCTCTTCCATAGGTTTGAGCAATAGGAATTCTTTGCTTCTTTACCATTTTCTTTTTGTTACCATGCTGGTTGAGTTTGTAAATGATGATGATGCCACATTGTACCATTCCTGCTACTGCCTTTTTGCATCCTGGAGCAAACTTCTTTGTGTTAGAGCTGCACCCCTGGAAAAGTAAATATTTTGGAGTAGAGGAATGTTGTTTTTTCTTTGATCAATTTCGTTTTGTTCAATTACTCCTGCAATAAGGTTCAGATCCATCCATCCCAGGATTTGGCTTCTTCACCATCTTTTTCTTAATTTGGTCATTGACATCATGAAGCAGCAGAGATATTGTCTTTGGAGTGGCGAATCTTGTTCCTACACTAGTTGAAAAGGATTGGCAATGTCATTTTACCTGTTCATAGGCATAATCGCATAGGATTCTCATTCCCTGCAATCCTTTTCAGCAGTGAAGGATAAACTTAAATATTTTGTAGCTCCATTCATTAAGAGCAAGAACTGCACCATATTCGTGTAATATACTATCATAAGTTACTGGTTATTATCGGTTCTTGATAGATTGACAGATCACATAAAATGAAGGATTGGTACTCAAATCTTGATAGTTTATATTTTAGTTACATTTTATGTTTCACTCCATCGGTTCATGGTCGTGACATTAGGCTCAAATGCCTCTAATCTCCAATTACTTTTATAAAACATTTTCTAGACTAGATAACGATGATGAATTATGATTTTCTACCAGCCTATTCTAGACAAAATCCACTTGGGTTGATCCAAAAATTCAACCTGCCCGTATCTTTCCAAATAAAAAAATAATTGAACGAATGATGCTAAGTCTTCGATTCAACGTTATATATAAAAAGGAAATGTGGATAGGTCATGGCAGTGAGTGGTGATCGACTGTGTCACCTAACCGTCTTGCTCCTTTTGTTGAGTGGGGAATCTCAGTGATGGTACCGGTGGTAGATTTTGTGTTACAATCAAGGTTTCACATTTCTTTTTACTGCGCCACTGATACTTTCCCCATCCAGAGTTTAAAAGTTCCCCAAGGAAGCCAGGCTCGCCAACCAATTCGTCTGCTTGGTAGAATCAAGGATTGATAATAAGTTCCCATCAAAGAATTGTTCTACCCACTAAATCACGGACATGGAGCTCGACCCAAAAAACCTTGGATCTACAGAGCTTGATTTATGCCCAAAAGGAGAAAAAAAAATGATCTCGACCCTGGGTAAGTGTTCAAGCAATGCATTCTTTATTTCATCAGATAAGACATTGGGAAAGAAGTAACTACGAGATCAGCCCAAACAAAAAGGTTAACAAGAAAAGAGCTGCATCATCTTAAAGACTGAGCATCAATAGAAAATATTATCCAGACGACGATCTATGCTAAAACGAATCATGGTTATCCAGTGCCACTTTTGCTCCCTGACAAATGGGTTTGTTGCATCTTTGGTTTTTTCTCAATCCAAATTACCAAACCCACGTTACAAATTCACACCAAAAGATCAAAATATAAAACTGTAGTATGAGGTAACTTCTTAACCCCCACCGTCTTACCAAAAAGAAGACATTTTAACCACCGAGTGCAGAACTATCTATCGTATCGTAAACAAGAGCCCCATAACTGCTCTGTACAAGAGGATGCCATTTACATTGCTAAAAAAAGCAGCAGAAAAGAAGAAAGAGAAGAAGGCCTCAGAGTTGAAATGGGTGTAACACGAAGTCTCCGCAACCTTCTCAAATCTGACAAAACATATCGTCAGAATTTCGACCCGGGCCATCAAGTATAGTTGAAACTAATCCATAGAGGGATCAGCAGAAAGGTACTAGGCATACTTTAGAAGCGTCCAATTAACATATGTTCAGGAAGCCCCTTTGAAGATGAGGAAATTGAGGGTCTCCAAACAGAAGTAGATGAAAGTTCCCTGAGAATGAGTGAAATAGCAACCGAAATTTGAACCCACAACGCATTGCCATCCTGATCCGTAGGTCTTATCAAATTCCTGCAGAGATTTTGGATGGAAATAAAAAATCACTGACACAATTTTTTTTATTTTAAAAAGAGCAATTTCACCCAGTAATGTTCTGATGAAAATAAAAGAGTTTACCCTTTTTATGTGACGTGCAACGCTTTTGCAGTCGCAGACGTCAAAGAGATCCAGAGCTTGGGAGGCATAAGTCATGGCTTGAATCTGCATTTTCACAGGCATGTCTGAGTCTTGGACAAGAGCTTTTCCTTCCAACATCTTTCCCTCTCTGAAACAACAAAAAGATATTTACCTTTTCTTCTAAAACATAAATCTCAATAAAACCCAAAACCCTTATATCACTGAGAAGATTGTAAACATGTATGCCATAAAAAAACAAGGAAGTTTTGCAGAGATACAGGCGAAGAAAACTCAGGAACAGTTTGCACCTCTTTGTTCACCACGGATGGAAAGAAAACAACCCTGAAATTCACAAAACGCTTACCCAAGGGTCCCTCTCCCTCCTCTCTTCGGATTATAATACTCTGCAACTCAACAATCTTCTCCTTTTATTGAAGCAAAACGGAAGGTAAAGAGTAAAAGAAGCTCCAGAACGGTCTCTTGCTCTCCCCCTATTTTCCAACTCCAAATGTAGGGGAATCCTTGATTGCTTTAATGCATGCAAACTTCCAAGCTGGCACAGAATCCAAGCTTTACTGTCTACTCTGTCTGCCGCCACGTCCTCTTGGTCGTATAGGCAATAATGTCGAGGATAACGGTGGTGAGGCGGAAAATAAATCAACAAATCTCAAGATTAACTTTCTTTTGATATTTTAAATTTCTTTTCTGGTTTCTTTTCTTCCCAGAAAATAAATTTAAATTTTCTCATTTGGCGTATCATCCGTAGATATTTACGCCTGATGTATCAGTGGATCATTTAACATTTCTACTCTTTGGTGGAAAAATAACTTCAAGAAGCTTTCCGTGGAGGAAACGTTGGATTCAGTCTTCCATCGCCGTCACGTCTTCGCGGTGCTTTTTGTCCTCGTACTCCCACAGTTCCGTGTCTGTCAGTAATCACCAAATTCACATTAGTTTGTTCAAAAAATATCTCTCTCCCTTATTCCGAAGGAGATGCATCCGTTTTCTTTTAATCAAGGTATTAAAATTTCATCGAAGAAGAAGACCGTCGATGACAAGAGAGAGGAGAGGCTTAACTGAAGCTCTCACTACAGTTGCAGGTGAGATGCTTCTGACATAGCAAACAGGAAATAACTTTTAAAAGTTATAAACTACATAAATTTTATAATTATCGTAACAATGTGAGCTAAAACAAACCCTAGCTTGATTCCCTGACGCGTCCAAATCCAAATCATTCATTACAATGAGGACGAGATATCCTTTACCTGGGTCTTAGTAGTGCAGGCGTTCTCATACCAGAAGGACACCCGACTTGTTTCCAGAAAGGCCAAAGTTTGGCCTGTCCTGTACCTGCTCCATCCGCTTAGCTTCCACCGACTAAAATGTGGATTGCAGCAGAAAAAAAGTAAGAAGAGACGAAGTTGATGAGGATGAAAATAAGGAGAAGATCCAAATGGTGATTTGGAAGCTAGTGACATCACGTGGTCTTCAAGAGTGATTGAGCAGAGGATAGACGCTTCTCATCTCTTATCTTCCACGATTGCCACCACCCCGGCGGTCCGAGACTATTTATTAAAACAGCCAACATTGACAGTTACTCCTTGACTATTAATATGAGAGGAAATGGACTTCGAATTTTCAGTCGACAAAGATATCCAGTTGACGACTGAAGTCCTGCTTCAGACGTCTACGCTGAGAGAAGATTTAATGGCGAAGAAACCTCCCCCCTTCCACAGCTCACCTTTCACAGCACCTTCCAGACTCGTTCCGAATAAAATAAAATTTAATGGCGAAGAACCCCCTCCCACAGCTCACCTTTCGCAGCAGTAGAGATTGCAGACGACACAACAACAAAAAAAAAAAAAGTAGAACAAAGAGAATGATGCATGGGTAATTAGATATGAGCGACGATCACGATCTCACAAGATATGGTCATTTGAACTATGCACTGATATTCATATGATCACAAGAACACAATCAAAAACTGCGAGAAATCTAACACTAACGCAAAACAAGTCTCAGAAGGAAGGCAGTAGTAATATTGTCAAATGAATAATTTAATCATCAGCCTTGGAAAAACGAATTAAAGAAATAAAATGATGATAACAAACGAAATCTAAGTACAAAAAATGTCTAAGTAATGAATTGTGCTGGACTCGGAATATGGGCGGTGATATATCAGGATGGTCAACAAGGCTCATAGCCATTTACGAACGCGACCTTTCACTAAAATCTTCAGGTGATAGTCATTTCACGCAGAGTGCACCATTGGACTGCAACGGACTAATACGTCTGGACTCTAAACTCTACCTTTGACTATTCCTTCCAAACTTGTTCCTGTTAAAAAAAAAATTAAAGGCAAGCAATCCTCTGTTCATAACCGTTTCCTACTGTAGTGACTAAATCGTAAATGCTCGACCGAAGAAAAATTAAGATCAAAACAAATCTCTTCCTCACAAACGATGAAAAAAATTGCAGACGATAAAAATATTGAGAGCGAAGAACAAGGGGACGCAAGGGTCATCAGATATGACCCAAAGACATGAATTATTAATCACTATCTCAAAAGACTGTCATTTGAACTATGCACTGATCATCATATGACCACAAGAACAAAATCAAATATGCTTACTTAAAACTGAGAGAAATCTAAAACTCACGCAAAACAAAAGCCTCAGAAGGAAGGCGGTAGTATTGTTGTAATCATGTATCTTTTCATAAAATCGTAATACCATTCTTCATCATCCGGCCTTCCCTATAAGTTTAAGACAAACACATACACAAGAAAACTATGTTAAAAAATTCCTAAACAAATAGAATTGATTTATACAAAAGCCTCATAGAGAAGATTAGATTGTCTACACCAACAGATTCAGACATGCTTGTCAAATAAAAACTTTAATCATCGGACTTTGAAAAAAAGAAATAATGAAATAAAAAGATCATAACAAATGGAAACGTATAAAAAATGTTAAGAAATGAAATATGTCGGGCTCGGAATATGGGTGGTGATATATCAGGATGGTCGGCAAGGCTGATAGCCATTACGACGAACGAGACCTTTCACTGAAATCTTCATCGCCCAATCAAATAAGCCATACATCACAAAAACAATCATAGACCAACCCTTCGAAAAAAAATGCACCTAATACAAATAGAAAATGACACTAGGAAAGGAAGGATTGAAGGTATCCATACCAGTGACGGGCTCCAAGATTACCCACCGGTCCCCCTTCTCCACTAAGCACTGCTGCTGCACAGTTTGTCCAGGCTTCTGGCTGCTCAAAACGAACATAGCCAGAATCCTTCCCTATGCAATTCAACAAACAGCACAAGCATCAGATACATATTATCAGAAAATTATATACCATGCTCACGTTGCATGCCAAAAGGAAAATGCAAACATCTTACATTATCTAATATAATAATCAAAACCTTTCGCCTAAACTTTTATCAGATTTTTATTAGGTTTTTTAATTTTAAAAGTTTTAAACGCATTGACTCTAAAACAATTGACATAAATCAATCAAAAAATATTTGATTTTTTTATTTTTATTCCTTTTAGTAACTTTTTTTAAAAAACTCAGTTGGATTTTCATAGACTGATCTCATATCTTTTACTTGTTCTCCGCAAAAACCAGTAGTCATTTCACATAGGGTGCACCATTGGACTGCAACGGACTAATACGTCTGTACTCTAAAACTCTACCTTCCAGATTTGTTTCTGTTAAAAAAATAAATCAATGGTGACCAAACCTCCGTTCATAACCATTTCCTACTGTAGTGACTAAATCGTAAATGCTCGACCAAAGAAAAATTAAGATCAAAACAAATCTCTTCCACAAACGAGGGAAAGAATTGCAGACAATAAAAAATATTGAGTTATTAGAACAAGGGAACACATTGTTTATTAAACACCATCTCAAAAGAGACTGTCATTTGAACTATGCACTAATCATCATATGACCACAAAAACAAAATCAAAGATGCTTACTTAAAACTGAGAAGAATCTAAAACTAACACAAAGCAAAAGCCTCAGAAGGAAGGCAGTAGCATTGTAGTAATCATGCATCTTTTCATACAGATGTAATACTATTCTTCATCATCGACTTCGGCCTTCCCTATACATGACCATTATAGAATAAAAATGGAAAAAGAAGTTTCAGACAAAAATTATGTTAAAAAATTCCTAAACAAATAGAATTGATTTATACAAAAGGCCTCATAGAGATGATTAGATTATCTACACCAACTGATTCAGACATACGCTTGTCAAATAAAAAAATTAATCATCGGCCAGTGAAAAAAAAATAAAAAAATAAAATGATTATAACGAATGGAATCATGTAAAAAAAGGTTAAGAATTGGACTATGTCGGGCTCAGAATATGGTAGGTGATATATCAGGATGGTCGGCAAGGCTGATAGCCATTACGATGAACGAGACCTTTCACTGAAATCATCATCACCCGATCAAATAACCCATACATCACAAAAACAATCATAAACCAACTCTTTGAAAGAAAAAAAAAATGCACCTAATACAAATAGAAAATGACACACAAGTAAAGGAATGATGGAAGGTATCCATACCAGTGATGGGCTCCAAGATTGCTATAAATTTTCTAACCTTCGGTCCCACTTCTCTCGTAATCACTACTGCAGAACAGACCTTTTGACCAGGCTTATGGCTGCTCAAGACGAACATATCCAAAATCTTTCCCCGTGCTATAGTCAACAAACTTTACAAACAAGGAAACATAATATCAGAAAATTATATACCATGCTCACGATGCATGCCAAAAGGAAAATTCAAACATCTTACATTTTCTAATATATAATAATCAAAACCTTTCTCATAAATTTTATCATATTTTTATTAATATTTTAATTTTAAAAATTTTAAACTCATCGACTCTAAAACACTTGACATTAATCAATCAGAAAATATTTAATTTTTTTATTTTTATTCTTTCAAGTAGTAACTTTTTTGAAAAGTCTCAGTTAGATTTCCATAGACTGATCTTGTATCCATATTTCTGCTCCAACAAAAACCAGAAGTCATTTTGCACAGAGTGCACCATTGGACTGCAACAGACTAATACGTCTGGACACTAGACTCTACCTTTGACTACTCCTTCCAGACTTGTTCCTGTTAAAACAAAATTTAATGGCAAGGAAACCTCCGCTTCATATTTCCAACTGTAGTGACTAAATCGCAAGTGCTCAATTGAAGAAACATTAATATCAAAACAAATCTCTTCCTTCCAGAAAAAGAAAAGAATTGCAGACAAACAATGGGACACAGGGGTCATCAGATAGGAGCGAAAGACATAAGTTATTAATCAAAATCCCAAAAGAGACTGTCATATGAACTATGCACTGATCATCATCTGACCACAAGAACAAAATCAAAGATGCTTACTAAAAACTGAGAAAAATCTAAAACTAATGCAAAACAAAAGCCTCAGAAGGAAGGCAGTAGTATTGTTGTAATCATGCATCTTTTCATACAGACGTAATACTATTCTTCATCATTGACTTCTGCCCTCCCTATACATGACCATTAAAGAAAAAAAATGGAAAAAGAAGTTTCAGACAAAAACACATACACAAGAAAACTATGTTAAAAAATTCCTAAACTAATAGAATTGTTTTATACAAAAGGCCTCATAAAGAAGATTAGATTATCTACACCAACAGATTCAGACATATGCTTGTCAAAAAAAAAATTAATCATTGGCCTTTAAAAAAAGAAATAAAATGATCATAACGAATAGAATCATATAAAAAATGTTAAGAGGTGGATTATGTCGGGCTCAGAATATGGGTGGTGATATATCAGGATGGTAGGCAAGGCTGGCTGATAGCCATTACGACGAACGAGACCTTTCACAGAAATATTCATCGCCTGATCAAATAACCCATACATCACAAAAACAATCATAGTTCAAACATCTTACATTTTCTGATATATAATACTCAAAACCGTTCTCATAAAAAAAATTCATATTCTTATTAACTTTTTTAATTTTTAAATTTTTAAATTCATTGACTATAAAACAATTGACATAAATCAATCAAAAAAAATTATTTTTTTATTTCGTATCTTTTAAGTAGTAACTTTTTTTTAAAAGTCTCATTTGGATTTCCATAGACTGATCTCATATCCTTCCAGACTTGTTCCTGTTAAAAGAAAATTTAATGGCGAGGAAACCACCATTCATAATCGTTTCCAACTGTAGTGACTAAATCGAAAATGCTCGACCAAAAAAAAATTAGGATCAAAACACATCTCATCCTCCCAGACAAAGAAAAGAATTGCAAACGACAAAAAAAATATTCAGAAATTAGAACAAGGGGAAGCATGGGTCATCAGATAGGAGCGAAAGACATGAGTTATTAATCACCATCTCAAAAGAGACTGTCATTTGAACTATGCACTGATCATCATATGACCACTAGAACAAAATCAAAGATGCTTCTTAAAACTGAGAGGAATCTAAAACTATTGCAAAACAAAAGCCTCAGAAGGAAGGCAGTAGTATTGTTGTAATCATGGACCTTTTCATACAGATGTAATACTATTCTTCATCATCGACTTCAGTCTTCCCTATACATGACCATTATAGAATAAAAATGGAAAGAGAAGTTTCAGACAAAAAAACATCTACAAGAAAACTATGTTAAAAAATTCCTAAACAAATAGACTTGTTTAATACAAAAGGCCTCATAGAGAAGATCAGAATATCTACACCAACAGATTCAGACATATGCTTGTCAAATAAAAAATTTAATCATTGGCCTTTGAAAAAAAGAAATAAGGAAATAAAATAATCATAATGAATGGAATCATGTTAAAAAAGGTTAAGAATTGGATAATGTCGGGCTCAGAATATGGGTGGTGATATATCAGGATGGTCGGCAAGGCTAATAATAACCATTACGATGAACGAGACCTTTCACTGAAATCTTCATCGCCCGATCAAAAACAATCATAGACCAACTCTTTGAAAGAAAAAAAATGCACCTAATACAAATAGAAAATGACACAAGGAAAGGAATGCTGGAAGGTATACATACCAGTGACGGGCTCCAAGATTGCTACAAAAATTTTAACCTTGGGTCCCCCTTCTCCACTTGGCCCTGCTGCAGCACAGTTTGACCAGACCTCTGGCTGCTCAAAATGAACATATCCCGCATCCTTCCCCATGCTATAGTCAACAAACATCACAAGCAGCAGATATATATTATCAGAAAATTAGATACCATGCTCGTGTTGCATGCCAAAAACAAAATGCAAGCATCATACATTATCTAATATACAATAATCAAAACCTTTCGCATTAAATTTTATGGGTTTTTTATTAAAATTTTAATTAAAAAAAATTAAACTCATTAACTATTAAACAATTGACATAAATCAAATTCTTATAAGTAGTAACTTTTTTTAAAAAGTCTCAGTTGGATTTCCATAGACTGATCTCGTAACCTTATTTTTGCACCAACAAAAACCAGTAGTTATCTCGCAAAGAGTGCACCATTGGACTGCAACGGACTAATACGTCTGGACTCTAGACTCTACCTTTGACTACTCCTTCCAGACTTGTTCCTGTTAAAACAAAATTATATGGGGAGGATACCTCCGTTCATAACTGTTTCCTACTGTAGTGACTAAATAATAAATGCTCGCCCGAAGAAAAATTAAGATCAAAACAAATCTCTTAATCCCAGAAGAAGAAAAGAATTGCAAACGAAAAAGAATATTAATAAATTAGAACAAGGGGAAGCATGGGTCATCAGATAGGAGCAAAAGACACTGAGTTATTAATCACCATCTCAAAAGAGACTGTCATTTGAACTATGCACTGATCATCATATACCACAAGAACAAAATCAAAGATGCTTAAAACTGAAAGGAATCTAAAACTAAAGCAAAACAAAAGCCTCAGAAGGAAGGCAGTAGTTTTGTTGTAATCGTGGATTTGTTCATACAGATGTAATACTATTATTCATCATCGACTTCGGCCTTCTCAATACATGACCATTATAGAATAAAAATGGAAATAGAAGTTTCAGACAAAAGAACATACACAAGAAAACTAAGTTAAAAAATTCCTAAACTAATAGAATTGTTTTATACAAAAGGCCTCATAGAGAAGAACAGATTATCTACACAAACAGATTCAGACATGCTTGTCAAATAAAAAATTTAATCGTCAGCCTTTGAAAAAAAGAAATATGGAACGAAAATGATCATAACAAATGGATTCATTTAAAAAAAGGTACAGAATTGGATTATGTCGGGCTCAGAATATGGGTGGTGATATATCAGGATGGTCGGCAAGGCTGATAGCCATTACGACGAACGAGACCTTTCACTGAAATCCTCATCGCCCAATCAAATAACCCATACATCACAAAAACAATCATAGACCAACTCTTCGAAAGAAAAAAAATGCACCTAATACAAATAGAAAATGACACAAGTACAGGAATGATGGAAGGTATCCATACCAGTGCCGGGCTTCAAGATTGTCCCCCTTCTCCCCTTCTCCAGTAAGCACTACTGCGGCACGGGCCTTTTGACCAGGCTTCTGGCTGCTCAAAATGAACATATCCAAAATCCTTCCCCATGGTAGTATAGTCAACAAACTTCACAAGCAGTGGAAACATATTATCAGAAAATTATATATCATGCTCACGGTGCATGCCACAAGGAAATTTCAAACATCTTACATTTTCTAATATATAATAATCAAAACTTTCTTACAAAATTTTGTTAAAATACAAGTTCAGGGGTATTTTGGTTGTTTCTTATATTTTCTATATTATATTTTTCTCTTATAGTATAGATATTAGATAGAGAATGTCTTATTTTATATGTTTAAATTTTTATTCAATTTAGACATGTATTTTAGGAGATGTAATTTTGAGTATTTTGGGCCATTTTTGTCCTTTCGTAAATTTTCACTTAAACTTTGATTATAAAGAAGTAGGAAGAGCCTTTCTGGCTCGGATTCCAAAGCAGCAAAGCTGCTCCTCTTCCAGAAATCTTTTTCCTCTTCTATTCTCCCTAAATCACCTATTTTTCATTTAATCACATTTTTAGTTATTTTTTTAATTTTAAAAGTTTTAAACTCATTGACTCTAAAACACTTGATATAAATCAATCAAAAAATATTTAATTTTTTTATTTTTATTCTTTTGAGTAGTATCTTTTTTTAAAAGTCTCAGTTGGATTTCAATAGACTGATCCCATATCCTTATTTTAGCTCCAACAAAAACCAGTAGTCATTTTGCACAGAGTGCGCCATTGGACTGCAACGGACTAATACGTCTGGACTCTAGATTCCACCTTTGACTACTCCTTCCAGACTTGTTCCTGTTAAAAGAAAATTTAATTACGAGGAAACCTCCATTCATAACCGTTTCCAACTGTAGTGACTAAATTGTAAATGCTAGACAAAAGAAAAATAAAGATCAAAACAAATCTCTTTCTCCCAGACAAAGAAAAGAATTGCAAACAACAAAAAATATTCAGAAATTAGAACAAGGGGACGCATGGTCATCAGATAGGAGCAAAAGACATGAGTTATTAATCACCATCTCAAAAGAGACTGTCATTTGAACTATGTATTGATCATCATATGACTACTAGAACAAAATCAAAGATGCTTACTTAAAACTGAGAGAAATCTAAAACTAATGCAAAACAAAAGCCTCAGAAGGAAGGCAGTAGTATTGTTGTAATCAAGGATCTTTTCATACGGATGTAATACTATTCTTCATCATCGACTTCAGTCTTCCCTATACATGACCATTATAGAATAAAAATGGAAAGAGAAGTTTCAGACAAAAAAATATACGCAAGAAAACTATGTTCAAAAATTCCTAAACAGATAGAATTGTTCCATACAAAAGGCCTCATAGAGAAGATCAGAATATCTACACCAACAGATTCAGACATATGCTTGTCAAATAAAAAATTTAATCATTGACCTTTGAAAAAAAGAAATAAGGAAATAAATGATCATAATGAATGGAATCACGTAAAAAATGGTTAAGAATCGGATAATATCGGGCTCGGAATATGGGTGGTGATATATCAGGATGGTCGGCAAGGCTAATAGCCATTACGACGAACGAGACCTTTCACTGAAATCTTCATCGCCTGATCAAATAACCCATACATCACAAAACAATCATAGACCAACCCTAAAAACTCAAAGAGAAGAAGACTGAGATTAATCCGATTAGAGGATCTACCCCACTGATTCATAGGAATATGGCAGTGCTTACTTAGTCTAAAATTCTAGTTCTGCAAAAGCATAAGCCACATTCTGGTTTAAATAATCTTTGCATCTTATTCAAATGAGAATTCAATCAAAGTGACGCGACAAAAGCATCTTCTGTCAGCAACTTGTCAAGGAAGCCTAACTCTATTTACCTGAAAAAAGAATCACACAAGAATTATAGATGTCCCTACCCCAAATGTTAAGTGACATAAAGAAACAGTAGAGCTGAAGAAGGATTCTACATCTTCAAGTTTCACATCATATGGAAGCAACCTTGCAACAACAGTTCTTGAATCGATTAGTTATTTAGCAGCTCAGTACTTGTGCCAAACTTCTTCCCTGGAAAATAAAAAATATAATGAACAATTTCTCTACTGCTAGAAGATAGGTCATAGTAAAGTCTTCCTGCATTAACTTTGAAGGCAGTACTCGTAGATGGAACGGTTTGGAATGTACCATAAAACTATTAATTAATACTCTATATGTGGAATTTGGAAACACTTAAACCTCAAGTAACCCAAATTGCACAACCAAAGAAACCCCATACCAGGCATGAAAAGAAGTCAGTAGTACTCCAAATTTAGTACAGCCATGTAAGCATTTACAATCCTAGCTAAATCAGAGTGATGCCTTAATAATTATGTATTTTACTTTTTTGAATGGTGATGAATTTAGTAGAAAAAGAAGAAAACCACCAAGAGGGAGGGAAAAGCAATTCTCGAAAGAATTATTTTTCTTGCACCTCGAACAAATTATCCTTTATACCTGAAAAGGTGACCACCAATTTTTATTTTTATTTTGAGATCTACTGAAATATAAAAAGAAATCGCTAAATCCTGCCCACGCAACTTAAAAGAACGCAGACTAGAACTTAATATGACGAGAGAAAAAGTAGTCACTAATACAACCGAAGAAAGAAGAGTAAGATCCTCCCTGCTCTCCCTCCTCTTGCAGGTCAAAGCTGCTATTATCATTAAATCCCCGGCCAAATAAGAAAGATAGAATAGAAGTACCTTGTTTGAGAAAAATCGGGTTTTCGTACCACATTCGATCACCAATAGCAAAACTGATCATAAAGTATTTCAACCGAACTCAAACAACTAAAAGCACATGTAAATAAACAAAGCAACTGTTTATCTGGAGGAGTACAGTTTATATTGACGTTGTCAAACTCTACAGACTATAATATAAACGAACAAAAGAGAAAAAATGTTAGCACCAAAAGCAGTCGTATCTGCGATGACGCGAGACTCGCCATCTTCGGAAACTTTGAGCAAAGAAGATTGTTCCTAAGGATTTCAACAGCAGCCGCCACAGTTTCTTCAAATACCTCGCTAGGCTTAACCCAACCCAACCCAGCCCGAGAAGATTTCTCATTCGAGTGAACGAACAAATTAAAGCCAAACTCACCACTGAGAACCAAACAAATAAACGAATAAGTATAACAAGAAAAAGAAATAGCATAAGTTGAACAAAGTAAAAAAAATTATACAAGTTCTCCAACCAAAGGGAACGTACATCCGTCCTCGTTCCCCTTTATTGAATTCGTTAAGAACTTGTCGCGTGACACATTGATATCACTGAAATAAAACTCAACCCTAAAAGCAGATTCGGACAAAAAAAAAAAAAAAAAACTTCATTGGTTGGAGGCAAGCAAAAACTCTAAAAAAAAATTAAACTTGAACGAAAAGGTGAAGATGAACTTTAACCTGCCTGAGAACGTTTTCCAAATTTTCTTGGTCCAAGGCAGTGGCCGCCATCAGGTTGTTGAAGTTGCGTATTGAAGAGGTCGGAGGGAAGAAGGAGAACCGAATGGTGTAGGGAGGGCTTAGGGTATTGTCGGCTTTATAGGGTTTTGAGGGCTTAGGGTTTTTGCGTATGTTCCTTGAACAGTTTAAATATTGATTCATTTCTGCTGTGAAGTGCCTACTCCACTGCTAGCCTTCTAAACTTCTTGCTGCAGGCGCGGTATTATAATTTGAATCAAAAAAATAAGTAAATCAAGTTTTAATAGAAAAATAAATTTATTAAGATATGCTTTTTAAAAAATATTCCAACCCCTCCATGAAGAGAGGGGGCACCCTCCCCTCTGCTCTTGCTGTAGAAAGGTAGGGTGGAACCAAGGATAGTCGTTTAATAATAACCCTTAATTGATTGGAGAAAGGAAAGAGGAACTCATCTTTTCCTCCTTTCGTGCCAATATAAAAGGAGGGAGACTTCACCCAGTTCTTGTAAAATAGTGGACCCTGAAATATTTTCAAATTTAATAACTATTTTATCCTTCAAGCTCAATTTTAGAATTTTTATCACAAGGAGATGATCCCTTAAAGACGGACTCTGGCCTGGTCTCTTCTGATCATTGCTGATACAGAAGGGAAAAGAGAAAGATTGAGAAAGACAACCGAAGCTTAAAAAGACAAACACTGAACAATCAGCTCCAAATCAGAAAAATAATGTTAAGCTACCAAGTCTTTTAGAGCTTTTTTATGTTCCAAACCAGGAATAAATAACGAAATCTACATGCTAGAGGTCCACAAGGAAGTAGGTTGGCTCAGTACAAGGTACGTCAAGCAGAATAATGAAACTATGCATCCAACTCCAGAAAGCAAAAACATAAATGTCTGAAGCATTTTTTTGACAGAGGGGCTTCTGAGCATAACCCTGTTTTTATTTTACGCTGGATTGAGCCAATAGTCCATGGAACTGAAGATTACGCTAAGTATCATCATTCATCAGTGAGAAGAAATTTCTCTGCTGTAGTACTGGTCTAGTGTCTTTGCAGGAATGCGATGGAGGAGTTCACGGGGGAAAATCCGAAGCAGTGTCCATGCCAAATCAAGGGACTGGAAGATGTTCCGGGTGTCATATGCTCCTTGACTCACAAATTTCCTTTCAAATTTATCTAAAAATTCAAGGTAGAGCTGCAACATTAAAACCAAGTGAAAGAAAAAGGGCATTAGTTCCTTGTATGTGTAAAACAGAGAGAGGGAGAGAGACAGAGAAAGAGAGACCAGATCCTCGGAAGAAAGAGCCTCTTCTCCCACCACAGCTTTCATTGCCTGAACATCTTTTCCAATCGCATAATTTGCATAAAGCTAAACATGAAATTTAGTCAGTAATCTTATCCAATAATAAGATTTTCTGAGTGAATTTTGCTTCCTTAAATGATATTTTACCTGGTTGGATACATCTGCATGGTCACGACGAGTCATTCCCTCCCCAATTGCACTCTATAAGAAAGAAAATTCTCAACAGTATCATTCCCTACGTCCCCACTTCCCACATATGACGTTAATTAATTGGTCATAGAAGAGTACTAAAGCCAAATTAGACAGGACAAAAAATCCTTTGATAAAGCTCACATCTGGCAAATACCTTCATCAACCGTGACAAAGATGGAAGAACATTGATTGGAGGGTATATCTGTTGGTACACAAACAGTTAGTTTCTCAATCAGCTATCATGCACTAAACAGTTGCCCGTGAAAGGTGCCCAACATAAAATGCAGTATCACTGTAAGAGGTACAACAAGGTCCCATAACAAAATAAGAAACAAAGTAAGAATTTGAAAGCTGAGAAAAATAACTAAAATTTTTGTCCAAAACTGGTTCAGGGAAAGTGATTAAATATATCGGCTACGGCATCAAGTAGAGGGGTTGCCAATATAAATGCATCTTTTTGTGATATTTTAAAAAATAAAGAGACAACAGGAAGAATATAATTATTCTTCAGAATATGTTATCAAAAGGTTTGGATGAAAGGAGAATGAACCGCCAACAGGATTTAGCTAAATCAACTTTTAGTAAACAATTTACATCCTGTAGCAATCGTCTGTCATGGTGAACAATTTATACATTCTAAAAACAATATGAGCTTAGTACTTTTCTATAGCCATCTTCTTTTTTCTTTTTTTTTTCCTTTGGGCCAGTCAATATTCTTTTAATAGTATAGTTTCTGTTCATATTATTCCAAAGAAACATGTAGTACTAGGACCAACAATAAGTGTCAAAAACAGTTAATAATACTTTTTTTTGTGCTTTTCCATAAATTAAAATCAACATCTCAGTCATGGAACCCTACCTGTCGGTTGTGAAGTTGCCTGTCAATGTATATTTGACCCTCAGTGATGTAGCCCGTAAGATCTGGTGTAGGATGTGTAATGTCTGATCCACGAGTGTCATTGGTTTTAGCACACATAAAGGAATTCAGGAACCATAAATTTGCAATCGAATAATCAAATGTAGAAACTACCATCGTTAGGCATAGTTAAAATAGGAATTTGGGTGATGGATCCCTTCCGTCCTTCAATACGTCCAGCACGTTCATAGATTGTAGCCAGATCAGTGTACATATAACCAGGATAACCACGTCTGCCAGGCACTTCCTCTCGGGCAGCAGATACCTGTGAGCCACATGGGTTATGGTTTCCTCGAAATATTATATTTTCAAGTCTCTATTTAAATATCCATCTCGCCTCACTAGAAGCTAGAATTGCATGTTAACTTAAGAATGCATATGTTAGCCAACAAGCATATAAGAAAAAATAGGTATTCAAGCAACAAGTGCAGAAGGAATCTCTGTCAGTGGTCATTTGGATGCTGGGCAGCACATCTTTATTAAGTTCACGACTATTCATTTGATGATTGAACACAATCTATTTCCACATTTGGATCTGGATAAGGTCGAACATCAACGTATGCATAACAATGTTAATTGGAAAAAACATTTTGCAAGGGGTTAAAAGAAGACCCACAAAATAAATATCTTTTGGCATCTTTAAATCTTCAAACTTCATAAAGACCTCAGCATAACTAAAGAGCGCACTCTGATAAAATCTTTCCATCTTACCTTTCCACTACAAAACCTCAACAGTGACTACTCATTTCATCTGTTGAGTGTTTTATGCTTCCTTTGAGAAGATTGAATTTTCAAATTTAATAAAGCAAGTATTTCCTTTCATTGTTTACTTTGTGAGAACACTTCACCAACAGTTTTATATGCTGGATTTAATTAATAAGCCAGATTCATATTCTTATCCTAAAAGACATCGCACTTTACATGGGAGTAGTAAACTGCAAGGCTACTAAAACAATAGAAACAAACGCTGATAGGCACACATGCGTGCAAGAATGAACTGAAGTTAATACCTCACGAAGAGCATCCGCATATGAACTCATATCTGTTAGAATGACCAAGACATGCTTCCCACATTCATAAGCTAAATATTCTGCAGTTGTGAGAGCAATTCTAGGAGTGATAATGCGTTCAATTGTTGGGTCATTTGCCTGCAAGAAGAAGAAATAAAAAGATAAGCTTTAGTAACAGTAAGGTTAGCATCTCTCAACCATTACTATAGAAGTAAATTTTTTGTACCATATTAGGATGAAAACTCAAAAGACTCTCAATGAGGATTAGTAACTTGGATGAGCATTTGATTTACCAGATTTAGAAAGAGAGTCACTCTCTCCATAGATCCATTCTCTTCAAAATCTCGTTTGAAAAACTGTGCTGTCTCCATGTTTACTCCCATAGCTGCAAATACTATAGCGAAATTGTCTTCTTCTCCACCCTGTGAGGCCATGAAAATGGAAAACAAAAACCATCATAAAATTATTTTTATTAAGCGAAGCAAACAGCACCCATTGTTAGTCCGAGTCTTAGGTGACAACCCAGCTACACTGCAAGAACAACAGAAAAAGCAGAAAGTTGAAAACAACTTCCGGTTAACTTTCATTTGACAAGAAGGATACAGTATCTTTTTGCATCCATAGATTGCAAATAAACCATTTAATCTCCTTCTCGATTGAAATTGTCTTGTTCCACATCAGGAAAGAAATTTAGACATCGCTACAGCTTTTATTATCCTCATTATCTAGTCCACAAAATTGTTTCACTCACTTTTACCTACTGCAGTGTAGGAATCTTTTCTATTCAGAACAAGCAGATGTTATATACACAGACATAGTAGTCCCATAATGAGAAGAGTTTCAAAGAAAAGTACTTCAAGAAGATCTTCAGATTTCTCCAAGCGCTTAACAAGTCCAGCTTGACGACAAATTTGAGCAGCAATTTCATTATGAGGGAGCCCAGCAGCAGAGAAGAGAGGAATTTTCTGTCCACGGGCAATGGAATTCATTACATCAATAGTAGAAATCCCAGTTTGTATCATCTCTTCAGGATATGTTCTTTCACTAGGGTTGATTGAACTTCCTGCAACAGACAAACCCAGGGTTACAAGAAGTACATGAAAGAAACAACTTGGGGTAGGAAATATTTGTATGTTATATAGACTACTTTTTAGCCACATTTTTTTTTATTTACCAGAAATGTCCAAATAAGCCTCTGGCAGTATGGGCGGACCATTGTCTATAGGTTTTCCCGATCCATTAAATATCCGACCAAGCATATCTAATGAAACAGGAGTCTTCAAAACCTACATCGCATAGAAGATAAGACAAGTCATGAAAATGATGAATAGATAAAAACCTGCAAACTAACTTTAATATCAAGTGAAACACAATCACCGAATTGGAAAAAAAAATGCATATCCCCCACAAAAAGTAATAGAAATCAGTGACATGCTTCAACTGCTAGTATTTTGAAGGATCACAGATTGTCCTTGGGTAAGGGGATTGAAGGAATGCAGAATTTTTTCACAGCAGATAAGAAACAATGATTTTGAGATTCACCATGAAAAATGCAGAATTTCAGAAAATGAACTAATTTTCAGAATTTTCATTTATATTTCAAATATGAAACACAGGGTAAAATTCTTTCATCTTTCATATTGGTAGCTTGGATTATTACAATAATTTGCTGTAGACATTGGAAGGTATATACTTCCCATAATAATAACTAATATATGGTCCATAACTTGAATAGCAAATGCCACTTCGAATATAACCAAACCAGCAGAAAAATTTGAATATATGTTGATCAGATGTTAATGTAGAGTGGAAATGTTGTCAGATGTTGAATTGATTGCGACTGTGAGCTAATCACTTATTTCTGCAAAACATATTACTTTCACTTCCAGTTATTCTTTTCACTTATGTGTCTTTTCATCTTGATACCCAGTTTGACTTGGTGTCAATAAAATTCTAGTTTTCATTCAAATATCAAAATATACTTCTCCATAAGACTATTATCTGACTAATTGACAGAATTTTGTCAATGCATTAGCTCAACAATGCATAAGCAGCATTATAGTCAGATTAGGAACAATTTGGTAGAGAACGTGCTACAAAGAAGCAAAATTATCCTTTATTTTATCAATATTTTCAGTCTATATCCAATTTAGCAGAGATTACTCATCAAAACTCGCAAAAGCTACATTTCTTTTATTATGTGTAGAATTCAACCACTATGCCCATTTTCTCATCCTACTCTACAGGTAAAAAGCTCACAACAAACAATGACCCCACTCAAAACAACATTCAGCTTGATTAAATTTTATCTTTGAAGATTCTTGCACACAGTTTTTTTCTAAATGTTAAAACCCTTTACCCTAGTGAGACTTGAACCCAATGCCTTGCATTAAAAAACACCCCATGTAACCATTAAGCCAAAGGCCCAAGTCATGTTGCCCACAAATATTTACAAAGCCTAATCAGGAAATCAAACAGAAAACCAAAGAAAAGTATCTTTCAGAGAGATTAAAAAAAAAAAGAGGCCTCTTTTACCTCCCCAGTGAACTGGACTGTAGTATACTTGATGTCAATTCCTGACGTTCCTTCAAAAACCTGAGAATAACAGACAACCGCAAGCTGAAATTTTAAAGAAGTACATGCTATAGACAGAATCACCACATGATAGCTATCAGGCAAGGTAGAACAAAATGTTCAGATAAAACATCAGAGGAAAGACAACCTGTACAACAGCTTTCTCCCCATCAACTTCTAAGACCTGACCTCTTCTAGTCGTGCCATCACCTAGTCGTATGTTGACAATCTCTTGAAATTTAGGACCCTGAAACCATCAAAAGAAGTTATAAGTAGATTTAGGAATGATCTAGAGTAGGGAACACAAGCAAAATGCAGACAGAAAACTTAAGTACATATGCTTAAAGAGAACTATCAAGCATACCTTAACCTTATCCAGAATAACCAGTGGTCCTGCAACTCCAGAAACAGTCCTATACTCTGCAGCACATACACATGACAAAAATGAAGATTAATAATCTTCAAACATGAAAATTACGATGAGAATTTCAACTTAACAAACTATGTTGTTCGGTTGATGTGTTTAAGAAAACCATCATGTCAAAAGTAACTTTACAAGACGGTTTTTAACCTTGTAACTTGCAATTGTTACAAATTGATGTCAGTTTCACAACTGAAACCCTGCATAATCTTGAGATGAATGCAGTGGAAGCTAATCCGCTAGAAAAAAGTGTAAGTTGGCCATGAAACAAAAGTTTTGGCCTCGCCAGCCATGATTTGCATTTCCAGATCATTTGGAACAACAAATACAAGAAACAAGCCATTAGTTCCTTAAACAGAGAGAAATGTAAGCACAGCTTCACTTCAGGAGCAACGTCCTTGCATAGAGCAATCATAGTTCCTCATCCATATCAAATGCTGAAAAGACAAGATCCCTGTCTTATGCATTTCGAAAATACCATGTACATGGGTTCCCTCAATATGTAACAAAACAGGAAACGCTAGAAAACACAATTCATACAAAATGATAACGGATTCGCCCTCTGATGTGATAAACTAGATGCATATTTGTGCACTGTGGTAAAAGAGGTAATAATAATAGTAATACATAACAACGATGAGAATAGTAACGGTAAGAAGAAGAAATAGCTGAGGAAGACAACACAGTATTAGACATACCCATGCCAATCTCCAGTGATCCCTCTTCCATGTCCGAAATTGCGTTTGGCACTCCCATCTTCAAACTCACAACCTAAACAAATACCGTCATACATAATCAGGAAAAAGAAAAAGGTAAAAAGGAATTTTTAAATTAGGAACACCTGTAACCAAGTCGTTCCTTCAAACCGTAATTACAATCATCATTCAACAGCTGAAGACAGTTGAGGGACTTCAGCATTAGCGCAAAACCATTAACAACCCAACATCACAACAAATCGGAAAAACTCAATAAAACAAGCAACAACAACCAAAAATCACAGTTCAGGCAGATCGAAAACATTAATTAAATAGGTTAACAAAAAACTGAAATAGAAACCCAAGTGCCACTACCAACCCTTCAGCTCTCCACATTCAAAGCCAACCAAAGTAAGCTTAAAAATCCCTAACACTACGCAGAAATAGGTATTTGGGTAGCACTGCTGAGGAACACGCTCATCGTTCTTGATCTACTTACCTAGAAAGCAAACCAACCGTATCGACCAATAACAGGATCTACAAAGTCGTATGACGTTCTATGAAAGAAAAGGGCGAAATGAATCCGATGCAGCTCGAGACACACAGATCACTTTAAGGCGTGCGATTTAGATTTTAGAAGAACAGCACGTGAATTTTCTAAAACGTTGGTTAAATATAACGGTAAGCATGATGCCAGCAAGCAGCATCATGGAAGCTTCCCGAGTAACGAAAGGCTGGAAATAGCCCTTAGAGGTTGGATCCAAGGTTGATATACCAGTATATCCGTATCCGGTATCATAATTAAACCCTTAAAAATTGATACTCATTATAATCTCTTATTTCAGCTAAAAAAATAAAAAATATAAGACATTATTGGAACGTGATCAAAGTCTATTGTGCTAGAAAGGATTTGAATACCAGATAAAATTGATGTGTTTAAAAAAAATTAATTTAATGTTTTATTTGATAAGCATGTAATCAGATAATTAATTGAACAAAATTGGTTCTTTAAAATTATCCTTGAAAATCATTATTCAAAGCAAACCAAAATCTGGGATCAAATTTAAAAATTATCATAAAATGATCAACATAAATTAATATACAAACCAAGACAAGAAAATAGATCTTGTACAATCAAAGATCAAAGTGATCTTATTGAACCCAAAGGTTAGAAAATCAATGGTAAGACTAATCTCGGTAATTAGCTTAAAAACACTTTTTTTAAGGTTCCAACAACTTTTTTGTAAAGCCTATTTGGAACCCACAAAAAAAATAAAAATAAGAGAAAAAATTATTTTCTGTTGTTTGACAACTGAGAATTCTTGAGAGAAAAAAAATTTATATTATTTTTTCTTAGTTAATAATTTTTCTCTCACAAAAAATGAAATTTAAAAAAATATAATCATCAAAATTTTAAAATATTACGAATTTTCTTTTTTTTCTTTTTCTATATATATCAAAACTACAAATCTTTTCCATTTTCTCTCTCAGTTTCTATAGGCATCCAAACAAAAAAAATAAAAAATCTTTCTTTTTTCTCTCTTTCTCTTTCTCTTTCTCTTTCGCTTTCTCTTCTCTCTACTTTCTTTGTTCCAAACACAACCGTAATATACCCATACTATCAAAACCTGGTGAAAGTTGAACTAAAGAACTCACGGTAGAAACCCAACTTCAAAACTTCTTGAATGCCAGTTACAATTCCAATAAACCAATACAAGCACAGACCACAGGTGTCAAGACACAGATGAAGTCAATTTGCTCTTCCAAGTTCATGAAACTATAAGCTATCAAACAGAGACTGGTACATGTTCAGTCCCTTGCTGACATAAAATTTAAGGTGGGCAGTCGACTTCTTAAGGGTACACTATTTTGCAGAGTAGCCCCAGGCCAACACCTATGTCCAGTAGTACTCCTTTCATCTTCATATTATTGAAGGAAGAAGGGTAGCGCACGCACTTGGGTTAAGAACTCAGTGAGACGAATTTGTTGGTTACAGGTACAGTCACACATCACATGAAGTCTTCTTCAAGTTCCTGCAAAGATTTGTTTGCAGCCGCAATCTGTTTGTTAGAGGTCATCTTCTCGGATACCATCAGACCCTTGTAGCTCCTAATCTCTGCCTGCCTCTCCTTTTCAAGCTTCTCCATCTCTTCTCTCCTTTTCTGCATGCACAAGCAAGTTCCACAGTTAAAACAAGGTGGGAATATTTTCAGTGATTTCAATGCATGTTATTGTAGCTAAGTGAAGTCAGATGTTGTTTGATGTGTTAATAATAAAAGAAAAAGAAAAATTTGAATGAATAATGAATAAGAGCAGATAGCTCATCTCCGTGCAGACACAATTTAATGGTGTCCCACAGTATCAAACTTCAGAACAGAAAGACCTTCAGAAAGATAAATTTGAACAATTAGAAGAAGAATTTCTCAGAGGAATAACCATGGAAGTCACTATAATGCTAAAAAGGTAGCTCCTCTTCTGAAGGAAGTTTCATATTTAACATGTCATATAAGTGTGACAAGTGAAAATATTCAGCATCTTATATTCAATCATGTTGCAAGAGCAGAACACAGCAAGGGGAAGAGATGGAACCAGATGAGAAAAAAAAAGGATAAAGAGATAGAGAGAGATCAACATCCAGTACAGCAATGCCATATCAAGCCAACTACCAACAAGTAAAACTACAGCACTATGAACTTCTAGTTTCACTTTCATATCTGCATCAATTACCAGGACCAGTGAGTATGAAGAGTGATAAAAGGGGGAAGAGAGACATAGTATTTAGGAACAACCTAAAGAGCACAATATTTTACTTCTTGCTCACAGTTTTTAAGGGTTGTGACTAGGAGGATTTAATCCAAGCCATATTGACCAAAAAACCTTTTTGTTCCAATTACAAGAGCTATTGTATTGAAAAAACAACATATATCCTTAAGGGAGCTCATAGAAGATCAAAAAAGGAAACAACAACTTCAGAAAAGATCCAGAGACGGAACAAAAATGTCAACTATAAAAATGTCACTACTAGGAACACGCAACCAAGAAAGCAGAGTGAGGTTATGACCTCGTTTGTTTTCAAAATAAAAGGGACCCCATTAGATGTAATTTATGTCCCAGAACACCATTTCTGGCCATTTTCAAAAAAAAAATTAATATTAATAACACCAGTTCTGCTCCCACTTGTGTGTTCCTTCAACTTCATTTGAATATTATTCATGGTAAGTTTTTGTCCTTAGACCTGTGAGTATTGGGCCAGAGTAAAAGTAAATAACACCAGTTTAGCCCACTTATGTGCTCCTACAACCTCATTTGAAAGTCAACCATGGTAAGTTTTGTCCTTATACTTGTGAATATTGGGCCAGAGTACTCAAATATAGTAGCACCTGTTTGTTCTCAAGAGGCCTTATAGCCTATGGATGCAGGCCATGTCGATCTCCAAAGCATAAAAAGGCAAATAATGGACAGAGTAATGCTTAACTGAGCATCAAGGGAAAGACATATTTTGCAGTTGACTCGAAAACTTTCATGACTTTGTTTTCTAGAACCAAGTGTTCATGGCCAAAGTAGAGCTTATTCAGTTTTTAACTAACGAATGTCTTTTTACTTTATATAAACATAGACTTACTTTTCCATTTAAAAATAATAAAATATAGACTTACTTTATCTCTGAGCTGCAACTTTCTTTCAGCTCTCTCTGCTGCATTAACTGTTTCTCGTTCAGCTGCATAAATTACAAGCAAATGAGATGCTCTAACAACGATCTGATTTCCCAATAATTGTTTTTTGAAACAACTACATGGCAATACCATTACAGTGTATCCGGCTTAGGCCCTTAATTAATGAATGAGCAGCAAAATAAATTGAAAAAAGAACTTACTCAAACCAATTGAATATGTTTAAGCAGCATTGCTACTGCTAGGTACAAACAGAAGTTTGGAATTTTTTCAGACTGACAAAGAAAAACTTGCTCAAAGGAACACAAGCACTATAAGAAGGAAGAAAGCATAAACGTTACGTGAATATAGAAACAGATAAAGATAGTATTTGCAGAACATACCTTTCAGGTCAGGTTTTCTTTCCACTTTAGTCTTATTCAGTCTATTAACAATCTCATTTATGCGCTTCTCAACTCTCGTAGTTCGAACCTGAACAAGCACAGGTGGTTAAAAATTTACAAAATAAATTTGCTATTGCATGCCGATATAATAGAGAACAAACCATCTCCAAATGTGTTTTTTTTTTAAACTTCTCCATCCCAAATATGTTAAGAAGAACTAAGCACTGCATCAGAAGGCTAATAATAATATGTTAATATCAACTAACTCGGAATCTGATAAGCTAGCAAAAGATGGGGCTTCCAGGGATAATTTGGCCTTCTGGCTCTCGCTTGAACTTTAGCTCCTTGAGCTGTTTGTATGTTATATTGTAAACTATGTTGTAACACTGCTCAGTTGACTAATAAAGCTATTACCATTTTCAAAAAAAATAAAAAAAATAGCTCCTATGCAGGAAAAGATCCCATAGCTTCATTGAATGCTTCCGCTGGACATGGCTTATTCATATCCTGGTACTGAAAAAACAAAATGACCAAAAGGAAAGGGGATGACTTAACTATTTGTAGGCCATATGTATAAACATAAGCTAATGCCACCCATCTTAAAACATTCATATTAAGCAATCACTGCTGATGGCATGAAGACCGTCAGTTTTGGTAGGATTTCATTAAAAAGCAGTAAAAACCCACTCAAGATAAGGAACTTTGAAGAACTTCCTAGTTGCCTGATTTCCAAGATCTTACCATGGCCTGCTCAGATAAAAGGAAATAAAATGCATCAAGGTCGCCTGATTTCCAAGATCTTACCATGGCCTGATCAGATAAAAGTGGAAATAAATTGCATCAAGGTCTAGCTACAGGCTGAAGCCGATTGTGAACTGGCTCCCCCTCCCCCACACCCACCCCCTTCTCCACTTAGACCATCTTAAATTGAACTTCGACAAAAGTTGATTAGGTAACCCAGACCCCTCTGGATTTTGTAGACTTGTCAGAGATCATTTAGGTAAAGTTCTTCTCTCCTATGACAGTCCCCTGAACATCTCCAACTTAAACAAGGTGGAAGCACAATGCTTTCCTCAATGAGCTTCAAGTCTACTCCAGGTTGTTCTCCCTCCTAGAGATAGTTGAGGGGGACTCTAAGTCAGTGATCTCACGAGCCAAATGTCACCAGCCAATTTAGTTGGATATTGATCAAGACTTTTTGCAAATTGAAGGGTTGGTTTCTACTATTTCGATGGACTAGTCTTGAACACCCCGTAAAGCTGATCAGAACCCTAGAATGGGTCACATTCAGCAAAACCTAATGATTATTGCAGATTTTTCCTGTTTGTTTTAATGTATCTTGTCCCTGGTTTGGATTTTGACAGTGCTGATCCCTCAGCAGCTTGATGGTTTGTGCCTTTTGCTCTTTTAATAAAATTTGCACTTTCTCAGAAATAAAAAAATGAAAAAAAAAAAACTATGGAACACCATATTCTTCTACCACAGAAGGCAACTCACACAAAGGTGTTCAGGCAAATTAAAGCAGCTTCTCTAATATACATTCAGTTTCTTTCGAGCAATTAAATAGTTCATCAATTTTAAAACGGTTTAACTAATATCCTGATGGAAACCACAAGGAAAGCAAACTTACAATGTAAAAGATGTTCTTTTAATGACAAAATCCATTACAATCAGCACCAGTAAAGAAGAACCAGAAGTAAGAATTATCTATGTCACTTAAAAGTTTAGTAAGCATAGTACTAAAATGTGCAACTCATCATATAGACTGCAGAACCTGAAGGAAATAGTACGTTTATATACAGATAAAAGAAAATCAATACCCACCATCTTAGGATTGTGGAAACCAACTTGCCCAACATCCATGGAGGGAGTCTTCTTCAAATTGTACCAAGGAGTGTAAACAACGTCAATATTGTTTACCTTGTTGCCTGCAATTAGAGAGATCCATGTTTAGAGACAGTAGTTAATGCATTTCCATCAACTTATAAACAAGATAAGGTTCACTATCAAAAGAATAGCAGTTTAAAAATGATCTCCTATGGCGGCCACAACGAATCAACAAAATGAGGTTCACTAGAAAAATTATAATGCAACATTTCAACAAGGAATATAGAACTACATGGATATTATCTGCATTCCATTAGTACCTATTTGGTAGCTAGGAGAGACATATCATAGTTCGGCAGCATTTAAAAACATAAAAATACAACAAAAGAGTTACACGATAAAGGAAAAAAGAAACATAAGCCTTAAATCCTCATGGTCCCAAATTGTGATCTCTCCAAGATACAAATTTCTTTATGAAAAGATATTACAAGTTCCACTTTCCCTTGATCCTAAACAATTCTATGGACTCAATACTATTTAGAAATACAAAAAGATGATGGAAGAGGGAAAAATGCAAAATGAACTTGCCTTGGATCGAATTTGCTTTGACAAGCTGAACACAATCTTCAAGCAATCCTTCACTGATGTCATCAATAGTCTGGCCTTTGTGTAGTCTGACATAAACATGGGCAGATGACATTTTATCAACATGGAACCTGCAGCAAGAAATGAAATTATTTCTGTTTTCTCTTTCTTTTGAGGAGAGCAAATCAATTTTTTTTTGTGTGTGTATAAATTTCTGATGAAAGAGTATAAACAGTTAAAAGAAGAAAACTTTGGAACTCTGACATGGGCTACAAATGTGTAGCTTTGAAAAGAACAAAATGCCGCCATGGAAGCATAAGAGAAGTTTCATGCAAATAGAAGAGAATTAAATTCCTAGGAAAATTGTTTAATGAGCAGAATAAGGAAATTAAGCATGTTTTTATTAGTGCAGAGGGTAATAAATCAAGTAACAGATAAAACCATCCAAACTACAACAGACTAGCAAACGACGCAAATTTGTAAATGAGCAATCAAGTACAAAACTGAAACCCTCAAAAGAAACCAAAATTTTAGAAAATGCTTAATCTTGGGAAAAGGAGAGGAGGGGTAATGAATTACATAACCTGGAAACTCATCCCAATCGAGAAATTCATGTCTGGATGACAAACATGAAAGCAATGCTTAATCTGGGGCAAGGGAGAGAAGGGATAGCACAGTATGCAATGGGGGAAACTCATTCCAATTGAGAAAATCATGTACCTTCTCCTGATTGAGTAACTGGACCCACATAAGGCAAGTACTCTTAAAGTGGTACGAAAAATCAATCTAGAACAATCTGTTGATTATCACATATGGCTAAAATTATTCCAAGTCACTGATGTAGGAATCTCCTCTATGCAATGACTATTATCTAATTAAAAGAAGAAATCCTAAAAAAGAAATAAAAAAAAAAACTCATTGAATGATACACTTCTCACATGCAAAGGGTTTAGAATCTAAATTTTCAGCAGCAGACACAACTATAGCCATGTTATTTTCAAGTATAACAAAATTTTGTTCATGAGTGTTAGTACATACAAAGAATACCCTTTTGTTTGTAGCCGTTACAAAAACTATGAACAGAAACACAGATTATAAGAAATCTACAGGTGAAAACGAAAGAGGGCCAAAACCACTTGAAATCCGAGGCATTTGGAATGCCAAGACACTACCAAAGGAATTAAAAGTTGAAACGAAAATAGTACCAACAACACCATTTTGTCATGACAATGAAACCTGAAAGCACAGCAGAATAATGTAAGAAAATAGTTCAAAAGAAAAAACATTAGCATAGAATGGACAGAAATGTGTAACTGGACCTTTAAAAAAAAAAAAAGATTACTAAAATTAGCGGTCAGATAAGGACTTATCACCTTCAAAGACATTTGAGAGTTTAGCCAGGTCTCAAGTTTAGGAAAGGGACTGCATTTGTTTTTTATAATCCTCCTTTTTCTTTTTCTTTTTTTGGTTCTTTTCGCTCGAGAGATATATAAGTCACAAAGGAAATAGGGAAAAATCATGCTGAAATAAGGATAAGCATGCTGATGTGACTAAGAAAAAGGATAAAAAACGTAGATAACTATAAAAAATGAAATATACTAACCCAATAAAGGAAGTTGAGATAAAGCAGAAAAACAAAGATGTGCTAAAGAAGGAGATCAGAAAGCAGGAAAATCTGCAGTCATGTTCTATAAATGAAGTACAAAGTTCTTTGAATGAAAAACAATAGATTCAAATTGCTAGCAGATAATTATCTTAACATACATTGGAGGCTTCAGGAGATTTAACTGCAAATACATACATAGAATAAATACTGAAGAAACAGAGATGGTTCAAGTCATTATCATAGTCAAAAGTCATTTTTTCATTTAATATAACATAGACGAGGACGACTCACTCTGAGAAGACAATCCTTAGAGGCTGAAGAAAGGATGTAGTGAAATTTACTTGGAGGCCTCAAATAAGTTTTGTGGCTGTTGCACATATACCAAGTGATTTAGCAGTGGAAGATTGCTAAACTTATGGAGATAGAAACCAAGATTTTGAGCATCTAATTAGATACAAAAGTTTCTCTTTTCAATGGACAGGTACGAAGGCCAAGGCTTAGATTGTTTTAGGGAGAAATAGGCTTACTTATTTCTCTTTCTCGGGAACTGTATAACAACCTTCTACGCTTTGCAAGTAACTGATTAGATACTTTAGAAGGCATCAAAAACTGATTTTTACAAAGAAAACAACAAATAACCCAAACCAAGGAAGCTGAACTCCGTAATAAGCGAACAAGTTCTAGATACTGAGCCCATAAAAGGAAGGATTTGATGACAAAATACAATATCTTATCACGAACCGCGAAATAATACATAGGACGTGGTGAATTCACTAAAATTTGTCTACCCCCCCCCCCCCCCGGGAAACAAAAAAAAGCACTGAGCAGAAAAATCCAATACACCACAAACGAAATCAAGAACACCCCCGAAACAAAATCATGAAGCCGACCAATAAAAAGAGAAACACACCACTCCTAACTAAACCCAAATAAATGAATAAAATCTAAAATCGTAAGAGAGAAAAAGTATTACCAAATATCTTCCGGAAACCCAAATCTGATGAGCTCTTCATTCTCATGCTTGTCCAAGCCCATGAAAATCGTGTAATCTCCGGCCTCGGGACGAGCCTTGAAGTAGAAAACCATGGTGTCTCCTGGTCCTTTCTCCGCCCAAACCCAATTCAAAATTTAGGTATTTGAGATCGAAGCGGAGAGATCCTCGCCCAAATCCCAGTCCCTAGAAAATACTCCACACGGGAAAAACGCAGCCGGGTAAAGACGGACCGACGAACCGGAGAAAACAAAAGGTCGGCCTGAGGCCCTCAACTGTGAGAATCAAATTTAATATGTACTACTTTATATGCTTGCATCTCTTCTCCGTTGAGTCTTCGAGTAAAAAATCTCTACTGTTGAACGCGATAGAATCTCTCCCCTGCTAAGTTTGAAAATAATATGAATCACATAGTTTATATAAAATATAAAATATAAAATAAATATTAATTTTTAATAACGATTAAATATATTTTTAAAATATATAAATAAAAAATAGTACTCACTTTTTTCATTAACAAGGTTTATTATTTATAAGAAAAATGTTATAAATAGGAAAAAAAACTCAAATAAACACAAGTGAAGTATGAAATTTATGGATAATAATAAGAAATTAAATTTTAAATCACTTAAGACACTCCCTTTTCTCTTTCCTTCTTACTTATGGTACAAAGGATAAATTCCCTTACATGATTATAGTTTGACTAAGTCGAGGGAGTGAGTCAGTTTATCGATTGAATTGGCAAACTAACTTGGTAATCACGTATTAACCCTCGTCTAGTTATGGGTTCGAGTTACTTTGATCTTAATTTAGTTAATTAGTTTAATTTAGGTCTCATAACACAAGTTTTAAGTGAACAAAATATTTCAAATTTTATTAATGAGGCGGCTACTCCTCCCCTCGAATAGTCGATAGTGGATAGTGGGGCTTGAATAATTTCTCCTTGAAATGTTGGTGACAATAACCTTGCTCGAGAAAGGTAGGTTGCATTGATTGTTTTAGTGTTAAATAAACTAGATTTTCATTTAACCCATCTATTACCATTTTCGATCTAATTGTTACAACCATATGTTTAGGTCTGGCTTTTCTTGCTTACAAATATTTGTAAATTTTGTGTATATTACATAGATGTTCAAACTATCTTATGATTACTGATTAAAAATAATCTCTCAATTTGGATAATCATTTCGAAATAGACCTAAACTCAACTTCAACAAAAGTGGGTGTAATATTTAATTTCCAATATGTTATCACCACTCTACAATGTTGTTCAATTTGCACCCAATCCATGAGGATGGGAAATATGCCAGCAAATGTCACTTATTCAGACACTCTAATCACATGGTTTTCAATAATAAAAAGCCATGATTGAGGGAAAACTAGTCTATGGTACATAGTCAATGTTCTTATTATATATATAGCCACCATCTCCACTTTGAAGATCCCTAAATAAAACTTTGGAACATTTGAGATAATATATATTTTGGTAAATATAATGCATATTATTTATAATTTTATACTATTGTACCACCCGTTACAAGACAGCTCGCCCATGATCCAACGGTGGTAGTATATTTGGATTTTGGGTAATTCGATAATCCAAAGTCGGTCGAAAGATTTTGGGAAATTCTTTAGATTTTAATTTTTTACTACCTAAAAATTACTATATAGTATTATTTTGTATTAAAAATATATTTAAGTTTAAATTATAGTAAATAAATTTATAGTTGATTTTTCTCTTCATCTGACGGGATTTCATAAAAATCCACAAAACCCTAGAAACCCAATCTAATATTATAATAATAAATATCATACATATTTTTAATTATAAATAATTATTATGATATAATTAAATATACAAATTCCTTTTAGAATTTCGGATCAAACCGGGTCCGGTTTATTTTTTAACTCGATTCGCGCCCGACAATACTACAGGATCACAAGAAGAGGGCAGGAACCGAAAAAGATCGGATAAGGGTGTCGGTTTAGTTCGGAATTTTAGAATCCGCATAAAATTAAAAAAGGTTGGAAGCCGTTTCACTCCCGTCTACAGAGAGTCTCAGGGAGAGACTCAGGTTAGAGGACTCCGGCGAGGAAAAAGTACCTGGGGCTTTCGGAGTCATCGAATGTCTTATTTGTATAGCGATATTTTATTCGGTGGGGCGGAGGAATTTTGCTCTCTGAGGCGTTGAAGACTTGTTTTCTTGTCCGTCTGATGGGCGACGACAAGTCGTTGATTCCGATGGCTAGCAGAGAAAGAGATCGTGAGCTTTTGATTCCGGTCGCCGATTCCGGCGAAGATGTCGAATCTAAAGCTTCTTCTTCTTCCAGCGGTTCTTCTCATCATTCCGGTCGAGAGGTTGGTTCTGTATTGGTTGTGAATTTCGTAGTTGGTTTCCTTTGTTGCACGCCCCCTTCTCTTTATTGCTTTTTTTGGAGGGGAGCGGTGTTGGTCGTGTTATTTAGGACGAGCTAAGAGGTTTCCGTGGGACCCTTTTCATTGATTTGACCTGTCTTGTTTGACAGACCTTCTGGATTTTGTTCAGATCACACTAAAATCTTTGAATTGGTTGATTTATGTAACATTAATGGGATGCTTCTGTCGTCTCGACATTAGTGAAGAGGAACCTAATCCAGTCCATAGTGTTAAGTGTATCTCATTGATGTGAAGGGTCAAGCGCTAAATATATTCGCTGTCTCTGTTTCCACCTCAAAATTTTGCTCAAACATACTTGTGCAACTAGCAGTTGGTAGCCCTGGAGATGGAGCGGTTTGACGGGTTCTAACTAACGCCGACATTGAGTACCTAAGTTCTCCTGCAAGTCCATCTTTCAACAGCTAATGAGATGTTTCGGATGAAATGAGCAGCTCCTCAAATTCCATATTTATCTTTTTTCACATGCGTTTTTCTGATGAATTTTGAGCTATCTAATTGTTTCCTTCCGTTACAATACCGATATCGAGGTACAAATCTGAACTAAAAAACTTTTATTTTAATGTGTTAATTGTTCATTTTCAAATCGACTTGACCATTCTTCTTTGATTGTTTTGAAGAATTCTATAAATTCTCTGTTGAACGTCTTCTTTTCAATGTTTATAATTAGTTACTATATATGGTTCTGATTCTGCTTTGTACGTGTTGATGAGTTGTGCTGATCTATCAGTTTATCTTGGCCTTTTTATACACAATCTAAACTATATTTATTATTGATTTTTGAATCACCTCTTTTCTTTGTCAAAGCCATTTCTGTCATTTTGAAGAAACGGATTGTTCAAAACTTTTTTAGTTTGCCTGATCTCAGTTTAGATATTTTTAGTTGTTTGATTTCAGTTGTTTTCTATTTCTATTTCACTATAGGAAATTCTTGTTTAAAAGTAATATTCTTTTTCTTTCTTCCGCATGGTACTTCTTGTGAAAATTTATGCCGAAGAATGTGTATTCATATCTTGATTAGTTTTTAATTAACATCGTGTAAAAAAGTTCTTAAATAACATTAACTCGTGGAATTTGATATACAATAGCTACTTTTGAGGATTTTAGAAATGACTACTTTATTTTTATTACTGTACCCTTAAAATTATATCCAAGATTGTAGGACTCTTATCCCCATCTCCACCCTGCAATTTCTTCTAACCAAACTCGATGCTGCATCTTTGTTGTCCCACTTAGTGCAGGAGGCTTTGGAATGGTGATTAGTTTCTATCTTCATTGGATGTCTTTTCTTTTCTTTTTTTTTTCTTTTTTTTTTCCTTTCTTTTTGTGGTTTTGTCTTCTAGAGTTACTCATTATGTATCCAGTATGAAAGAGAAAGTCAATCCGGTGATTTTGCATTCTTTTTCTCGTCATTGTATTTGATACATTGTTTTTTCTAGCAATATAATTTACTTTACTGCAGAGAGATGCCGGCATATGTTTCTTAACTACTTTGATCTTTTGTCATTGTGTAGGCATTCGGTAAAGTTGTTCGAAGCTGGGCTTCAAAAAAGTTCATGACAGGAATGTAAGTATCTTCTAGTGATTATACTTTTATGTATTATTACCGCTCTCATTGTGGTTGATCTTCTAAGGTTGAGTATATTTATCGGTATCCATTCCAATGTCTTCTTTGTTTTGTTTATTAGCATAATTTATGAGGGAACGTATCTCATGAAAATATTTTGGAAACTATGAACTGCCCTAGTTTCATGTAGAGTTGATGGAATCCTGTTATTTTTTGTGTTTGTCAGGTTATTTAGATTTTCCTTTAATTTTTTCGAGTGTGGTGGTTTTATCCGGTAGGGGCTGAAGTATAGGGGAACTGAGCTCCTTGCTGAAAAGGCTGAAGCATCAGTGAAAATTAAACATATTTACAGCAAGAATGGTCATTTGAGTTTTAGCTTTTCCATACAGTCAGTAGATTGCTCTGGTCACTATTTAACAGTGGTACTTTTGGTTTCTGTCTTGATTCTTCTTAGTTGGCAATCTTCGTCATTTCCTCTTCTCAGGCTACTCATGTTATGTGTGAAAATTTACTATATGAAAATGTACTATAAAAAGGCCCCAAGTTTCACATTTTTCTTTGCAAATGATTGAAGTAATGTAAAATCAAGGCTGAAATTACTGGATATAGGGACTGTGGAACCTGAATGGCGTTATTTTCCCAAAATAAATTAAAAAAAATTAATGCCAGAGTGGTTACAACTGATTGTGATAGTTGATCCCAATGGGATTTAGCCTACTATAATGAGTTTGGCCATTTCAGTGTCAAACACATTTGGCTTTAAAACTACATGCAAAGTCAGCATCACTGTGGTTAGTAACTAATAAAAGAATATTAAGTGCAGCACGGTTATTTCAACCTTAAAAGTTCCAGTTGTATAAAGAAAATCTTCTCACTTGATCGTTTGATTTACTTTTCAATCACATAAGGTTAAAGTTGATTTTCAAGCTGTTGTAAGAAAAAATCCTGCTTAAACATGAACCTGTTCACGAATTTCAATTTGGATGCTTTCTTTGTTTTTATTTTTAATGTTTCGAGAACACTACAAAAGAAAGGTTTGAGGCATGTCTCACTTGGTAATGAAAACTATTCCAAACCCTGACTGCAGGCTGAAATTGAGGATGAATTTATTCCATAAAATACCATGGAGGGTAGACTTTCAATTTCTCCTGCATGAGTATTATTTTTCCTCAAACAGGTCCTTTCATTTCTTTCAGACCACCAACATCACTAAACCAAAGAACAAAAATTTTATACCATAATTTAAATATTATTATTTTATATCAATCCTTAAACCATAAAGAGTAAGATTAGGGAAGTTTATGATAATAAGTTATCAAGAAAATAATTATGTTAAAAAGTATGTTTATAATAAGTATAGCAAGTAAAATGTTACTATGTTGACTTGCTTGTTTTGATTATGCAAATTAATTATGAGAATCACTTATTTCTGATTTACAAGTGTATAGTTTGAGAGGTTTGAGAATTGACAGGTCAAGATTTGTTTTTTTGGAAAAGTTTGAGTCAAGATGTTGTTAAGAAAATTACAGTGACTATTGAAAAAAACAATCTGGCGATACTCGGTTTACTGAATGAAACATCAAGTTCTTAGAGAATGTCTACAATAGAAAAGTTATATGCATGAAGCAAAGATCTGAGTTTAAAATGATGATGTTGATTTGTGTTAGAGATCTTTTCAGACATTCTTGATCATTTGAACTGATTGTTCTGTTCTTTGATGGAACAACACCTGACAATGTCAACTATCTGATTTTAAAACTTCTGTCACATTCATGGTATCCAAGTTGAACTCTGTAATGCCAAGCATGCAACTCAAAGAAATTGATGACACTTGGATGTGGCCATGCATGCGTTGAGGTGTTTCACCCACTTCCAAATTGGACTTCAGCCAGGCTTTGTATTTTAAATTACTAAATTATTAACCAATCTGAACAAAGAGTAATTCAAGCAGATTAAGTGTATAACTTCTTTGCTCCTTTTTCCTTTTTTTTATTCTATTTGTGTTTGTATACACTCATAATTGTTCATGGCAAGCCATTATTCATGTGATGAATGATGAGGTTGTTTTTTATAATTGTCTTTTCATTATTTGTAATTTCTTTAATTGTTTTGATTTTGCAGTGTTATTCTATTTCCTATAGCGATCACCTTCTATGTCACATGGTGGTTTATACATTTTGTAGATGGATTCTTCTCCCCTATCTATGAACAACTTGGAATCAATATCTTTGGTAATGATCTCTTCTATTACTCTCTTTGTATGCTGCCTTGTGGTTGCTTTCTCTTGGTTTTTTTTTATCTGAGCCTGCTTGTACATACGCGAAGTAAAAAATGGCATGAGATTTCCCTTTTGCATAAAATAAAAGTAGCCTTTGTTCCTAAATTCTTTTACATTTCATGCTTTGCTGTACATTTTATCTGCTGGTGGATGTATGGACTGTGGAGTATTTGCATGTTTGTTCAAGTTATTATGTTTGCTGAAAATATGTGATTTCAACGCACAAAAAATGGTATAAAATTGTGAAACTGCCAAGAAATGCTGCATATACCCAGAATTATTGCCTGAACTGTGAAAGACCATACAGGATATTTTGATAGTAAAAGTGAGCATTTGTCTCTAATTCGTACAATCTATCTTTTGTGCTTGTCAGTTGCTTTATCAAAAGAATATTAGCCTTTATCTTTCTGAAAAATTAATGACATTTTGGTGTCTCAGACACAAGTGAGAATTGGACTAGGTATCTGTACACTGAATGGATTATGAATGGATCCATTTAGTACGGAAATTTTTTAGTGCTTTCTGATAAAAAATTGTCCATGAGAAAATTATTTCATATATTCACATTACCTTCTCATGTCTACCTCATCTATCTGTAAGTATGTCTATAAACTGTTTTTAATCTTCATTGTCATGTAAGGAGACACGTGCTTCCGTTGTTTAATCTTTTCATCATTGACTTACTTGCCACTTCTGTATTTTCTTGTTATTATATAAATATACATCTTTATAAAAAAAAAAAAAAAGACTTACTTGCCACTTCTATGTGGTAGGATGAAGGCCCATGCATTATTTTCTGCTTAAAATGATTGACTTGCTACTCCTTTGGATAGGGCTTGGTTTCATAACTTCAGTAACATTCATCTTCTTGGTGGGGGTGTTCATGTCATCATGGCTTGGTGCATCCATTCTGAGCCTCGGAGAATGGTTCATAAAGCGGATGCCATTTGTTCGTCACATTTATAATGCCTCCAAGCAAATTAGTTCAGCCATATCGCCTGGTACCGTCTTTATTTTATTGTTTATGTATGTGATTTCCTACATACATATGCAGTATGTTCCTGTCATGTATATGTGCATTCCTGATATCTTTCACATTGATTGCAGATCAGAATACACATGCCTTCAAGGAAGTGGCAATCATAAGACATCCACGTATTGGTGAATACGCATTTGGCTTTATAACATCAGTAGTTGTTCTTCAGGTCTGAAATGCAGAACTCCTGTTGCATTGTAGTGTATTTTGTAACTATAGTGCCAGTTTCTTGTACGGATTCTTCAGTCTGAATGAGTCCATGGATATTTGTGTAATTAGGATTACAGCTGCATTTTAGTTCTATGAGGGTGGTTACTTTTGAAGGTTTTAACCAACATTGTTGTTTTAAAAATGTAATTGTTAGTAGATTTAGTCCATTTAAGAGAACATTTAATTTGCATGACGGACCACATTCCCTTTTCTATCTTGTGCTTATATGTGTCTGCTGAAATGTTAATTATGTTGTCTGCAACAAGCTTGGATGGTCCACGTTAAGAAAGCAATTTTTCTTTTCTGCGGAGAGCAGGCTCCAGTGTCGTCTGACCCAGTCTCCTACAATCGGTGATGTTTCAAACAGCTCACTGAACAGGTCTACCCTAAGTGGTAAAATAATGCAACTGCTTTTCAGATTGTAATATACAATCAGTTGGATGGTCCATTTGTTGAATATGCCATGGCAGTGCTATAGTGGTCGACAGGTTGTAATTCCGATGGTTAAAAGAGATGTGGAATCAAATCACTTTGACTTGTCAAGCTAAGAATTGATTGTTGAGAAATCAATGATTTCCTCCCTACTTGCATGAAATCTCAATGCATTGCCATGGTATATTTTCCACACCCTCTTTAAATAATTCTAAATGCATGCACTGCCCCAACAGTCAGGTTATGTTTGCCTAATGCGTGTACATGATGTGTGTTTATTATATTTATACTCTTAATTCTCTATGGCTTCTCTATTTGATAACCAATGTTTGTGGTTGGTTGCATTTGTTTTTTGGTTGATACTCATGTTTATTATAATTTCTACTTTTCAGCCATTGAATTTTTGAAGTACTTTAGCTACTGTGATTATGTCAACCTTGTCAGTAATGTGCTATACTTGGAAATTGGTAATCCAGAATTATTCAGGTGAGGAGGAGCTCTGCTGTGTCTATGTCCCGACGAACCACCTCTACATCGGGGATATATTCCTCATAAACTCAAAAGATGTTATTAGGCCAAATTTATCTGTCCGGGAAGGCATCGGTGAGTGTCCCTGTTTCAATCAATTGCAAGTTGGACATCCATTAGGATTTAGACCCTCGTTGGTCAAACCTCTTGCAATGGGGTCTACAGATTTTGAGATTTGACTGTTTCAAGCTTATCTTATTCAGTTTTTATTCCCTGAATGTTTGCGTTAATGTTTTTTGGGCCCTTTCGTTACTTTGGTGTTGCAGAAATCGTGGTCTCTGGTGGCATGTCGATGCCTCAGATCTTGTCAACTCTGGATTCTGAGTCCATCCATGAGAGAAGTAGAGCTGTGAGAAGCTGAGTGGCAACTTCATCCAGTGGTGCTTCCTCCCATCTCTTGTTTCATCTGTTGGAACACCCACCTGGTTTCATTTCTGCAGTGGGATTCTAATGGCATGTACTATTTCTCTGATTTTTTTTCTTTTAACTTAGTGTAAGAATTAGCTTTAAGGGAAGGCCTGAGAATGTTTTTTTTTCCTTTTTTTCTGTAAATTGTAGGGTCTCCTAATCAAACAGGAGGAGGTTGGTAATTTGCAGTTTCATCTTTGGGGTGGGTGGGCATCAGAGTCGTGTAATCCAGAATGTAAACTCATACCAGATGCTCGAATCCTTCAAGAAATTCCCACATTTGCAAATTGCAAACAATGAATATCTTCCATTGTGTTTCCTTCCCTTTTAGCCATCTTGATTGCAGTTGTTTCTAAGGCGTGCATTGTCCAGTAGTAAATCTTGTGTTTTCTTTCTCCGTCGCCAGAAAAAAATCTGGCCTTGAATCTTTGTCCTAACACTTGCACAGGAATTTATTGGGCTATTTTGTCGAACACGGAAAATCCACTGGGAAGCTTGGTAACCGATCGCTTTCATTCATGAGTTGTCATGAGTTGGATGAAAATTTAAATGGTCGTGGTTGAGGCTTACCAAATATCAGACAACATCCATTATATAAATGTTCAAGTGTGTCTTCTGTCTCATTCAACCTCACAGACTCACAGCTCAAGAGTTTAGCGGTGGTTTGGACAAAAAACCCTAACACTAAAGAAGGGACAAAAAATTGCTACAGGTGGATGGCGGTGTCTCCGTTCAACCACCAAGATCTGTGCAGTATATCTAGATCCTTGGAGGGAGAAATTAGGGGTGGTATCCAGCCGAGCCGAGCGAAGTTCAAACCTGCATATATATGTTTGAGCTCAGTAGTTCAAAATTTTTAATTGCGTTTGAGTTCGAGTTCGAGTTGGATTCAAGCTCTAGCCTACAATTAAAACTTAAAAAAAAAATAAAAAAAAATATTATGAGGAGTATCACAAAAAGAGCAAGACTTTGCAATTAAGTATATTAATGTATAATAATCAGCTTAATTGACCCAGAAAAAGAGCAAATACTTCCATTAATAGTATTTTATTTCATTGATAAACAACAACATTAGATTTTGAGGGACCTAAAAGGTCTAAACGATCGATTGATCGTCTTTGAGGTTTAAAGTAATTAAGAGCAACTATCAACCCACTAAAGAGAGAATTGATAAGAGTAAATAAAATAAATGGTATTTTTATAAAAAATTATGTATTAACGAGTTGGTTCACGAGCTAACAAGCCGAATTTGGAAAATTTCAAATTTGCCTTGTTATACTTAACGACGATATTGAATGGTTTGCTATGATATTATAGAGATTTAACGTTAATTAAATCGTCTTAAAAATAAAATGTGATTCATTATCATGTTCTTGACTTCTTTTAAATCGATGAAATTTACTGTTTCCAGGCGCACCTGGACGTACGCATTCTGTGAGAAGCCGGCGATATAATTGAACTTACTGACAGTATAATCATAATTAGTCAATAATTAGTTTGGAGAATAATGCCAATCATCAGTGAGACTTGCACTGCCGACAGTTATGCCGCAGCCTGCCCCTCCGTACCATCCGAACCAGCGGTTCGTCAGGTTCGGATCCGTGGCTGTCCCGAGTCTACATCTCTCTATTTGCCGGCGGTATTTAATCAGAGTGGTTGCTTTTCGCCTGCAGGAGCCAGGAGGTGAGAAGCTCACTCTCGCATCTGTCTCATGCAGAGACTGAGTGGGTGACTGACGCGTTCTCAGAGGCCTCGAATTGTTTGGTGGATCTTGGAGTCGTAAGCGAAGTTCTCGATCACTTGGAAATTTCCGTTTCTGGAGCCAGTTTTCGGTGATTCTCGGTGTGGAGTTGCCGTAGTTCTTGCGATTTCTGCAATCGATTTTCCGCTTCTTTTCCAGAGGTATCGATCCTTCTATCACGTGAATTTTGATCTTCGTTTCGAATTTGGAGGGTTTGTGAACTTTTAAGGTAATGGGTTTTATTGAAGTATTTTTTGGAGTCTTAACCGAGATTCTTTTATCTGTCTGTTTCATTTGCTTTTTGTCTTTCCATATGGTCATCAAAGCTGGATATCTTGGCTTCTGAGATATGCGAAGTGGTTTTAGACTTTTAGTTAGGAATTCGAGAAGCTATTGACTGTTTTTGGTAGAAATTATGGGCTTCGGAGTTCAGATGCTCCAAAGCTCCGGCTGATCTCTCTTACCTGGCAGTCCGCATAAATTTTTGTACTTGGAATATCTAAGTTTTCCTTGTGAGAACTTGTACAATGCCGTCTATCTCTTCCGCCAAGTAAATTTGGGTTTCCATTGTTTATGCTGTTGCTCTGCTTCTAAATTTTCGTTTCTTGAAATGCTTTAGGTGCTTGACACGTAAGGTAGACAATTCACGATTCTGCTCGACTAGTGACCTTTTTTTCATTCTCTTCATACTGTTATTATGTCCTCTAATCTTTTGCACCTCTGGTTTGAGTGGAATGTTTTGATCTCAGTTTCGCTTTGTAATGCAATTTTTAATCGATTACGAAATCTGCGCATCTGTGCCCAGTCTTTCTATTTTGTTTCAAGTGTTTATGACCTGTATGAATGAGCAAAGGTTCTAACGGTCCATCTTGAATCGACTTGCAGGTATTTACAGTTCTGCGTCGACACTGTCAATATCCTAGTCACTTTTAACAGTTTATTTGCTTAAGAAGCAAATTTTTGGATTTATACTAGAATGTTACAATTTTGAGGTTTTCAACGTATAATTTTGCTGCCCGTTCAAAACTATTCCTAAATCCATTCTCTCCGTTAGAAGCATTTACAGTTACTATCTTGGTGTTTGACATTCCTCTGCAGATATTTAGTCCCTCTATTGATTGTCCTTAACAGAAGTCCAAAATGATGCATGCGAAGTCTGATTCCGATGTCACCAGCTTAGCTCCTTCTTCACCTTCAAGGTCTCCAAAACGACCTGTTTATTTTGTACAGAGCCCATCACGAGATTCACATGATGGTGACAAGTCCTCTTCAATGCAGGCAACTCCTGTCTATAATAGCCCAATGGAGTCGCCTTCACACCCTTCATTTGGGCGCCATTCTAGGGCTTCTTCAGCAAGCAGGTTTTCTGGGACCCTTAGGTCTTCATCAGGACAGAAAGGTTACAGGAAGAGAAATGATAAAGGTTGGCCTGAGTGTACTGTTATTGAAGAAGAGGGTTCGTATGATGATCTTGACGGAGATAAAGGATTTTCTAGGCGGTGTCAGGTCTTGCTCGCTCTAATGGGTTTTATTCTCCTCTTTACCGTCTTTTGTCTTATTATCTGGGGTGCTAGTCGGCCTTACAAAGCAGAGGTTGTGGTAAAGGTAAGTTGATTTCATTTCTTGTGATGAACCTTCATGTTTACTTCTTTGATCATGTTCATTGTCATATATAGATGATCCTCATTTTCCATATTGACTTGCATTTTAGGAGAAGGGTGCTTAGAAAGGTAAAAAGGCAACTGAAAATGTTTACCAATATCAGTCAAATTTGTTAGATTAATAGTGCTAAGTTCTAGTTCTGTTCCAAGGAAGCATGCAAGTTCGTTGTTTTATCACTGCTGCAATCTTATGTTGAAGATCTATTTGAGAACTTGGTCTGTCGTATTCCATTTAGTTAACACAAATTCATTTTTTATCTTAGATTTTCAAAGAAACGATGTAGAATATAGAAGAAAGAATGAATGCAGTCAGAAACTTCAGTTATTGCTCGGCCTATATAACTTGATCAGTCCCAGATAGTTTTGCTTTTGCTAGAAGAGGAAGGCAGTCTTCCGACGCATGGAAATTTTAAGTAAATGCTTCCTTACAAACCCAACATATTAGCAGCCTAAAACTAACCTACATCTTTATATTTTCTCTTATAAAAACTTAGTAAATTCGAAGCATCCAGTCCTTGTCAGTCTAAACTGTTGTTTATCTCATTCTCTCGAAATATACATCATTTTTGGAGCTCAATTTTAAGTATTTTACTCTCTTAGGAAGATCCTTCCTCATTTCTGGCTTGTGAACCTTCTTCTTATTTGTCTTCACAGCCTTTATGAACCTTGTGATGCTTTTTTCTTTCTTTTTTTTTTTTTTTAAACTCTCCTTTCTGGTTTTGTAAGCCTTTTCTACTTATACAAACCGTAATCTCCTGTCATAACTTGAAAATGTTTATCCTGACTCTATTCTTGTGATTGCAGAGTTTGGCTTTAAGCACTTTTTTTTTAGGGGAGGGCTCAGATTACACAGGTGTCCCAACTAAGATGGTAACGATGAACTGCTCATTGAAAATCAGTGTATATAATCCTGCAACGTTATTTGGCATTCATGTCAGCTCCATGCCAATCAATCTTGTCTACGCAGAGATCCCAGTTGCAACCGGCCAGGTTACTTTCCTCTCCAGCCTTTCATTAGTAGTGTGAATTAGACTTGATGAGTGCAAAACACTAGGAATTGATTCATAAAAAAAAAAAAAAAAAAAAAAAACAGAAGACGCTTTGCTCTAAAGTCATCCTGATTTTGGTTGCAGTTGAAGTACTACCAGCCAAGGAAAAGCCGCCGAACGCACACTGTAGCCCTTGAAGGAACCAAAATACCTCTCTATGGAGCAGGGGCAAGTCTTGTTGTAAGTGGAACTGGTGTTAAGGTTCCATTGAAGTTAGAATTCACAGTTCGATCACGGGGGAATGTGGTGGGGAAACTGGTGAGAGTAAAGCATTATACGCGCGTCCTTTGCCACCTCTCCTTAAACTCGACGATTTCGAAGGTCATGAAGGTTTCTCAGAACACCTGTATCTACGATTAAACCCTCCACTGGTAAACACTTGTGTATACGATGCTTGAAGTTTGGATATATACTTTTTAAAGTTGTGATTGTGAGCTCTCTTGCTTGATTATGACCTCTGATAGCAGACGAAGCTGTTCATGTCTGACAGATCAAGTAGCAAAACACACCCTGATTCTTATTGAAGATTTAATGTAATTTTGATAGTATTATTATTTTCATTCTCAATCTTATGAACTTGATCACCCATGTCCCACGAAAACTCATGAGAGGTGGGGATAAGTAGTCATTCCCTATCTCGTGATGAATTTTTCTAGGGATGCATTTTAGATCAATTACATGGGTGAGAATGGGTTTTCAATAAGATTGGTAAACCCGACCCGATTATCGACCTAGTTAGTGAAATCCAAAAACCCACTTGGGTTTGGAGTGCCGACTGGTTTTTTCATCCCTGCGCCCAGATACTCTTTTTAACGGAAATTTATAAAATTAATGCAATTTTATTTATAAAATATTTATATAAAATAAATTATGAATAAGATTAAAATTGACCTATTGCGAGATAAGATTAGGTTGAAAAGCAAACCGAATTACAGTGCGGAAGGGAGGGAGAAACGGGTCTCACCCGTTCCAATTTTCCCCAGGTTTGCTGGTCAAATCGTCCAAATCCACCTGTATAATGGGGCGACCGGCCGGTCAATCGGGAATGTAATTGGTAAGTTCTTTTTCTTCATTTTCATTTCCATTTATACTGATATAAATTTACATTGCTCAAATCATAGGTGTTTCCTTCTGTACAGCGCATCAGAATTGAAGTTTTAGCTATATCCAACAATTTTTTACTGGAAGCAAGAGTTTTAATTATGGGAAAGAAAGATCTCTAGAGCGTCTCTGTTTTCCTACGCAAAGTCATTATGTTTCCCTTCAAAGCTCACAGTTCTAATTTTAAATAACTTCTTACTTGGTTTTTTCCCATTGGTTCAGACTTCAGATATCTGGTTCTTCAGGCAGCACATCTTCTTTTGAACAGTAAAGATTTCCTAGTGAAGCCCATTTTCACTTAGCTGTCGAGGATGAGGGAACACTCCATATGGGTTTTTCGTTTTTACGCAGAATTGGATTCCATTTACAGGAAGTAGATCTGCTCTCAGATGTTCCACTGAAATAGTTTTTCGTTTTGTATCCGGAACTTTGTACTTTATACACTTGGGGATTTAAATCTGACTGCTATTTTAATTTTTTCTGTTTGCGCACTTCTCTTCCTCTGCATTTGAGTCTCAAAGCAAATCTAGTATCCAGAAAACAACAAGTTTATACATTCTGCATGAAATTACTCTGATTCCATCAATCGTTTTGGAAATTGTTACAATGTTCGCGAGAAGACCCACTTCAAAAATAGTCGCCGTCACTCTCATCTTTTCTATTTTGCTATGTTTCTGTATCTTAATCGGGGTCTCTGAGCCTCTCAACGAAGTCGATGATTTGGAAGGTCTTGAAGAGCTATTGGCAGTCGACGAAGAAGAAGAAAAGTTGCCAGACGATGGGGAGAAATTATCTGAGGCAGATATCCTGACGAAAGCGCAAAGAATTGTTCTTCAGTTCACAAATGAAAATGCCAAGAAGGTGATCGATGGGAATGAATTTGTACTTCTCCTGGGCTATGCACCTTGGTGTCATCGAAGTGCGGAGCTAATGCCTCAGTTTGCGGAGGCTGCGACGGTTTTGAAGGAGATGGGCAGTCCTATCTTACTGGCAAAACTTGACGCTGAGCGCCACACTAAAGCGGCTTCAGTTCTAGGAATCAAAGGGTTCCCCACTTTGATACTTTACATTAATGGGAGCGCTCTACCTTATACAGGTGGATTGACTGGGTATATACAATTTTTTTCTTTTCTAGTGTGGTTTGACTGGGTTTCATTACATTCGTTTAGTCTGGTTATAATTTGCATCGGGTTTTTCCAGATGTATGCAGGGTGTTTATAAGTCTCTTAAATTTTGATTATGATCGGTCTGATCCTGTCAGAATGAGGATGATTGAATTTAATCTCAGACGTGGTTTTTAGTCAAACTCAGGTTCTGCCAGTGTATGCATAAACTTGCATATCTTGCTATTTCAGAAGATGGCTAAGCATGTAATATCGGATAAACATATTTTACTTTACATAAATTTATCATTGTTTACAGACCAGTAAACTTCTTATGGTACATTTTTTCTTCCTCATAATCATTTATTTACTAGTAAGCTTATCCTCATTGGAAGGCTGCGAATCATGTTTCTTGGAGCATACATTTGTAAGCATTAATATAGTCTTTGTCAGGCAAACAAACATTTGAGTTCATCCTTCTAGTGCCTTAGAAAGTTATTTTCAAAAAGTCAAATAACAGTCTTTTTTTAATGCACTTAAGAATTAAGAGGCGTTTGTTTGAATTTTCTGTTTACAAAATATTTTGATGTTATGGTGCAGAACATTTATTTCAAATGAGCACACACTTTTGTTGTGTTTAGACAAGCAATGGTTTCCTCTTTCTGTAATCCGTAGTGTCTCAATTTTGATGTTATAAGCTGCACTCTTGATCATTCGGTGGCAATGTCTCTGGTTTTATGTTGGAGGAGTTGGCAAACAATGCACATTCTCTTAACAATCTTGCAGTTCAAATACAATATGTACTGATGTTCTGACATTGGCTGTTCTGTTTCATTTTTTCCTTTTTTTATCATGGTTTTGGTATTTATTCAGGGACGAAATAGTAATATGGGCAAGGAAAAAAACTGGTAATCCTGTTATCAGATTATCCTCCACGACTGCAGCAGAAGAGGTTCTTAAAAAGTATCAAGTATTAGTACTTGGCCTGTTTGAGACTCTTGAGGTATTAGAACTTGTCAACATGTAAGAGTAGGATTTAATGTGCTTGGGTAATTTTTCTTTCCTTTTCAACTTCTTTCTTGGGAATTCTAAGCATACGTATTTTCTTGTTCAATGAAGAAAATACATGCTTTTAGTACCTCTAATATTATCACTTATGGAAAAGTCACAAAGACATCTTACTGTAATTTCCTTCTCATATATATTTGAGGGTATTCAAGTTCAATTAAGGCACCAGGTGTCCTTATGGTCCTTTGTGGTGTTCATGTAGCATGGCGTGTCACCTGTTCTATGTTAACTAGCTCTGGTTCTGTATGGAATTTTGGTGGTACTGCATCCCATTAGCTTGAAGAGAGTCATCCATGGTTGATGGATGTTAAGATCTGGAATATATGATTCCCCACTTAGTAGTAGATCTACTGAGTAAAATTTACCTATCAACAGATGGCTGAGATAATGCTAGTTGATTTGGTTGGTTCTCCCAAGTGATTGTCCACAGAATGTCAACTTTATGTGAGCCATTATTTTCATCCTTAGCTATTCATAAATGGGTCTGATTGCCTGATGTTTTATTTCAGCCTTTATAAAAGACCTATCATATGCCGTTCTTGGTGTTGCATCATTTTCTTTTTATACATCTCTGGAAGACTGAATTGGATCTTTACATCAATTTCTTTTGATATATCTCTGGACGACTGTCGTGGATCTATACATCATTTTCTTTTTATATATCTCTGGACAACTGACATGGATCTAAACATCATTTTCTTTTTATATATCTGTGGGCAACTGATACATAGTTTATGTTGAATTTTTAGGCCCACTCGTGGCCCACTATTGATTTTGCCCAATCTTGATTTAAGCAGATCGCTATAGTGGGCATGAGAGTACAATTTATTACTTTATTGGAACAGTTTATGATTTGGAGATGATTTTACTGGCTTTGTTTTCTTGTAGGGATCCAGCTATGAAGAATTTGTGAAAGTAGCAACTGCTACTAATGAAATTCAGTTTGTTGTTACTAGCAATCCTGAGGTTGCTGCAGTTCTTTTCCCTGATTTAAAATCAAAGGATAGTTTCATTGGTCTTGTCAAAAAAGAGCCTGAGCAGTATGTGCCATATGGTAAGTCCTTTTATCCATTTGCTTCATATGGCATTGTGCATTCTGATAAGGATTTAGACGGGTATGAGAGCTTGATTTTTCTGTTTGCATTCTTTAGCACCTGTCTGTGTGGCCTTGAAGCTGGGTAGGTATTCTAGTTCATGCAAGTCAAGGAAAAGCCCAGCATAAATTTTTGTGAAGGCTGTTGTAACAGTATGATTGAAAATTTGTCTGTTTTGTCAAGTTCATTAGACCTCTCAAGTAGGGATGCTTGGAATAAAGAAGGCACACAGAGCCACCTTTTTTTGAATCCTTGTGTATCTTTTGCATTCCGTTCAAAAAGGTTTTTTGTTTTTATATTAGCTCCTCTCTCTCTTTTTAAATATCATTACCAGTATCTACAGTGGCCCAGTTTGAAAAAGGTTTTTTCTATCCTTAGTAATTACTCATTGAACTTGAAGTGCATGTCTTTTTATTTATTGATATTTTTTTTGCTTGGATTCTTCAGAAAATACTTTTGAAGAAGGTAAAATTTTAGAGTTTGTGGAGTATAACAAGTTCCCTCTAGTGACTACACTCACTGAGCTTAATTCCCTAAGAGTCTACTCTAGCCCCGTGAAACTCCAGGTACTCCACCTATTGCTTTGTGTATACTGTGTTCTCTTACTTCGTATCAGAAGCCACAGGTCTCAACAGCGCCAGATCTGCATCCTACTGAACCTGAAGAACTTGCATGCTCTCTTCCAGGTATTTGTTTTTGCGGAAGCTGATGATCTGAAAGACCTGCTTGTGCCTCTTCAAGATGTTGCTCGAAAATTTAAATCAAAGGTATTATATTCGATTACTAGATCGAAGTCTGTGGCAACAATTTAGGTCGCTTTATTGTAGTTGATTGTATACAATGTCTAGTTTGCTTCTATCTTATTTACTTGGTTGAAGATGATTTACATAATCTGTCTTCAACTTGGTGCAGATAATGTTTGTATTTGTTGATTTGAAGGACGATAACCTTGCAAAACCCTTTTTGACTTTGTTTGGGCTTGAACCGGAAGATCCTCTTGTGACTGCTTTTGATAATGCTATTGGCTCAAAGTATTTGTTAGAGTCAGCTCCTACAGCAAGCAATTTGAAAGTAACTTCTTTCCTTGTGACTTCATTATTAAATATAATACTTACCGCTAAGATTCTCAAGATCACTTGTGCGGTTCTTCTAGGAATTTTGTTCAAAGCTGCTGCAGGGTACCCTCCCGCCTTATTACAAATCAGATCCAATACCGGATACTGTACGTACACTTTTAATTTTTTTTTCAGAGGGAGATTCCAGAGTTATTCATTTGATGATTTTTTTTTGAAATTGTTTGTCATTTGCTTAACATTACAGAAAGGAATTGTGAAGGCTGTCGTTGGGAGAACATTTGATACGCTGGTTCTTAACAGTTCTGAGAATGTTCTTCTAGAGGTTTGCATGTTATCTGAAAACTTTTCTAACTTACTTTTTGTTTTGTAAATGATAAAGAAAGGAACTTTTTAACTTTATTTTCTGATGATATTATCTGAAATATTTTTATGTGAATTGCTTGGAAATGTAAGGTATCCACACCCTGGTGCATCACCTGTGAGACGACAACCAAACAAATAGAAAAACTGGCCAAACACTTCCAAGGACTAGATACTCTTACTTTTGCTAGAATTGATGCTTCTTCAAACGAACATCCGAAATTGGAGGTACATGATTCTGACTTGGAACATTGATGACCTTATTTGAAGTGTTTTAAAATGTAATATCACGAAGCTTACATTATCTATTGTCATGAACTAACTCAAATTTTCTTGTAAACAAAAACTGTTACTTTTGAAAAACATTAAGGTAATAATATTTCAGAATCTGAATACCAACTTGATTAGGGGTGGGCACGGGTCAGGTTTACCAAAACCCAAACCCGAATACGATCTCTGACCCGGAAACCTGAATCCAAAAAAACCCAGAAGAAACCTGAATCGTCAAACCCGACCCCGACCCAATCACCACCATTGTAACCCCGTCCCCGCCCCATTCCCATAAACCCGAATCGTCCCCGCCCCATCCCCGTAAACCCCACCCGTCTTAATCCCGTTTTATATCTCTGTCTCATAAGTGGGCTGGGTTCGGGTTGGGTTTGAGAAAACTCGTCCCCGACCCAAAACCCGGCAGGTATTTGCCGCACCCCGTCCCCGACCTGTGGGGTGAAATTAAAAACCTGAATCCGGGTTTTTCGGGTCGGGTTTCCTTAAACCCAATCCGATGTCCACCCCTAAACTTGATCCATTCCTTTGTCGGTAACAGGAAACTGATGCTTCGGTTGTTAGTCAAACAGGTCTCAACTTGGAATGCTATGGCAGAAAAAGGGGAAGATTGTAACTTCTCCATTGATGAATTCGGTTCCATACTTTTCACTGTCTTTCCTCCTCCATCTACAGACCATTCATTTTACCCTTCTCCCTTCCCGTTGTCTCAGAAATACCAGTAAGGTGGAAAGCATCTTTCTATGAGTAGCACAGAGCAGTGCTTTAAGAGATCATTTGGCCTACAAACAAAGATAATATTGCAGTTTCTTGCAATATGTGAAACTGGGAAGTTGGAAATTCTGAAGATATTGGGAGTAGCATCACTTGAACCACACAAGATGAGTTCGAAATCAGTTTAGCAGCTTTAAAAACTTCCCATAGTGATTATTGGACGATTAGATAAATGATCCTATTTGCCAAAAACATTTCGTTCTTGTTAAGTCAAAAGCTGCTATGCTACTTGAAAAAATAATAAAATAAACTAAAAGCTACTGACTGGTACGAAGATTTGAAACACAAAACTATGCGTTGTTTATAACATTTCTTTAGTTGGAGTTGGCTACAAACATGATTTTTTTTTTTTTTTTGAAAATGTTGGCTAGAGACTTGATTTACAGCTGATCAATCAACTTTTTTAAAGGATTAGAAGTACCTGAAGTTCTGACATGTGCTTAACCTGCGGAGCATTTTTTCCCATTTTGATTCAGCGTATGAATAGTTTCTAGTTTACACTCTTTAAAGTTTAGGAGTGAAAGTATGTTGACTGCTGTTTCAACAAGCTGTCATGTTTTTATCATGGATTCCATAATTTATAATTTGAATATGTTATGAATTCCTTATATCAATACAAAATTCTAAGACAAAGATGAGTTTGCTGATTGCTCTTCACTGCTTCTAGGTTAATGACTACCCGACACTCCTGTTCTACCCATCTGGAGACAAAATGAATCCGGTAATTGTCGTGTGATGACGTATTCACTGAACTTCAGCTTCTCTCAACCTCTATTTAATTGCTTGAATTGCACATGTTGCTTTGCAGATCAAACTCTCTAACAAATGGGGCTCGAAGGAGTTGGCTTCATTCATCAAGACGAAAGTTAAAGCTGCGGAGGACAAACTGTTGGCTTCAGATCAAACAGTAAAAGATGAACTATAGACCGGTGTTGACAAACCCATTTGGGGCCAAAAGGATAGAAGAAATTATGGTAGTCTGGTTTTTAGCTAGTGCTTTAACAGTGGCCTACTTACAGAGTGTACACCATTACAGGGTTAATATTTAAATAAATAATAATGCTTAAAATAGTATTTTCTATTGATTGCTTAATACTCATACACTGACATAGCATCTATACCTATTTACCCTCAAAAGCACAAAAAATTCTGATAATTTTAGCTGAGAAAACATTTGATTCATAATCCGTATACATTTCCTGACTTTGAATACTAAACCAAGCAATGGGAGCAAAATTGGAAGGATTTCTTGGCTGTAATAGCTTAAAATATCAATTTAAAGATGGTTTATCATTTGATAATTAAAATCGTTATTGTCAATATGTAGTCAGTATTTTTAATTCCATAAATATTAAATTCTAACTTTGAGTTTTTAATTTAAGATAAATGAAAACAATCAACAGTTGCAAAACCCAATTGGTATTTCATCAGGTTGACTGATATTACAATATACAAAAAATGATAGAGGTTTAGGAGAGGGATTAATAATTGAAAAATCTGAAGGGAAAGAAGATGGGAACTCGGCATAAAAACTGAAGCCGTGGTGTTTGTTGCCTTCTCTTACTTGCACAACCATCTTCACGTGGATGAGGAACCTAAAACTACCATTACTAAAGTGAAGTTGCCAGTGAAAATCCTATTTTCCAGGCTCTGAGCTCTTCTCTTGTTTGATGTAGTCAGCACACCCACCTTCAAGCACCGTGCTGCCAATCCTTGAAGGTGGCCAATATCGAAAAACTGACCGTCCTAGTATATTTTTGGCTGGAAGTGGACCCCTGCACCAATTAGAAGCTCCAATGTAAGTGGCAATGAATCAGAAATCTTGACCAGAACTAACATGGAAGCATAAATACCCATAGTGAAATTCGTATAAATACCATATATGTGAATCATAGCTGTTGTTGCGGTTATCCCCCATTACAAACACCGAGTTGTTGGGGACATTCTGCAAGACACAATGAAGCATGAAGGTCCATTTAACAGTACAGTGCTAAACAATGAAAAAGTACAGTTAAAAAATTGAGGATGAAGTGTAAAAGGTCCTTAAAACTTACAACGGGGTTCATCTCGTAAGAGGGTGGCTCGAAGATGAAATTTTCATCTCTTACAACGCCATTCACCATTAACTTTCCCTTATGAACCTGCAGTAAAGCTACTTAGAAGCTTCAAAAGATGACCAGAAAACAAAGAGATCAAAGAAGGATTTAACATAAGCATCAGAGACATCAATGCAGGCAGTAGATAGCCAAATCACAGAGTAGTTTACATTTGATAATTTTTTACCCTTTCTTTTTAAATGTCAATCACATAAGCATAACTACACCCTTAAACTCAATCAAGACTTGAATCTAATACCTCAAACCAAAAACCCTCCCAAGTGGCCATTGAGCCGAAGGATTAATCCACTAAACTTTGACATTTTAGTCATGAAATTTCCAAACAACTAGAAGTTAAAGTTGTATACAATCCTGAAATGAAATATATGGCAGGGCAGAATGCCTAAGGATCAGTGATGCGTTATGCTACATTGGTAGTCTGCTCTAAGGTAGGCTGACTGACCAACCCATTACATTAACAGCGACAACAACAAACAAAAACTAGCAGGGCTTTAACACATCAGACTGCAAAAATTACAAAGATAAGGGGAAATTTTCATCAGTCACCTCTACAACATCCCCTTCCTTCGCCACAACTCGCTTGATGAAGACATCCCCATCAGTATATCCCACTTCCTGAAAAGTACAAACTATATTCAGAAGAAAATTCCAGAGATGCTTAAATGATTTCTTATCTTAAAAGGCATCAGTTAGCTTTTACCTGCAAGACTGGCGGGCTTTTGAAAATCACTATATCATTGACGCAAGGCTTTCTGAAGTAGTACGAAACCTAACAATTTTTCAGATAAAAGACCTGTTATAGATAAAGTGTGGAAGTTATATTACTCGTCAAATCCTATCCTACGAATCCATAATTGAAGTGCTTCACAAGTAACAAAAAAAGGAGAAAACCTATAGGCCACTAAATGAATGAACGCTATCTAACTAAATCTCCACTAGTTTAGTTTTATGAGGCACCTCTAAGCCTTAAAAAGATGTTCAGCAGAGGGAAAACGAAGAAGAAGAAGAAGAAGAATGGGCAATGCTTATACTTAAGCTTAAAATTCAACTCAATGATTTTCCACTTATTATCGTAATCCCAAATGCGAACGCATTCGCAAACATAAAACAGCAGAAATATAAACATGAAACCCCATAAATCTACCAAAAGATATACCTTCTCGGCTACAATGCGGTCACCAACATCAAAAGTTGGGAACATAGACAAAGAGGGTATGAACCGTGGTTCGGCTATAAACGAGCGAAAAGCAAGGGAAATCGCGAGAGCTGCAAAAACAGTTTTCGCATCGTCCGACGTCACATTTAGCCATTCCGGCAATATACGCTTCTTTTCTTCTGACCCATCATCACCGTCTCCGTCCCCATCGTCCCCTCTACTGCCGCCATCGTTTTCTATTTCCAAAACGGGTTTTGTTTCATCGCCAGAGTGGTTAGCTCCTCCACAATTTATCCTCCGCGAGTGATTGAACCGAAAGAAATTAGGGCTTTCCCGCAAATTAACCCGTGGGCGGTGAGTTTTGTTGAAATTGGTGACTCTGGGACTGCGGTTTCCGGGGGGGAAGGTCAACTGCGCGCCTCTGCGATCATAAAATTTGAAGGAAGGGAAGGGAGACAGATGTTGCAGAGAAGTCATCTTCCGTCCCCGAAGAGTTCCCGCCTCATCCAATCCACGTCCGCCGCTTCTGTCCGAAACCAAGGAGAAGTACTGCAGTGAAGCACCCCGGTCTACTATTCACCGAACGACCCGTTTGACGGTCGGATTCCATTTAACGTGTGAAAACAAAGGCCAGCAAACCGGTAAGAAGACCGGTTTGGTTTGATTAACTGAGTTAGATCGGAATCCGACCCAACGACCCTCTTAAGAGTTACGAGGAATACAAGATGTGGTATTCCTTCAGTGAACAAATTGCCCACTTCATTCCACTTGTCTGATTGATTTGGTACTAATGACTATTAAATAATTTGGTTCTGTTTTGCAATGGAATTAGTCAGATATTGTAATTATGTGGTTTTGTAGATAATTTGAAATCTTCTATGAAAAGATGAGCTGGTTTGCCCGAGTGGTTAAGGGGGAAGACTTAAGATCTTCTGCACATAAGTGCGCGTGGGTTCGAACCCCACAGCCAGCAAGTTATTTTTATTCCCATTTTCATCCTTAAAATTTAAATGATAAATACAAATTAAGATTTAAATTTCACGTTAGTTAATGGGATGGATCATCAGTTTTTTTTAAGGCGGTGACCTGCCCTAAAAGTCTTAATAAAACTTGTAATTCCGTAAAAAAAATCAAACTTCTTTTTCCTTCATCTATCTTATCACCTATAGCTTTGGCTTCGTTTAAAAAATTGATCTTATTTTAAGTAAGTTTATTTTATTTATAATATTATTATGAAATTCACTCCCAGTATTATAAGTCCTATTAATAGCAGTTGATATGATCGGATTCACACTAAATGAGTTTTCGTATTAGGTAAAAAGTTTTATTCGATATGTAGGCTAATCAGGTAAATGCGGTATACCACCACGCAAAGAAGCAAAGAAAGAGGGAGGATCTTTCTGCCCGAAATTTCCCACCGTACCTTCTTCTCCGATTGTGCATTCGTTGATGGAGATGTTGAGAGTTGAGAGAAGTAACGCAGGAAGTTTCTTTCTCACTTTCCTTGTCTCTCAGCCCTACATAAACCTTGACAAAGAATCGGCTGATTGTGTCTACTGTCATGCCTGCCGGGAAGAATCGACTCAAGCCTCATCCGGAAAGTGGATTATGGACAAAGCACTCAGATCACGAAACCAGAAGGTCACCAATCACCATCCCCTACAGCGACAATATTATTGTAATCCAATCTTCTCAAAGTTACTCAGATAAACATTTCATTTGTTTAGTGTTTCGGATAACTGGTCGTGCTCTCCAGTTGCTCATGTGATGAGCACTGCTTTGAAGCTTCCTGTATCTCACTTGCTATACCGGCACAAACAAACGAGGAGTTAGCAAGAGACGAATACACTTCACTGGTCTTCGTCACCTGTGATTTTGTTGCCACTGCCATTGGCAGGATTCCCAGTATATATGATACTAGCATAGCTTTTCATATTTTTTTCTCACAGGAAAAAACTGAGAAGCTAAAATGTACTACTTGAATCATTCAGTTCAAACGGAATCGAGACAAAACCCAGAGCTGATTGGAACAAAATGGACGTTTAAATTACATCATAAAAAGGGGATGAAAAAGAAAAAGTGAAAAGGTCTTATTTCAATCTAGGAATTCAAAAATTGGCACAAACAAACAGCAGTGGCCAACTTGAGGCCTGATGAACAGAATAGTTTCTCTTGGATCACCCTAGTGTAAACTTTCATGTCACGGTTCATATTTGCAGAGATTCTCAAATCCCACGTAATCGTGCCGCTCAATCTTTCCAATCATGTTGGAGATTCCGACACCACCTGCCAGATGACAAAAAGGCATTAAAAAAAAAAAACTTTCTAGAGAATGAAAAGGGACTACTAGAGGGCTTAACCCACAGATCCATACAAATCAGTGGTAAATTATAGCTCGATTCAGGCTTTAATGTCTTTTTCTATTCCCTGATTGTAAGGCAATACAGTATAAGTTTACAATTATGAAAATTTAAAGACAAGGAAGATAATTCTATCACTCTTTAAGCATTTCGACTCTACACCAGAAAAAAAATATAAATACCAATGACAAAGACAAACCTTCTATATATATATATGATGAGCCAAGGAAAGAAGGATTCTCACCTAGTGAGACTGCACTCACGAAGATAGTAAATGCCAAAATGAAGATGATGAGTGATGCTCTTCCAAGTATGAAGATGATCTTCCGCACAACGTGCTGTCCCACAAAGGCTGCAACTGTTGCCACTGCAACAAGGTAGAGAGCTGCCAATTGCAGAACGGATATGTTACCAACCTAGATTTATGTCAACTATTTTAAAACAAGAAAAAGAACCAGATTATCACTTCTTTTTAGTGGTTTTAAAATACATTTCTGGTATATATATATATATATGTACAGACATATATACATACAGAGAGAGAGAGAGAGTAAGGTATTAAATACCGTAAGGAACAGGGAATCGCCGTAATACAGAGCATACAGAGAGAGAGAGAGAGTAAGGTATTAAATACCGTAAGGAACAGGGAATCGCCGTAATAGATAATATTCCACAACGGACATGGACGATGAAAATGTCATGGCAAAGGTAGCCGTCGCACTTGAAACCTGTTTGCAAAGTTCAGTACAAAAACTTAGAAATGAAAAGGCTTATCTATGAAGCATAGACGTCAATGTCATACAATGGGGAATGAACGAAGCAAATGATGATACAAACCTGAGGTGGGACACCCAGCTCTAAGAAAAGAGGGCCCAAAATGAAGCCTCCACCTAAGCCAAGAAGACCTCCAACCATGCCGGCAAGCACACCACATGCACAGTACAGAACTAGTTGGTGGACTTTGAACTGTGTTCCATCATCACCTTTGGATGCTATAACTCTCTTTCCTTTATATAAACTAACTGCCTCAAATCCCGATACCCCTACGGCCACTGGGATCTGTAACACATGTTTCCCAAAATTTGTTATCCAATCTCTCAAACCATGACTATTAAGAGATTCACTCACAATGTTACCGAGTGAACATTGACTTAGATAAGACCAGGTTATAGTTAAAAAGGGATAATCATGTCCCTGAAGGAAACAAAATCGAGCTAGTATTCTCATGTCAAGGACTGCTTCAGATTGGCTATTTGTAAAAAAGAAAAGAAGAAAGAAATAGTACCTGTAGTAAGTTCAAAATCCAGTATGTACTTGAACAGGTCGTAGTATAATTCTACAGCCAACGGGACAAACTCATTAGCTGTACTGCTTGATGCACTTTTCATATATAACAAAGAAAATAGAGACAGATGAACAAATTAGTACAGCAAAAAGAAACAAAGATGAGAACCTTGATGACAATTTGCAGGATTAGGAATGCAACCCAGACAGAGACAAGAAGGCCAAGTTCCTTCCAGTAAATATTCTCGATGAGAGATGCCTAATTAAGGAGTTCAAGTTAGTTTGAAACATTAATTAGGATTCTGACTAGTGAATTTTCATTGCTCAAAAGAAGAAGGAAAAAAACCGTGTTCAAAGAAAACTGAAGTTAACTTACTGCAGCATCTCCCTCGGCCTCTTTTGGTCCATCCCCTGGGGCACTTGGGAGAGGCTTGTACTCGACTTCTTCACCATTTGTTCCTTCAGAAAATGGAAAGAAATATATAAATAACATGCTTGCAAAAAATCAAAAGAGGAGAAGTATAACTACCATAAGCTTCAAGAATCTACCATTTGATTCAGCACGATTTGCTGCCTCCTGAGATTATAAGAAGAAAGCAGAACATACATCAGGGATCAAGTTTAGTTGCATCAAACCTGATGACAGCATAATAAAAACAGGTGTCCAGAGAGTACCTTCTTCATTATGGTCTCTTTCTTCCATGTTTCAACACCTTTGAGGAAAGCCTTGGTTGATGTTCCTGTAAAACAGCATGTGAGAGTTGGAATCTAGCTGAAAAAAATTTAATTATCTATAGTTTGGCAACAAAAACCATCACAACTAGTACCTAAGAAGAGGATGATGAGGAGGACAGTGACCATCCAGTCAGCAAAAATCACATTGAAAGCAACTCCAATGCTAATCCCAAGCATAAGCATTGGTTGGAACAGCAATGCTAAGTCATAGTCAATGATGGGCATGTTCAGAGTTGGATGCTTTAGCTTGAGATTATAGTAAACAGTGGATGCAGCGGCACCCATTATCATGCCTGCAGATAAAAGAGCCTTGGATGTAAGCATTTAAACCAAAAAAGGTTAAAGACTATTTCATGATGTCTGATTATATAAAGTTTTTTTCCCAGGTGAAGAAAGTGAAAGTGCTTATATAGTGCATAGTCAGGCAATAGCCACCAACTGGATATGGCCAGTCACCAGTCCACTTCAGATTCAGCAGTTAAAATTTAATCTAGCATAAGCCCAAACAGTCAATTTGATATGTGTACATCAGGAATATTCAGAAGGTCCATGAAATAATGTCCGCTCATAAGTTTCATGGCAAATAGCTTATTTCTGCTCATAACTTTCAAGGTAAATAGATTATCTCTGCTCATAAGCTGTAGAAATATCACTTTTGGTTTTGATTCGAACAGAGGAAAAAACGTTCAGCAGACAAAAAATCAGTATTTTAAGATACCGCCTGCTCTTACATTTTGATATGGCAGTAGATGATTTTGGATCAAAACCAATGATCAGAGTAAGCATGGGAACGAAAATGCCGCCCCCACCAACACCTCCTACACTCCCAAAAGCTGCTCCAAGAAATCCAATTAGAGAACCCAGAATAATTTTCCATCCGAACTCCATTTCCTGTAAAGAAAAAAGGCAGAATCAGATATCCTTCAAGGTTCTCAGACACCAGGTCCTTAAAGCGGTATATCACAAATTAAAACTGATAAGATTAAAAGTAAAAACGAATCGAATAACATAGCTTTCTATCCGATCCACAAGCTACCAAGACAACTCTGTCTTTTTGGTAGGCTTATTAGCAGATATACCATAAGAATGCATAAAAAAACTGATTCATGCTCTGTCAATGACATAAAGGAGTAGACTTACCGGCCAAACATGATGGTAAGAGGAGCCATCGGACTGCCATAAGAAATTAATGACTTTAAGAAGGTAGTTTGAATTACTATCTTCAATCTCTGAGCTTTGCGAGGGTTCGCGCATCAGATTTCTCTCTGCTGAAGCGAGAATAGAAGCAAGAAGAAAGCTTCCTGCAACCATTGCCATCGATCGCAGACCACGCCATGTCGCACCGAAACGAGCCATAGCACCGAAGTCTTTCCTTCCTCTAAGGATCAGTGGTACTTCCACGGTCTCACCAAAACAAAATCTGAACAATATTCTCTTCCACCAAGATCTGCTAACAATTGCACGGAGCTATCAACGATCGCAGACAGAAATCAATTTCCTTGCTGGAATACAACTTCCAGCAAGAAATTTACCAAAACTCAATCCTCAAGAACTTTTCCCAACAAAGACCCATGTCTATGAACAAAGTCGAACCATATAAGGTGACTAAACTGGGTCAAGTAGCCTTTTCTTTTTAAAATATTTTCTCCACTCACACAAGCAAAGCCTTGTATAAACAATTTTATCTGCGCTTAAAGCTGAGCAAACTGCAAAAAAATTGTATCTTTATTTTCAAAGGCAACGACTTTTAGCGACTCAAATTTCCTCCTTTTCTCGATCGAAAGACAAACAGAATCCTCCATCTTCCACAAATAAAAAAACGTGCGAGTAGAATTTCCGAATTCCCGAATGCTAAAAGTCCTGTCAGGTCGACTAAACCACGAATGAACCAACTTGCCTCCGGTATAGCCTCTAACTAAAGGAACACGACGAGATCACAGACATCGGCTACTCTAAACCGCATTCGGGCAAGCAAATGCCACTGAACAAGAGAAATAAAGAAACAGGAAACTCCTTGGAATCTAAAAAATCCCAAAGAACTAATAGGATAACTCCGGCGACCTCTTTGTTCGAGTTTTTAAAACGAACTTCGTAACGGAAATTCCTTGACCGCGGCACTTAGAACTCAACCTGCCAGAGCTTATCCGAGAGAAGAGAGAAAGAAAAACAAAAGGCGGCAGCTGGAAGCCAGCGTGCATGAATTTCAAATGAAGAAAGCAAGGATATGGAAGAAGGCTCTGCAAATCGGAGCTTGAACAGAGAGATCCTAGTTTGGGTGAGAGTGAGCGCGTTTATAAAGCCAACGGTCTGTCCGAATGAGCTCCCTTGGAAGTTTCCGAATTACAGGAGACACGGCATTTTATCTATTACTAGTTCTACTTTTGGGTAAATTAGGTCACAATATTTCGAGGCTTCTGAGTCCATGCACCTTATTATGGGTGAGTGGACCGAGTCACACCCTTCTTATAATAGATTTGTTAAAATTAAGAAGATTATATATAAATTTAGGAAGGTTCTAATTTAAATGAAAAAGATGAATGGCCACACATTATGGATGGTTATTTGACTCATCGAGTCGATTCGCAACTCGGTCGAGTTAGATCAATTTTTTTGAAATGAACAAATCAATCATGAGGAGGAATTTATAGAGTTCTTTTTTACTTAGATTCTGGTGTCAAGGTGGACCAGCTCCACGTTCCTCGCGAGGGATTCCCATCCAACGTGGCTGTGACTTCAAATCTCACGTGCCAAAATTATTAAACGTACTTCAAACAAAAACAGATAAGAAGACACGACAAGTCCGGGTTAGATAGGGGATTCCAAAGAACACGTCAACGGTGGCCCGAAGATTCCTTTAATTATTCCATAACTCTGTACCCCGTCCAGCTCCAAGCGATAGGGCAGTGAGACACGATACGAGTGGATTCCATTTGAATCATCCGCTGCATCATCTGAAGGAATCTTTTTATTTTTAGTGTTTTTTAATTTTTACGAAAAAAATGTCAAAAATAAAATTTGTTGCTTAATTTCCTCTCAAAATTACATAAAATAATTTAATTATTAATTATTAATTATTTAATTGAAATTTAGTTAGAATAGAAGGGTGGAGTCTCTTTCTTCTACTTAATTTATGTGGTTCAAAATCCGATCTAACTCATCTCAATCACAAATTTACTCAATTTGTATAAAAACTATATAATATTCATAAGAGATTGAATAGATAACCGGGGAACTTGGCTTTCTTCAGTCTCCATTACCTTTTCAGATAAGATTCCAGTCTCCGTTACCTTTCCAGATAAGGTTCCAGTCTCCGTTACACAAAATACATAGTAATTATAAAAAAAAATTATATGATAAATAATTTTAACCAAGTGAAGTCTAAGTTATGTTTCTAGTTGTCACCTTTGACTCTCTTTCATCCATGAGTCATGTACATATCAACCTATTCAATTGGGGCAAGTAACACCCACCCATTAGGAAAAAGAAAAAAAATGTGGCAAGTCATAATCTAAGTGATTTAGGTCAAAGTGAGGTAGGTCAAGGCTGCATCGATCTTAGGTACACTGTCCACATCATAAGAGTGGGAGAATTATTGTTTCTTAGGTCACCATATTTAATAGATCGATGGTTTATTTAACTAATAGGAAATTCATTTCATAAGGGGTCATGAAAGTAAAATAATGGAAAACATTATATTTAATATTTTTGTATTATTTTATTAAAATTATTTTTGTTTGGTTTTGTTATGTTATTGCTTCTCACGAGTCTCCTTGTTAAGTTATGGAGTTTAATTAATGCCTTACGCAAAGTTGACATGTGGATCGAAAGGTTCACGATATATTGATTGTTATTTCATTAAGAGTAATTTTGGAATTTTACACTTGCATTTTGATTACCCTAATTTTTTCTTTATATTTGTGGGCATCGTTATTAAGGTTATGATGAGTGTGTGTGATCTCTCTTGTAAACTACTTTATCGTCATAGTGAATTATTATAATGATGGAAGACAAAACGTAGTCTCACCTTAAGGCGAACCTGTATAAATATTGTGTTATCGTACTTGATTGGTTTTTCTTTTGCGATTATTATTGTTCTAGTTAATATCGAATTAGGGTGTATAATTCCTAACACTTATAACTCTTGATTCCTAAAACTCAACATACTCCAAATCTTCTTTATATACTCATGAAGTTTTCATATGTGGTTTTTTTTTATAAAAAGTTCAACCTCCCAGTTTCTTATCTCTCTTCACTTATTAGGTAAGGTTCTCTTTCTGTCTCTATCTTTGTCGATCTCTATCAACTTTCTCCTAGTTTCTCATTTGGAAATCGTTTTTCACAAATGAAAATTCTATTTTTTTTTTTTTGCTTAGGGAACCTCTTTTATAAAGAAATTCTTCAAATGGCATTTAATGTGAGAAAGAACTAAATTTTTGTTAATTTCAGTTTGAAAATCAGATCAGTTCTATGTTACTTTCCTTATTTTGTGAATTGTTCTACTTGCTTTGTCCTTCGTAATAGGTTATATTTGGATTCAAGGGGTTGAAGGTCCAAGGTATCTGTGTGATAGAGGTAGAGATAAATATAATAATATATATAAAGATAATGATAGAGATAAAGATAATTAGTGATTGAATTAGAGATAGACTCAAATATCTTCCCGAAAATATATAATTTGCAATATTCAACACTCCGTATAGAGGTAAAAACATGTAAAAAAATTTAATGGTGTAAGGATTGAAAAAAATAACTACAAACCTAAACCTAACTACTCTAGTACTTATTTATTTATTTTTTATATTTGAATAAAAAACTTATTTTTCTATCGCTTTTAACATCTCTAAAAGATGGGGTGAATTAAGAAAAATCAAACTAAAAAATATTTCAGTCATAAAAATAGCACAAATATAAGATATTTTGGTCTAAAAAATATTTAAAAAATGGTTTTATGGCTTAAAGAGTCAACTCGTGACTCAAGTGAGTCGAATCAGACATTAGATTGAACAGAAGTTATATTGACGAACTTAACCTTCTCTATTCTGATCCAATCCCTCTCAATGCATCCCGAGTTTATTCACTGAACCGGTTACTGGACCGGCTGGACCAGTCGGTCCCACATGCAGATTCCAGCATATGCTATATCGGAACCTTTATGGAGCCACATGGGACTGACACGAATGACAGGGATTGCATTATCTTATTCGGTTGACATTATTACACGTGGATATGACGTAGAGCAGACTTAATAGCTATCCATCCTTCTTATTTAGTGAATGGGGTTTGGAGGAGTGCTTGATGGGCTCCCTTCGGAATCCCTTCTAGTGAGCCCATTCAAGTAGTGTGACCTTGCAAGCACATAAAGTGGCCCCATTAATTTGTTCATGGGCTTTCCACTCACCCATTATGACACTGGATCTACCCCGGTCACTGCTGTCCCAGTGAAGACGTCTGAGTCTGACTACTGGGGTTGAGCCCGGCGGCGAACGACCAAACCTCTTCGCCTTATCTTGACCTAAAAGTTTCCACAGTCTATCTACTCCACTCCAGCTATCTCTCCCGTATACAAGTTACAGCTTGCACTGATGCTCCGGCGCGGATAGCGGCATCTGTCAGGACCGTTTGACGACCGCATTTGTTCATTGGTACGTTTCTTGTATTTGATTCTTTCCATATATGATGTGCTCAGTTTGTTAAGTCTACTAATTCCACTACTGTAAGCAACTGGGGGGTGGAAGAAGGAAGTACGCTACGTGGGTACATTGGTGAGGAAGGTGGATCTAGTGTCACTTCTCTTTGTTGTTAATCGAGTTTTGAGCTGTCTTGCTTTTGTTTAATAGTTGAATGTCCTGTACGGAATGTGGAGATGACCTGACGCTGTCATGCTTGAATTTTTCTTTGGAGTTTTTATGGAGTGCTCTAATTTTGTTAGAAGATTCAACTATTGTTGTTAGTTGGCCAGATTTTGACTTCCTGGTTTTGGCACCTGCAAGTTGTGAAGTTAAGAAAATGATGAAGTGAGGCAACCCTGTGAATCACAGATACAGAGGACTAAAACCATTGAAATGAACCATTAATGTGATGATGAAGTTCATCTTTTGACCATTTTTCGTTTTTGATAGATCCCTTGTCACCTTTTTTTTCTTTTGTTTCCTTTAGTTGCAATTATTTTTTCTACTTTTTTTAATTAATGTCGATTGTCTTTATTGCTGAATGCTTTGTTTTATTCGAAAACATTCTTTATCGTTCCATTATTCCTTTTCTGCATAAAAATCAGCTGCTGTTATTGCTGTCGTCATTTTGAACCTGATAAACCAGCTTCTGAACTGGTTTCGAATTGATAAAATACTTTTAGAAAAGTAAGTATGACTTCAAATTTAAAATAAAAAAAAAATCTTGCACATTGATGTTGATGTTATTAAGATTGCGAATGGCTTTCCGAAACTCAGAGGATGTTTGACCTTGGTTCTGTATTGAGCAACATCTAACTAAACTTTTGTTTTTCCAGGTATTTTAATTATCTGTAACTTTGGAGGTCAGTTGGTGAAACTTGAAGTATTTTTGTTGGGAGCTGATAGTGGAAATGTCATCATTGAGGGGCCACAATCTGTGTTCAAGGAATGGAACCTTTAGGTTGCCTCTAAATTCTTTGCCAAAGTCATATCAGAGGTTAATCCCTTTTCTGTCTACTGTTTCTTTGTTAGTTAGTTGTTAGTTCATAGTGTATATTGGGTCATACTTTATATTTGTTTCACCTAAACTCTTTACTACTGAAGAAACTTGGACAAATTTCATTGAATTGATTTCTTCTTTATTATGAACTCCTGAAAAATGTACTAGCCACTTGGTTACCTCTGTTTTTCAATTGTTAATCTAGATGTTTCTACAGTACGAACATATTTTTTTTGGAAAGGTGTTTCAGGCATTTCATTTCTAGCATATTTTTTTTTTCTCATAGAGAGAAAAAGCTCGAGAATGTTGAATTCATCTGGCTTTTCCACCAACAAAGAAAGGTTACTATTTAGTCTGCTCATAACTTGCAGGTTCGGCATCCCTATATTTCATTCTAGTGACTTGTCTGATCTTATTAGATGTCCAACACCTTTATAGTTTGCTAAGATGTCCAGTAGTTGTTAGCTCAACACTGGTAGCCTAGTTGAAATGGATCTGATTTCTACTGGAATTGACTTGATCGTTAGATTATAAGTTCATATTGAACTGGACCAAAATTGTCATAAGAAAACTTTTTAATCTTGAAGTAATTGTTATTTTGGTAGAGGATGTTTTGTTTTTTCTCCTCCCACTGGGAAATTTTCCATGTCAGGCATATCTCTATCCGGAATGCTTGACTGGTATTTACCCACTAATATGACCAGGGGTAAGTTGTACTATGCTCTGAAAACCTGATATGCATTTGTGACTCTGGGACTCTTACTCCAATTATTTTTACATTTTGTCCTTTACTTTCACTCGAGGACATCCTAGTATCATAAATATTGTGGTCGTCAAGCTGGAGCATAAACTTTTTATTGCATAACTCCATTTGGCCATGCTAAATTCCTTTTTTTTTTTCTGAAGAAGGGCACTATTGTATTTCTATGTTAATTGCCACTTAACTCCTTAATTGACTTGATATTATTTTCTTATATCATAGCATTCCTATGGCTTTGCAAAGTGCAGGAGAAATGTAAAATGGAGGTCCCCAGAAGCTGCCATCATCTCCAACTTTCATCTTCCAATGCGTAGTTTTGAAGTAAAAAATAGGTTTGTTCAGAATGTTGAACTTTGTATCTTTGAATTATTTATTTAGTTGTTCAAAATTGTGTTGTCTTATATGTTCTTAAGATGGTCGAGTATTGTGGTGTTCTTAGATTTATTTGTAGTGATCATGTTTCTCTTGATACTTTCAGGATGCTTGGTCTTGTGAAAAATGTTGTGTTGCTACTTTAATGACAATTTTTTTTTTCATTTTAAGAAAAAAGAAACAATGCTTTTTTATATCCGAATAACTTCTGCACTATGAGACCTTTGAAACTTGACTTGTTCTGATCTTTTCCACAAGTATTAATTGTGGCGGTGTTAAACCAACATCCTCCTACCTAAGGAAATGGAAAACATTATTAGGGAAAAAGTATCTTGTTTACAGGCCTTGATCATTTTAGTAGATTAATCCAAAATCCCAATTAATGTTGTTAAACCAGCCGGTTGGGCTTCTGTCTAGCTCTTATATGACCGAAACCGCTTTAATACTCAATGGATGCCCTATCTGATATGAACTGGACCCAGTGTTGTGTCAGTGTCGAGAAGTGGAAGCACCGTTGTCAGGTTTCTCTTAGTTCTTATCTTCCTTTCTTCCTTAAATGTTTCTGATTCAAGCTAGAGTGTCCTTTTGATGCCTAAACAGCTATACAAAATAAACAAGAGCTTAATAATCTTAAATTCAGCTGACCTCTAGCTTACATGATTCAAGTGTGATGAGAACAAAAATTAGTGAAATCAAGAAGAGTTTTGTGGTAGAAAAGTTTGATTAAGTCTCAGGTGTAAGCCATAGAGAACCTCATCCCTGCCGAAAAATGAAAAACCTGAAGTAGCCTTGAGAAGAACCAGTAACTTTCTGCTTTAGTGTCACTGTCTCAGAGAAGAGTCTAATTCAGAGCCTCAGGCACGTGGTCACTTTGTTGCATTGCACTTGAGTATGGATGGGACATCCTAGGATCACTCACCAAAACTTCATCTTTGTCTTTTTTGCAAGATGCTGCTCATTTGTTTGAATTTTTTGAACCTTAAATGGCAATCATTGCAGGTATATTGGCTTGCCATGATGAGATGAGAAAATCCTTTGATGGTAGACACATGTTAATCTTTCTTCTTTTGTTAAGGAGATGTCGAAAAGCTTTGCATTGACACTTCTGTTGAAAACAAGATATTCTGGACCTGCTTCTACCATGAATGCCTGAAGTTATTTGTTTTAAGATGATCATCTTACTATGAAAAGAGAAGCACTTGATTGACGTGGAAACTCTCGACAGTTGCTACAACATTGCTCCTAATACGTTCAGTTAATTACCATAAAAAATCCCTCTTCTTAACACGGTAGATATTGGCTGAACATTTTCCTTGATAACCATTCTTTCATCTGAAAAAGTTTGCTATCTCATTTTGTTATATGATCTATTTTATTTTTTTCATGATAGGGAAGTCTTAATGGTGCTGAAGTGATGATATTTTGAAACAAGTAACTTCTATATAAGTTTGCCATGTATTAGAAGTTTCTCTGAAAAAAAGTAAAAATAAACATCATCTTACATATTCTAATTTGTCTTTGTTTGTCTATTTAAAAGGATAAATATTCACCATTTTATAACAAGTGTTGAATCAGTTGAACAGCTAAAGGGAACTAATAATGAATATAGTATTTGGAAATTGTTGAAATCTTCACAGGTTCAATTCATGGCTTTGTGCCTAGCCATCAACAGTAATTATAGGGTTCTTAATTTTGGTTATATTGGCCGTATACTGTTAATGTTAAAAATCTGTTCCATGCTTCACATCATTTTGTTTGACAAACGGGTCCTCTTGGGAATGAGTTACAGTAATGAAATCAGTTGGGGCATTGGTCTTTCTCTCGTTACTCTGCTGGGGCATGTTAGTTGAAACAGTTATCTGCCATTAATACAATGTTTTATCTTGTCAATGTAGGACATCAGTTGAGGATATAAAGAAGCTTAGACTGATCACTGCCATCAAGACCCCATATTTACCAGACGGTAGATTTGATTTGGAAGCTTACGATGCTTTGATGCATATGCAGATAGTAAATGGAGTTGAAGGTGTACTAGTGGGAGGCACAACTGGTGAAGGCCAGCTTATGAGCTGGGATGAACACATCATGCTAATTGGACACACGGTCAACTGCTTTGGTGGGTCCATCAAGGTAATTGGAAACACAGGAAGTAATTCAACTAGGGAGGCAATCCATGCAACAGAGCAGGGCTTTGCTGTGGGAATGCATGCTGCACTCCACATCAACCCTTACTATGGAAAGACCTCCCTACAAGGATTGATTTCTCATTTTGAGACCATTCTTTCCATGGGACCTACCATTGTCTACAACGTGCCATCTAGAACAGGGCAAGACATTCCTCCCCGGGTGATCCACACACTTGCTGAAAATGCCAACATGGCAGGTGTTAAAGAATGTATGGGTAATGATCGGATCAAGGATTACACTGATGAAGGGTTGGTCATATGGAGTGGGAATGATGATCAGTGCCACGATGCAAGGTGGATGTGTGGGGCTACAGGAGTAATATCGGTTGTTAGCAACCTGGTTCCTGGATTAATTCATGAGCTCATGTTTGAGGGGAACAATTCATCTTTAAATTCAAAGCTAATGCCTTTGATTTCATGGCTGTTTCGGGAACCAAATCCGATAGGTCTGAACACTGCTTTGGCACAATTGGGAGTGGTGAGGCCTGTCTTTCGGCTGCCTTATGTCCCACTTTCTCGTGAAAGGCGGGTTGAGTTTGTCAATATAGTGAATGCTCTTGGGCGGGGAAATTTTGTAGGAAAGAAAGATGTACAGGTTATGGATGATGATGATTTTATCTTGGTCTGTCGGTATTAGATATTCAAGCTGTGCTGTAGTCTCTTGACCTTTTTTTTTAGTATTAGAGATCATGCTTAGCAAAACTGTGAGGTAACTGAAACAGTAACATAAGCACAAAGCCTTAGAGGAATATATATATGTTTTATATTGTCAGCTTTGCCGTGTATGCCATATGTACTTTCAGTTTGTTTTTGGGAATGAAGAAATAGTAGCCGGCTTTTGCTTTTACACTTGTAGAACTTCCTGTCAATTACAGGTTTCTGAGTGAGGTATGTAGCTTTTATTGATTCTGAATTTCTACCAGCTACCATCCGTTGTAACAGTGGTTCAATTGAGAAGCAGGTCTGGTCCAATTCAGAAAAATGTTAGAAGATTTTCTTACATAATTCTGCATCAAAATATTTTCTCAGCTCATCTTTCTATCTGCATTTGATCATTTTTTTCATAGTTGAAGTAATCTCTGTTGCCGGCGCCTGTTTGGCATAAATTTGGGCCTGCCGTAGTGTTATTGCATTGATTTTATTTCTTAATATAATAGTTATTCAAAAAAGGTGACATGATTAATTTGTCGTCTAAGACGCTCAATCTTAGATCAAGAAAACGGATAATTTTGGAAATCAAATTTTAATTTTTCGTTGGTCTTTCTCTATCTAAACTAATTTACATTGTATAAAATGCTCTCTTAGTCTGAAATGAAACAAATAAAAGAATTTATGCGAATAAATAAATAATTCACCAACCTTTGAAGTCTGATCTGATTATAACTTTTTTTTTTCCTTTTCCGGATGGAATTCTCATCTGATCTTGATTATAGTCTCTGATGACAACCTGTTTTTAATCCCTGAGTTTTTATTTTTACTCAAATACAGAGACATTCTACTCGATCAAGTTATTGATATGGACGGTTGAGTCGAAGTAACTGTGCGAGTATAAAATTTCCCGGAAGACGAGCTGATATTGTGGCGGAGACAACCTTTTCTTGTTTTCTGCTCGGAAATTAAAAGTTCAAGCTCGGGGGATTCTGGTGCTATTCAACGTTCGAAAATGGCGCAGTTAGGGTTTCTTCTGGGAAACAGATTCATTGCTAGCAGTGCTTCAATTTCCGTGCAACGTACATTTCAATCAAACTCCAGCCATTGTTTTCACGTTCGCGCCATTTATAGTTTCTTAAAATCAGGAAGGTTGGGACGAGGTGGAATAGTTCTTCCAACATCTCGATTTCGTCACTTGTGTAAGATGAAAAACTCAGGTGCGCTGTTCCCCCTGGTTTCCCTTCGTTTCATTTCGTGGGTTCCTCCATTTGTTTCGAGCATTATTTGCTCTTTCTTCACATTTTTAGTCCGAAGAAGTTGCTTCAGAATTCAGAGATGCTCCACTTGCATTCGATTTTCTCTTTTCCTGTCCTTTTGAATACTCATGTTCTCTCACTTTTAGCTGTTCTAGTTGGGTTTGTCTATGATCTCCGCTTATGCGAATTTACTTTTAGCTCATTAAGCATTCTGTGTTTTTTCTTCCCGATTCTTTCCCTCCTTAATATTTTTATTTATTTATCATTTTTTCAGTTTTTCTTCATTTTCAATCGTGAACTGTCTAATTGAAAAATGAGAGGAATACAAACACCAGCTCATGTTATACGTGTAAATGAAAACCGGCATGAGAGGAAACATTGTTGCAAATGGGTTTTGTTTTTATTTTAAGATGTACTTGCACTTTTTTACAGTACGACCTCCTGAACTGGCTGTTTAATGAAAACTTGTATCCCTTTCTAGGGTCACCTCATTGGGGCTGAGGTACACATTGAACATGAGTAAAATTGTATACTTTCTTAATCCTGTATCCAAGTACAACACAGGTCCATAGTTTTGGTTGTCCATTTAAGCCTACAAGTAGGCTATGAACTGACTACAGATATTTTTATCACTTCTTTTTCTTGAGCTCTCACATTACTGTTAAAGCAATGAATCTCGAAAGAAGCATATCCTTATGATGTTTTACACTTTGAAGCTACAAATACTCGCCCATTAGATATTCAAATTTCACTCTTACCCTTACTCTAAATAATATTGATTAACTAAGTTCTGGACCTTTGGAAAAAAATTACCTGCTTCTTTGATAACACCATTATGTATTGTAAACCACTTTTTGTGCCTAATTTGTGACAAATGCCTGCCATCTGGTTTTAGAAAGTTTCGGTGCTTTGCAATCAGATGTATGTCAACTCCCTCTGAAATCATACATATCTATGTGTTTGCATAAGGAAAAACTCTTTAATGCAAAAATTATCTTCTTATGTCCTGTCAATCCTCAGCCTTAGTGGTAGGATCCTATGATTCTGTCATCATCCAATTGGATCATTTCCTAAATTTCTCCTAGTGGATACACTTATTCATATTTTCTGGTATTGTGGATTTTGATATCTTGGTGCTTAATTGTGGTATGTTAGATATTATTTCACAGCTGGAAATGGGAAAGCCTGAGAACCAGCAACCAGGCAAACGTGTGAATGGAATATTTTGGATATTGCTTCTTAATATCGGTATATATGCAGCAGATCACTGGCTTCAGGTACTTTCTTGCATATTTATTGTGTTTTTGTATGTCTGTTGCCTGTTCTTTAAGCTTTTTCTTCAAAATACTCTGCGATTCTGGCCTTGTTATCCACCCATTTCAGTTTATGCATTTGTGCTGTCTGTTCTTGGTGTTTGTGGTGCTTCTGATCTGAGTTGGCTATGACTTTTCTTTCAGCTTAGGGAGATGAAAGCTCTGTATTTATATCATGCCTTTCCGGAATGGTACCAGTTTATCACTGCAGCATTCTGTCATGCTAGTTGGTGGGTTTTTCTATTACAAATATACTGATGTATGTTTATTTATTGATTTGTCAAATGTCTTTTTGGTTTCTCAAATGATTTATTAAATGAAAGGAAAGTCCATTTGGGGTGTATGTTGTAAGGGATTGGCCATACAGGTTAATTAAGCTGTAGGGTACCTCCTCCACCCTGGTAACTGTTGGTCTGTTGATCAAGAAGGTTGAAAGCCCACTGTCATATTTGTTCCAATGTCTGATTGTTTAAGTAATCTCTGTCCTTTTATTTATTGACCAAAGCTGTTGGTCTGTTGGTCAAGAAGGTTGAAATCCCACTGTCATATGGATTCCAATTTCTGATTGTTTAAGTAATCTCTGTCCTTCCATTTATTGACCAAACTCTCCCCATCCTACTTGTTTTATCTTTGGTTCAGAAATTTTGCAACCACAAAATTTTCTCTTTGAGATTCTTTGGGTTCAAGATTTACTTGATTTCCTATGATCCTTTTCAGGAACCATCTTTCCAGCAATCTCTTTTTTTTGTATATATTTGGTGCGGCTTCTATCTTTTCTCATTTTGCTGTTTGCATATTCTTATCACAAACCTTAGGAGGTTGTCATTCTTCTTCTTCTCTGGTTTGTCCATAGGAAAGCTTGTTGAAGAGGAGGAAGGAAATCTTGCACTTTGGATCTCCTATATCATAACAGGGGCTGGGGCAAACCTTGTCTCATGGTTGGTTCTTCCACGAAATGCAGTTTCTGTCGGGGCCTCCGGTGCTGTCTTTGGACTCTTTGCTATTAGTGTTCTGGTCAAGGTAAGTATAAAATTTGTTAATTTTTGTACCTTTTTAATATTTTCTGATCATAAATTCAACTGGTATGTTTTTTTTGAGTTCATTCCACAGATAAGCTGGGACTGGAGAAAGATTCTTGAAGTTCTTATACTCGGCCAGTTTGTTATTCAGAAGGTTGGTAATCTCATTTCTCTATTGAAGTTGCCAATGACAACTGCACCATGTTACACTCCGTTTTTTTCTCATTTCATTCTGGAATCAGCTCTCTTGTTCTCCTCTTTTTTCTCATCTTGTTTCCAACTTTGGTTGCCTACCATGATTATCATGCTGCATTCCTTGTGTTGAACACTCTTGTTATGGATGTGAAGTAGAATTATATTACCAATTACAAGTTAAGCCCAATGTTAAGTTGGGCCAGGCGCCTTGTATTAGTTGGACCAGGGTCCATTTTAAATGACTAATCAACTTAGGAGTTTTATTACCCACTTATATAAATCCTGCAGGAGCTCTAGCTAAGGGTGGCATCGAACCGAGCCAATTCGTGAACACTTCAAGTTCAGCTCGGCCCCGGCTCGGTTCGGCTCGATCAATCTCGAGCTCGAACCGAATTCGAGTTCTGGGTTGCGTTCATTTAGTTACACGAGCCGAGCTTGAGCAAGCCTCGGTTCGGTTCGTGAGCCTGCAAGCCGTCTCGGTAACTTAAACGATTTCAGGCCTTTAGGGTCTTTACTTTTCAGTCTTCGCTCTTCAACTTCAGAAAAATCGGGATAATAATGTGTTGCAGAGACGGGATGGAAAAATCGCCACTCTCGCCTCTCAATCTCTCCTCCTCTCCCGTCCACTCTCCACAACTCCACTTATCTCGTCTTTCTCTAACAAATCGAGAGAGTAAAAAAACTCTTTGGTCTCTGCCTAGAGGGATGCCCTATTTCAATAGTGTCATCACCTTCTTCACCACCGAACCTCGAGATTTTGCCAATAGTGCCCTATTTTTTCAACAACCTCTTCAATCAACCGGTTTTTGTCGACATTTAAAAAATTCCTCGTCAAGGTTCGGTTTTGCGAAAGGTTCGATTTTCTTATTTTCTGTTTATTTTGTTCTACTTATGAATCTATCATTTTGTGAAAGATTTGGTTTTTGTTTCTTTTCTTCTACTTATGAATCCAGGATTCAATTTTGAGAGTAATTGTTCGGTTTTGGTTTTTCCTTTTCTGTTTCTTTTCTTCCTTACTGTTTTGCTTTACGGAAATGTGAAATATACAACTGTTCTGAGAATAATATACAACTATGTTGCTTTCCAAGTCACCTCTTTGCTTCTAATTGAACTTCCTTTCAAAGAGGATGGGTGAATGGCCTGAAGTTGGTCTCAGCAGTATTCTTCTAGCTCCTAGAGGAAAGTGATTAGCCAAGATTGAGGGCCAAGAATTTATTAATTTTTGTTAATGCGGGTTTTACCTTTGATTAATCCATGTAAAGGAGGCTCCTGCAATTGGTATGTTAACATGCCTGTTGTCTTTTTACGAATACTGAAAAGGATTATATCGATGCATTGTCCTACGGCCTACCAGTAATTTTAATCTGGCCTCTAGGTCGCCCCCTCCGGGATTTGAACTCTCGACGTGGGAGCCCGCTCTGATACCAAATGTTAAACACCTAGCCAATACTACCCAAAAGACCGGCCTGTTAGGAGCGGAAGACATAGGTACTTAACCCAGGACCATAACAAAGCTCTGCTGCATGTAGTGGCAATGTCTACCCTCAAGTTTTGGCTATAATATGCATTCCAGTGACCATTTTTTTTATTCATATTACCGGCCACATTACCATTGGGACAATTTGACATTGGTTTTACTAATGTTCCTTCCTTGTTGGTCATTTCATGTTTCTACCAAATGTCAATTACTTCCATAATCGCCCATGCCATAAACAAGTCATTCAATCCTCTTCTCACTGTTCTCTTTTATCTTCATAAGTAACAGAAAAACTTGTAAACTTTGGTTTAATGAGAGACAAGTAAGATTATATTAAACTTTTATACAACATCTCACCTCCCTGAAAATACAAGATGTCTCACACCTCTCCACGAGAAACTTTCCTTGTAGACTATACTTATAAATCTATTTGCAACACTGTTCAAATAGTGTCCTTGTAGCATAAATCCAAGTTCTAAAGATGCCACCCTTACTGCTGCATGTAGTGGGAAGGTCCTTAAACCGGAATTGCTGCCCATTGAAATCTATCATCTTTTGGATGAGGTGGACTGCAATTGAGAATCCCCCTATGCTGTCTTGAATGAATTCCACCACATCCTTATCCCATACAATTGCCAATTCCCCCTGCTGAGCCTTTGCCATTTCACACTGTCCATTCTGCGTTTCTTTTATACCAAATGTCCTTAAACCCTGTCATACACTGGACTTTCTTTTCCTGCTGTAATACTACTATGATTGTATGATTTTCGAGATGCTCTCTGATTATTGCTCTTTATGGGGAGATCCTGTCTGTTGCATTTCATGACATGAGATTCAAGGATATGGTTCACTTGTGGTGAACATGGAAATAAGACTAGTTTGGTGTGTAATCTGTGAATTCTTCTTTGGAGCACCCGATGGTGGCTCCAAAGTTGGCCAGCAGTGGAAGGAAATTTCTTACAAGTATTCTAAATTGGGTTTGAGACTTGCTCTTCTGTTTCTTGGTTAGGGCAAGTGCTGTAGTTAACTGGTTTTAAAGACTCGAGGTTTAAGTCGTTGGATTTTCATTTCAGTGGGGTTTAAGTTTGGGAGCAAGGGCTTTTGCAAGCTCATTCTTCTACAACCCTTTCTTTTTGGATTTTCACCATCATTGAGCCAGGTTTCCCGGTGTTCTTGGCTATTACTCTAGTAGCTTGGTACTCAAAACAATATACCTTCAAGGAGGGTACAATTTATTTGACATGTATTTTATGCAAAACTTTAAATGTAGGATGAAGCTCGAACCCGACTCGGACTTGAGCTCGAGTTCGATTCCAATTTTAGGTTCGAGGCTGAGATTGAGCTCAAGGTCAAGTTTGAATTATTCAGATCAAGCCCAACTCAAATATATGTAGGTTCAAGCTCGGCTCGACTCGATGCCACCCCTATCTCTAGCCATTCCAGATGTGGGACTTTTACCCATATGTACATCCAAAATGAAAGATGTTCTGAAAAATAGGTGATTTGGGGAAAAAATAGAAGAGAAAATGAATTTCTGGAAGAGAGGCAGCTTTTCTGCTTTGGAATCCGAGCCAGAAAGACTCTTCCTGCTTCTTTATAATCAGGGTTTAAGTGAAATTTTACAATAGGGCAAAAATGCCTTTCAATACTTACAATTACATATCTCCTAAAATACATGTCTAAATTGAATGAAAATTTAACTAGAGATAAAATAAGACATTCTCTATCTAATAGCCATACTATAAGAGAAAAATGTAACATTGAAAATCTAAGAAATGACCAAAATACCCTTGAACTTGTATTTTAACACTCCCCCTCAAGCTGGAGAGTAGATATCAAAAGATATCACTAAAGGATACATGTTCACGTCTCCCCAAAGGCTTGGTAAATATATCTCCCAACTGGTCTACAAACTTTACATAAGGAGTTACCACCTTCCCCTACATAACTGCATCTCTAATGAAGTGACAGTCAACCTCTATATGTTTCGTTCTCTCATGGAATATAGGGTTGCTGGCAATAAAAATGGCTGCCTGGTTATTACAATTCATAACCATAGGGTCAGGTAACATAAAACCAAACTCAAGAAGCACAAACTTAAGCTCACTAACTGTATGAACCATTGCTCGATACTCGGCCTCTGCACTGGACCTAGCCACAAATGTTTGTTTATTACTTTCCAACTTATCAGGTTGCCTCCAACAAAACAATAGTAGCCTGTTGTAGTACGTCTATCCATCTTACACCCAGCATAATCGGCATCAGAATACCCAAGTACATCAATTTTCCCATTATGAGTATACAAAAGACCTTTTCCAGGTGCACCTTCAAGTACTTCAAAATCCTCTGAGCAGCTTCTAAATGAACTTTTTGAGGATTTTCCATGAACTGGCTCACAACTCCCACAACAAATGAAATATCCGGTCTGGTAACTGTAGCATAGATCAGTTTACCTACTAACCGTCGGTATTGAGTTTTATCCTTGAGTGTAAGTAGATTATGATTAACTTCCATGGGGGTGTCTATAGGTTTAGCACCTAATAAACCATACTCCTGTAACATATCCAGACGCAAGCATTAGGTTGACGACGCAGACAGATTTGAGAAATTTTCTCAAATTGGGATCATTAAACACTTCTAAATCCCAACATTCAGTCAAATAGAAGCAGTAATCATTCGCCAATAGGATAAGATAGGCAGAAAAAGGAAAAAAATGAAAATTTTACCCTACCAATCAAGAAATGTGGGAAAAACCTTCAAGGAGATTGCTAAAAATGGAGAGAAGATCCACCAAATTCAAAGAAACTTGCCCAAGACTTGCGTTACTGCTCTAATACCATGAAAAATAGGTGATTTAGGGAGAAAATAGAAGAGAAAATAGATTTCTGGAAGAGAGGCAACTTTGCTGCCTTGGAATCCGAGTCAGAAAGGCCCTTGCTGCTTCTTTATAATCAGGGTTTAAGTGAAATTTTACAATAGGACAAAAATGCCCCTCAATACTCCAAATTACATATCTCCTAAAATACAATGTCTAAATTGAACGAAAATTTAACTAGAGATAAAATAAGACATTCTCTATCTAATAGCCATACTATAAGAGAAAAATGTAATATTGAAAATCTAAGAAATGACCAAAATACCCTTGAACTTGTATTTTAACATGTTTTATAGGCCGTAAGACAATAAATTTCTGGGAAATTTTGTCTGGTCCATGCTCCAGTAGTCTGGTTTGGGTTTCCTTAATGGAGTGGTGCTCCATGCTGACATTAACTAATCAATTAATTCAACAATTTCAAATGTTAATTCCTATTTTAAAAAATTGATTAGCAAATAGTGGACAAAGGTTATCTTCAAAAAATTAGTCATGAAAGTCATAATACTACTGTTTTTATATTTTTAGCAAAAAAGGAGCATGCAGAATGGAACCTTTTTTTAAAAAAAAAAAGTTGGAATAGGAACTTTCTGTGAAAATATTATATATACTGATATTCTATAGCAATAATATAAGGACTCTTATTTACCTACCCAAAATTATCACATGAACTATCTGCCCCTGAATTTGAAATTACTACATATATGCTCTTGTAATATATAAAGAAAAAACTTGCGGTTAGACCTCTACCTATTAGATTCCAGGTGACTCCTGTTATAGTTTAAAAATGGCTTGTGGATGCAAATGATGTGAGACCTGCAGAAAGACCTTTAAAAATGTTGCAACTAGTCTAGTACATGGTTTTTAGATAGATTCAGCATCATTCTATGAGTTCATGATATGAGTGATACATTGACCTATAAGTCATAATTTCACTTTTAGGACGACTTTGATCTTTTTAATCAACAGTTAAGAGTTCAGTGATAGATAACAACCTGAGATTGGGAAATTTTTTTGTGGTAGTCTAAAACTCAAAGGCATGTTTGAGTTTATGAGATGTTTCATGGTTTAGGTAATTAGCCATGATTGTAAACGGTCTTCTTTTATTCATCCTCACTTTACTGATATTTAACAAAGGACCATGAATAACTTAGGTGATGGAAGCAGCAGAAGCTTCGGCAGGGTTGTCACGTACTCTTGTCAGAGGCTATTCTTTGGAAAATGTAAACCATGTTGCACATCTCTCTGGTGCTTTGATTGGAGTTGCTCTTATATGGCTTATCAGTAGATTCCCATCTGCAGAGCCAGATGAATTAGCTTCAAGGAAAAAAACTGACAAACGAACTTGACCACTGTGACCACTCTACTCCAAATGGACTGGTTTGAAGCTTGAGGTTTAAACATTGGGAGTCAGCTTTCAGAATTCATGCACAATCCTCTGTTCTTAATTCCTATGAAGCTATTTTAGACAAATCTGGTGGGAGGTACTTTTTATGTATTTATGCAATATATTGGATGGGAGCTCTCTGTCACAGTCCCCTTCTTTATTGGGGTTATATTGTAACTTAAAAGTCTTATTGAAGAACCTTTAAAAGAAAATCCAAGGATCTTCTGATTGGGATTTTCCAAGTCACTTGAGTGTTTTATTTATTTATTTATTTATTATTTGGTACCACCATGAAAGGGTTGAAAAGAAGCTGCGACATATGCGACTGAGCTCATGACCAGGAAAACTGTAGAAGCTTTATCGGCCTCAAGGGTAATGGCATTTCAACAATATTTGAAGCAATGTGACATTTAAACATTTTACATCTGCATTCTGAACAACAAAACAATCAATTGTTTCTTCTCTATACATGGTGCTGCTACACATGAATGGCAGATGACAGACAGGCTTCACGATATCGCTATCGCTAGCCCTGATATCTACAACTGGATCGCCAACATACATGTGCCCGAGCCAGGGAAAATGCAGACTACGCATATCCAATAGCTGGATAAAACGCTGAAATTCTTCTCATAAAAAGCATAAAGGTGGACCCAGATTTCACTTGCCAGTATCAGAGCTCCTCAAATTAAGAAAACCAGCCTTGATGAATTTACAAACTGGCCGTATATACTGAACTGCACTTGAGATTGCTTTCTGCAAATAATGGGTGATTTTGCACCAAATCTACATGTTTGAGCAAGAAACATGACTTTACCAGCAGTCCAGATGTTCTCTGATGAGTGCTCGGAGTCTTTCAACGCCATGCGGCTTCTCTTGGCAGACCCATTTGAATCGCTACCAACTCCTGGTATCTGTAACAGACTGGAATATGAAGCATTCAAATTCTGTTTTTGATAAATATTTTCTACACTTTCCATGGGTACCTCTTCAGTAGCCAAGATCCTATTGGCATCGCTTGTTAATCCAATAGCTCTCCAGGCATCTGCAACAAGTTGTATGCTGTTATTGCCTGGTGGGACACCAGCTTCTTCCATCTCTTGAAGCATTTCTTCCGCTTTCCATGGCTGCTTTGCTTCTCCATAGCCCCATATTATTGTATCAAATGTCTTCAGATTGGGAGATACACCATCTTCACACATTTTTCTGTAAATCCTCATTGCATTTCCCATCTTGAATGCATTGCACCAACCACTTATAATAGTGGTGAAGATAACTACATTAGGGCGGACGCCAAACCGGTGCATGGCTGTTAGAAGGTCTTCAGCTTTTTCAGGTTCCCTGGCTCGCACATAGCCCTTAGCTAGGATGCTATATGCATGAATGTCAGGTTCTACACCAGCCTGCACCATGTCATCAAAGATATCTCTGCATTTCTCCATGAGTCCTGCTGCACTCCATGCATTCATTATGGTGCTAAATGTTATCACGTCTGGTTTGACTCCCAATTCCTCCATCAATGTCAACACCTGTTCAATAGTTGAAGCAGTCATAGAAATGCTAAAAAAAAAATTCAAATCACTAGAAAAAGCACATGTGGTTCATTAATTTATTATTTTCTATGACTACCATAATGTGGTTAGCATTTGTGAGCATGGCAAAGTGTATATTGTCCTTCATTATAGGCTACAATATAGCTTAATTACCATGTTCCTAATCCCAGAAAAGAGATATTTATGATACTTTTTTGACAAAAAAAAATGTATGATATATAAAAATAGATCTCTTGCCCAATCAAACTAAAGAATAAGATAATAATTTGATGATGCTTTTCTGCTACAAATGAAGATCAAGATATCACAGGCAACACAATCACAGTTGATGGAAGTTAATGGAAAAAAAGAGTGTCAGTACAAAATACCTACCTCATCAACACCGTCTGTGTCTGTAATGTCTAGAAACCCTTTTATGAGGGAATTAAAAACAACCAAATTAGGTATGACACCAAGCTCCTTCATCCTGTAAACAAAGTTCAAGGCTGCTCTCATATTGCCTTCTTTGCAGTACCCATTGATGATAATTCCACAAGTTCGTTCATTGGGTTGCACATTCATATTCTGCATCTCCGATATCAAACCCTCGGCCTTAAATGTTTCTCCATTCAGGGTATAAGCTCTGGCCATGGTATTATAGGAAACAACATCAGGTCGCAGTCCAGAAGCCACCATCTTGTATATCACATTCCATGCTTCTTCAATTTTCTTCTGATTACACCAAGCTCTGACAAGAATATTGTAAGTTCTCAAGTTGGGTTTTGTGTTTTCCTCCCTGGACATCACATCTAGTAGTTTGACTGATTCATCTGGCCTACCGGCTATTCCATAGCCTTTTATTAAAGTGTTATACGTGCTAGTTGCTGGGTTACATCCACTTTCTTTCATTTTCCAAAATGTTTTCATAGCTTCCTCTACATTTCCAGCCTCAGAGAAGGCATTAATTACAGCATTGAAAAATATCGAGTCCGGTTTCATTCCATCATTCTTGACTTGAGAAATGAGGGAAGGGATGTCATCAAAGCGCTTTTGGACTGTCAAGGCAGATAATACTGTTGTATATGTGACAAGAGAAGGCTTATGTCCACCTTCTAATAAGCTGTCAAATATAAGCTGTACCTCATAGGGTTTGCCTTTCTCAATCAAGATGTTCATAAGTTTTGTTTTTGCACGAACTGTTTGGCAACACTCATTGCTTGAGCAGACAAGGCACCTGTTCTGAGTTTTGGAAACTGAGGAACTTGAAATTGGAGATGATTGAGTTCTTCCAGGCAGAGATTGTTCCTGAACGAGATAAAGAACAATGAATCAGCATCTGGGTTACATGAGGAAATATTACAGAAAGTTCAGAATACTTGTGACAACATACTAGTTATTTCTATAGTTTTAAAATGATATTTTTACTATATAAACTAGTCATTCTCAGATCACAATTAACATGCAAAGTAAAAATACAAATGCTTAAAATTTAAATAAAACATAAAAAAAAGGTAAGAAGAAAGAGGAAAGTTGTTATTAATTCACAAAGTTTTCGGATTTTATATAATTTTTGGAATCAGGCTGTCATGTTGAGTTAATCATGAACTTTTTTTAAATGTTATCATGGAATTTTCAAGATCCTGATATAGTGCTAATATATATTACTAATCTTGAGATGCTAACAATACTGAGAACAGAGTAAGAATCAAAATGTTTTTGTATACTTGTTCCCTGCACTTAAAACCAGGTTTGCTATGGGTAGCAAATGCAATAGAAACAACTTGACAACCTGAATGTTAAGATCAGAAACCATCACAAAAACAGGTAAAATGATCCATACCTTATGGGTTGATGCTTCATTATGTTCTTCCTCATTTACATGTAGCTCCTTCTTCACATTCTCGGCCATTTCTATCTTCAACTTCTGTAAGCTGGATTTTCTTCAGATTTATTAAGATAACCTTATTGACAAGCATATCCCATTGCTAAGACATTTCATGTTTTTTGAAGGACCGAACACAAGCTTCACTGCCAAGGACACAAATATCAATAAAACAGCTTATCATGACAAAGTTATAATTAATAACAATAATAATAATAATATTAATTATTATTATTATTGTTATATATCTTTTGGGATGACAAAGAGAAGCCATTCACAAGCAGAATAATATCTCCCTTCAAATAAGAAGAATGTACAAAATTTGCACAAAAACATTAGAATCCTCAGTGGCAAAGGATCCAGAGACATTAATGTCCATTCAGAACAATAGTCTATCTGAGACATTTTCTATTCCATAATCTTCACCTTAATTTTATAAAGGAAAAGAAAGAAACAAGAAATGTCAGCAGCTAACCAGATAATCTCCAAAGAAATTATACAGATATCGGCAAATGAAAGAATGTTTTTGAAAACAAACTCCAAACTGGTTGGTACAAAGGGAAGCGTAAAAGTGACAGGAAACAAGTTTAATTTCATATATTACTATCAGCACCGGAATCTCCTCCCAACCTGAAAACGGCGGCTAGCTAATGACGAAATAAATCAAACTCAAATCTCTGAAGCCAATAAAAAATTCAATCTGGGTACTGTTTAGAATTAGTTGGCCAAACTTAAAAATAGGATTAATCAGGGAACGAGCTTGACTGTGAGCAGAAAAAAACTTCAGCTTCAAGCCGTGGAAGCCTCTTCTCATAAACAGAGAATGACAACGAAGACGATAAAACAAATTCCATCACTGCGGCCTGCATAATCTGGGCACCATACTCGCTGAAAACGTAGTAGAAGTGAAATTTAAAGCAAAGAAATCAACCTGCTATACCACCTCTGTGCCCTTTCCGCAGGCCAGTAGAGGCAGGCCGAGCGACGTACTAAGGCTTCTTGCGTTCCATGTAATATTCAAACAGGCACTTGGAAAATCTTATCCACAAAAATATGATCGACAAATAATACGGCCAGCAAAAAGAAGGGAAACTTGAAAAAGTAAATTCTAGTGGTTGGTGTTTTTCCACATTTTCTCCTTCTTCAGACATAAAAGGATAATGCCATTTTGACGCTCACGCCTCCTCCATTTCTTTCTAGTTCTTCTCTCCTGTCTATTTTCGTCTGTAATAATCTGGAATCTAAATCGAAAAAATTTCAGTTTCCCTTTTCCGAAAATTGGGTTCACAATATTTAAAAACCCCACCCCGGGTCACAAAGGGATGGGTTGGTCCAGATATTTATTGGACCGAGCTCCATTCTTGAAACTGATGCTTGAAGTACCTAAGCTCGAATTCGTTGGGTTTTCTTATGTTTGGCGGAAGCTTGGAATGGATTTGGAAATTCCTTGACCCAACCAAAATATTCCTGGAGTTCTTGGAATGCTGGGCCTTGGAGTGGCTTTGATGGGCTTAGGGCGCGCCTTTTAACGGGTTTGGCCCCTTACTGGGTCATTTTATTTTTTATTTTTTTGCAGGCTAATGGGAGTGCGGAAGTCAACTGATAAACGGTTATGATCATACCGATAGAGGCAGAGAGGGCCAGATGGAGCTTCTCATGTGCTTCTCACGTTAAGACCATCTTTTGTTCGAGTCGTGGTCTCCTGTACCTGGTCAGTGACGCGAAGATGGGGCAAAAGTTGACTCGGAGAAGCGAGGAATACCTCTCTTACTCGTAGTTGTCTTGGTGCGGTCCAAACCCCTCCAAAGTTAAATGAGAAAAATTCCCATCTTCCCCCCTCAAATGCATGAACCTTGAACTCCCCCTTTCGCAGATTTTCCACGCTCACACGCCGAACTTCTGTCTCTCATTTTAATCTTACTGATTTTTGTAGAATCAGAGAGGTTTTTACTGGATGATGTTGAATGTGTGGAAATGGTATCAGAGGTGTCTTACTGTTCATCCGTTGAAGACCCAAATCATCAGCTCCGGTTTTCTGTGGGGAATAGGAGACATCGCCGCGCAGGCTATAACGCAGTCTACCGTAAACGTAAAGAAGGACATCAGTGTAAGCTCAACTCGTCGCAACCCTGTATTCCCAATTGATTGTCTTTCTCTCTAGTATCTGCCTTGGTTTATTCCTGATATTTTCCTTGCGGTTAAATGCGTACCTGGTATGTTGGTCGTAATCGATGTGTCTTATAATCTCCTGCGGTCGTGATTCTCCGAAGATGGCATTAGGTTTGCTCATAGTATGTACTGCTTGATGGTATTTGTTACCTATCGTCGTTGAATTGGACGATTGTTATCTAGCTGCTCAAGTCCTACCAGTGGCTTGTCTTTGTTTGTCATCAGCCAAGCGGTTTTTAAGTCAAATAACTCTTAACCGCTGCTTCCATTTCCTCCTTGTATCAATCCATATGGTTTGTTCTGATGATCTGGTTGTTTTTCGTTTCTCACTCTTTTCTTTTCTGATTTTTTTATATCTATTTTTCTTGCTTTCTTGCTACACATTGATGTCTTTTTTGTCTCTGTCTATTGCTGATGTACTCATCCTGTTTGAATGTGTCTATAGATTCAGTTTCTCTCATGCTTGAGATTGCCTGGAGAAAGCTTGCTGTCTCCAATGTGTCTTCATAGACCCAGCTAGTGGAACGACTATTTTGTTTTCTTAGTTTTTAGTTTTTTGCTTTCTTTCATTTCCCATTCATTCTCTTTGGAGAACTGTGCTTTATAATGCACGTCAATGGTGAAGCGACTAATCACTAAAATATCATATCAAATATGTAATCAATAATACTACCTGCTGCATTGAATGTAAAGCAGTGGTTACTTACTAAATGGAATTGTGAGAAGTGTGACAAGTACAGAAAGTTTCTAGTTTGAAGATTGGGTGGGACATTGGCCATGTGATCATCTAGCCTGGAATGTATTCCAAATTTAGTTTCCTTCAGGATGTAATATAAACCATTTCTTGTGTCCTTGCCACTAGTTAACCTAATCCTACACTTGATGAAACAACTTCTTGATAAGAAAGTGCTTCCGTATAATTATTTATTGCAGTAATTGGGTGAAAATTGGAAACTCCTTCTATCCAGTGTTTGAGAACAGATTGTGTGCAATTGTTTGAAATGTTGCTGTTCAGTACGCCTTTCAAAAAAAAAAAAAAATTGATGTTCAGTAATAGCTGCATTCAGCTCCTCCAGAATAACAGCCAGAATGGATTACTTTGTTGTCTATCAGGGTTGTTTCATCTCTAAAAGAAATTTAATCAAATTAATTTGACTTATTTTGCACCTATATCTGTGGCTAAATTAATACTTCTTTTTTACACTTAGAAGAATAGGTTGTCTCAGGAGCTAAAAAAATCTGCTTTCCATTCATTTGAAATTTTTTTATGAAATCTTGTTTATGCAACAAGTTTGAACATGATCTTAGGCTGTGAAGAGAAGTTCTGTTATCTGTGAGAAACATGATGGGTGTCCTGGTAGTTTCTTGAAGAATGTTTGCTCCTGGAGTGGAAAAGAGATCTTAGGTTCTTATTCAGAAATGAGCTTCCAGATCGTACATTTGTAGTAGGATCTCTCTCTCTCTCTCTCTCTCTCTCTCTCTCTCTCTCTCCCACATGTAACTTTAATTTTGTCCAATGAGAACTGTTTTGAATTATTTTGGAGATGAAATAAAGTGAGCATTTCGTTCTGAAAAATGAGGTAATATATGTGGGTATTTAAGGTCCAGGTTCTAACTGAAGATAAAAAGGAGAAAATTGACTGCATGTACTTTTAAGTTCTAAATTCTATTTCAATTATGGAAAACTGAAGCTTCCAAATTTATCACACACACACACATGCACTAAAGGAAAACAAGCTAAGTAAGATGAATGCTGACCCTTATTTGAACCTTCTTGTTCATGCTCCTAATTATTTGTTTGTTTTTGGAAGGCCCCGGAGAATGCATATATCTACAATGTAGGTCCATTCTCTCAGTTTTTATTCCAAAGTTCACTTATCAGTTTAGAAAATGAAAAGTGAAGGAGTCGAGATAAACATTGTGTATGGCTACTGTTTTAGACAAATATATGCTAATTTAGTTAAATCAAGAAAACTACCCTCCTAGTGGCTTTATTTCTTTACTATCCGATTCAATTTATTGGATAATTAAATGAAAAATTATTTCCATTCTTTTTGGAAGCCCATGAGAGCCTGCTGTTGAACAGCAATTTGAAGACATAACTGTGAAGAGATAATGGGACAGAATTGATGTCTTCAACTCATTTACAAAAAAATAAAATGTTGCCTTCAGTTATGCATTATACCTTTTTGTTAAAGGTTTTAGTATATTATATTGCAAATGGTTGGGAACCTGCACCAGATTTACTGTTTGAATCACTCATTGATATTTAGAGTCACTTGCTTGTTTAACAGGATGGAAGTCAAGAACTCAAGATCAACTGGCGGAGGGTAGCTATAACAAGCATGTTTGGATTTGGATTTGTCGGACCTGTAGGTCATTTCTGGTTAGTTTTTTCTGCTAATATTCACATTAGTCTTAGTTTACAAATTGATCCTTCTAGATGCAAAGAATCAACTTTACCCTTGAAGATGTATTCATTCTTTTGAAACATCGCTATTCTTATATGTATCAAAATATATACATACAAATGCAATCAGCTTTTTCATAAATACTATTCATATAAGCCAATGATCTGTAGTGTTCTTTCCTGAGGCATAATAATAGTTTTATATTATTTTTTAATTGAACAACTTAAAATGCTACAATTTGTTAATGATGTATCTAATTGTCATCAGAACATTGCTAGCAATGCTGGAGTGAACTTAGAGCACAAAGGAAAGGATTAACATAGAACGAGAAATGTATCACCTAGGACAAATGAACACCTTGTGAAGAGCAAGTGAAATTGGATCCCTGGCTAATGGACTTTCCATGAGGTGTACTTCTTCATGATTGTGAATCATAGTACGAGTTTTGCAGCTGCATATATTCTTCTAACCAAAAGCTAAGGTTATAATTCATGATAAACCTCATATATACCCATGGAAAGTAATTCCCACCCCTCATGAATTTTTTACTTTCTCTCCTCTAGCAATGAAGGAACCCACTGAAGTGAAATTCCAATGCAATTTCCTGGTGTGCTAACAAAAAAGGTGGCCTCTCAGAATGAATCCATCCTCAAATTTCTTGTACACTTGGGGGTGTACTAAAAGTCTGATACTCAAGTCTCCTGTCTTGTCAGCCTCTTCCGCTATCATTAGTTACAAGAGGCTACATTAGAATAAGTTTGCACTTGCTTTTATTTTAACTTGTTTTAGTTATTGGTTTTTTTTTGCTCCATATGCATTATTTCATTAATATTGCTTTTCCTGTCTGATTTTCCTAACCAATGTATACTCGTTGCTTTAGTTCGTTATTTATCAAGGCTTCTTGTCCAATCTCTTCCCTCTGATTCTTTGCAATTTCAGCTGATTTGGATATTATGCTCACAAAGTGATAAAATATTGTCAGAACTTAAAGCTTGAAAATATGTGCCCGTTCAAACAATTAAAGTTGTAAAATATATGCTCCTGTCTTATGAAAATTTAGTAGTGAAGGCTAGTAATGCTTAGTACCAAGCAGTAAATTCAATAGTTATGATGAGGAAAAGAAAACATAATGTGCACATCATACACCAGCTTCCAAGAAAAAAGGAAATGGTTTCAGTTTGGATACTGAATATTTAGGATCTGTCCTTGTTTCTTAGATGTTATACATACGGTATTTCTGTTAAAACCAGATTTTTTTTTCTTCTGCAATGTTTGCCTGCTCCTGTGAACTAGAAAAGTCTTTTCATATGAAGAACTAGTAGCCCATTAAGTTCTCACAAGTTTCTTTTTATGTACATTTTTGGGTTGTCACAGGTACAAAGGCCTTGATAGATTCATAAAGATGCGTCTTAAATTGCAACCAAAATCAGCTCGGTTTGTAGCTGCAAAGGTTGGTCTTGATGGGTTCATTTTTGGGCCCTTGGATCTGTTAGTATTTTTTTCGTACATGGGATTTTCCAACGGGAAAAACCTGGATCAGGTGAAAGAAGCTGTCAAAAGGGATTTTATCCCTGCCTTTGTTTTAGGTGGTGGAATATGGCCGATTGTCCAGGTTGCAAATTTCCGATTTGTTCCAGTGAGATACCAGCTTCTTTATGTAAATGTCTTTTGCTTGTTAGACAGTGCCTTTTTGTCATGGCTTGAGCAGCAACAAGACGCTCCTTGGAAGCAGTGGTTTACTTCTATCTTAACTTTGGAAGGGCAGAAGGGTCGGGAAGTATGACCCTTTCTCCCTTGATTGACTCTCTATCCATTTCTTTGACAGTCGGAAGAAAGTCTATTTATACAAATTTCTGATTCATGTATCTGTGAAAACTTTTAAAGAATACCAGCATGGGTTTTATTAGTTGGGATTCTCGGATTACTTTGTAAATTGAACGGCATCTCTCTCAGGGGGATTTGACTTTGACAGTAGAAAAATTAGTGCAAGTTCATAATGGGTTCTTCTGTACTGCCCATAGTTTTTCAAGGCGATATGATACTACAGGATAATGGAATGAGAGTTGGATATTTGCAAATTAATTCAGAAAAGATTCGGTGCCAGGGAATACCCTTAGCGAGCTGTCATTGTTAACTGGATTTGGTCTGGTACGTTTAGTTGAATCTGTGATACAAGCCTGTCCTGTTGCTGGCCGTAGAAGAAATATCTGGGAGATGCTTGTATCCTTGATGATTGTGGGAAATCAAGTGAATAGCAGATAAAAAATTTTGTGCCTTTTGAGCCTGGTGCCTGCTGTAAGAGAAGTCTGCAGTGTTTGACAATTTAGACATGAGAACAATGTTATCACTAAGAAGACACAAAAAGAAAGAATAAACAAAGCATGCTATTGCAATATCAATAATAAACGTAGTAACTGAATTTAATTTAAGCCACAGGTCTTCTCCTGGTCAGTGAAGGGAAAAATGCTTGATGGCACATTATCTGAAAAGGAGCATCCTCTCTCCTGGCATTACTGCATGCCTCCACATTCCAGAATAGCATATATAAGACGGCAAACCGAATACCAGCATAAATAAAGAGAGGGAACCTTGCATGGAAAACTATGTAAGTAGTTTAGCAAATCTGACCCCGAACTGGCCAATGCCTCTGCGAGATGAACTGTGGTTGGATCCTTGTCAAAAAGGAATTCAAATTTGTTCAACAATGCTTGTAAGGTATGCTTAGTAGATTTCGTTCATGCATTGGATTAGTGACAGGACGAATCTAGAGTTATGGTTGAAGAAACAAACTGAAGAAGAAAGAACACGGTATTATGGAGCATTCACATGAGCCAAGGAAGAGATGTCCAGAATGGACCAAAAACTGGTGGACCTTGTGAAATGAGCACATGCCGGCTCCAAAGCTGCAAAAACAGTTTACGTGACATGGATACAGTTTGAGTGCCTTCATTGTGCAACCGGAACAAAATAAGAACTGTTGAGCTAGAGAGAACCCAGACGACAATGACAATGATCTAAAACTATGAGCAAGACCTAAGCTTGGAGAAGCTGAAAGAGGATGGATAACCCATGAACTATACTTAACATTTTTCAATGTGGAGCACTTAATACCCTACCCCCCCCCCCCCCCCCCCCCCACACACACACACACACACATCTAGGTTTACACATAACAGGCCTAAGACATGGACACAAACTCCCACCTCATGGAGCTCACTACATATAGACTCCCACCTCATGAATCCCACAACACACAAATGGCCTCGACCTATGCACACATTCTACTCTAATAGCATTGTTAGATTGACTATGGTTTCGTCCCAAAATAACTGGTCACTTAGGAGGCCAGTTAGTCAACCTTATAACTCATTAAACTTTTTTAACATTTCTCAATGAGCGAAACCGACCCATGTGACTATTAAGGCCAAAAACCAAATCCTTCAGATCTACACATTCAAAAGGCGAAAATAGGGGGGGAACAAGCAACACCCCTATTTGTTCCTTGATACAGACATCCTGAAAAAAATTGATACAAGAAGTTAAAGAGTTTTTAAGAGGCAATAGTCAATTCTAAATACTAGAGAGCCAACTATTAATCTGCAAGGAAAAAGAAATATTTCTGACATATATGGGGATTAAGATCACTTAAGTGAAACAGATCTATAATTTTTAGTGCAAAGTAAAACTAGTGGACATAGAAACTCAGAAACCAGAAATTTTTTCCTCCCAGACAAAATTAATCAAGGCTACTCAGCATCATGAAGCTCAAGTCCCCATAAGTTACTTAAGATCCTTGCTTGGGTCAACATATAAACACAACAATTTAGTTGGTTGGCTACACACGACACTAAGGGTTACCAGACCGGACAGTTCAATCCTTTACAGACAACAAATATTCAAGTAATTGTCTATTTCTTGTCCACATTGGACCATATCTGATTCACCTATCATATTCGGATGGTAGAACAGGAGAAGACATAGGCAAGACAAAAACAATCGAGAAGAGAATTAAGAGAAGCCTCATTTAGAGCCCTTCTAACTTCAGTGGCATCTTCTTGATTAACAGTTAAAATACCAAAGCATCAAGCTGATTCATATTTATAGATGGGACTCTAATCACCAGAAACTATCTTTTCATATTCTTATCTCTTATAGCTTCTAACCAATTCGTTTTTCACTGTGTAAAAACATAAATAATGACTGACCTTATAGTTCCGTAAGCTGTGGAATAAAGGCAAAACCAGTTAAAATGAAAGAGGTAACCAGACCAACTCAGAGGAGAGGTTTGACTACCGCCACGGCATTCTCGGGGAAAAAGCTTCTTTGAATTTTATCATGCTAGTCGCATCACCAGCCTCGGATAGTTTTCAGATTAGGCGATTAAGAGAGAGACGAACTTGAAAGTTTTCAGAGAACACAACATTTATGTACGACATAACGATGAGCAGATACGTTTCAAGTAAGTAAGAGCGATTCCATTTTTCAGCCTCGATTTTTGTCTGGACAATCGCAGATAATCTCGCGCCATTTTTTTGAAAACTCCGGAACTCCGGTTTTGGTCTCCCACCAGATAGCCCTCGCGATCTGCAACCTACCCGTTTACAAATTTACAGGAATGCTACTCATTGCACTGATATATTTACCGAACAGAAATCTGGTATATAATAGAAAACAAAATAAGCTTTTGTTTTCAAAATTTGAGCTCAAAGAAGTAAGAATTCATCGACTGGATAGATGTAACGGTGTAAACCCTACTCACCATCTTCCTTTATCTCATCACCGCTCAGGATAATCCTATTTCGGGATGCTGATAAACTTGAGAAGAATACTCGTGGAATACCATGTGGGACTATCGAAAACTATGTTAACAATCAGGTCGAAGGAGTCGGTTATTGAAATTGAAGTAATTGAGACCGCGGATCAGCAGCTTTTTGAAGGACTTCGGCAGAGGAAGAGGAGATCTTTGTCCAGCTGACGAGCCCCCAGATTACCGACCAAGAGGAAAGCGTGACTACCCTGCGGAGGATCACCAAGAACAGTCCCGAAGAGCGAGTCCCTCTCTGCAACTTCAGGATTTTGGCGCCGATGCGGCCGCTTTTAGTGTCCGAGTACACCACGACTCAGGTAAACGCAGTTGCAGCCATCGTGAACTTATCTCTGGAGAAGTCCAACAAGGTCCATATTGTCTATTCCGGTGCGGTGCCGCGGCTGATCGACGTGATGAAAGGAGGGTTCATGGAGGCTCAAGAGCACACGGCAGGAGCTACTTTCGGCCTCGCAATGGACGACGAGAACAAGATGGTGATCAGCGTACTTGAGGCTCTGCCACAACTGCTGCATCAGGTGATGTGGTCGGAAAGCGAGCGGACCCGCGAGGACTCGGCGCTGGCGTTGTACCACCTCTCGTTATCACAGGCGAATCTGTCGAAAGTGCTCAAGCTGGGTGCCGTGTCATCCCTGCTGGGGATTGCGCAAACAGGGGAGCTGGCGATGAGGGCATTTATAATCCTAGGAAGCCTAGCCGCAAGTGCGGAAGGACGGGCGGCGCTGCTCGATGCGCACGGCGTGGATAAGCTGGTGGGAATGCAAAGAGAGCAGGAAGGAGGGGGTGCGTGAGAACTACGTGGCGGTGTTGTACGCATTAGGGGGGTGGTGGGTCACTGCACAGTACTCAGTACATTATTTTCATGCGCATTATGCATTTCATGTTCATCTTCGTGCGCATTACGCAGTTCATATCCTGGTATCGTTATGGAGCACCAAAATTCATGTTTATGTACATAAAGAGTTTATGTCCCAAGAGTAAACGGCGGAAAGCGTTTTCCGCCCAATTTTGAGAATCATCTACATGACTCTCGCGCGGGGCTCTCTCTGCCGCACACCTCTCAGCCATGGCATTCCCGCAGTCCTCTCTCGTCTCCGCAACCCTCTCTCATCTCCATTCCCGCAACCCTCTCTCATTCCCGCAGAGCACGGGAGGTCGAACATCTGTTGCAGAGCTTCTCGGCCTCCTCTTCTCCCTCTCAGCGTACCGTTGGAGCGCCGCCTCTGTCGGCATTACCCGTCGCCTTTGCCTGGCCCGTCCCCGTCGCCATCGCCGTTGCCCGCTGGCTCACTACTGAGGAAGACAAAGATGTTTAATTTTTCCTAAGTTAGGAAAAATACTTAGGAAAAATTAAACTATCTTCATAAAAATCATTATAAAATAATTATTTTTATTTATAAAATAATTATTTTTATTTTACAATTACTATATTAAAATAGTGATTTAATAGTCATAATTAAAATATTGTTAAAATAAATATTTGATAAATTATTTTGGCATAATTATCCGATTGCTATAGTTAATTAAACCAATGGTTTTAAATTTTGTGATAATATATTATTAATTAATAATACATAAAATATATTATGTACAAATATATAGTGTGTTAAAGTTATGATTAGATCATTTTTTTCTCTTAAATTATTCATTTTTAGGTTAAAGTATATCATATGTTATTAATAAATTAATAACTTAACGTATTACTTTCGTTTTATTTATTTATAACATTATTTATTTATTATTTATAATTAATCATATACGTATTTCATTGGCTCGTGTAATTACCATATTAATGCACAATAAAATATTTAATTCAATTAATAAATATATTAATATATTTAATTATATATTAAATAACTTATTCGTGTAGTAATAATGGTTGTTTTACCTAATTTGGGGTTTAAGGATTATGTTGTAATTAAGTGCACTGTAAAGGTTTAGAGATTCTCTTGTTTTTTATGTTTTTCTCATGTTGGGGCACTAACACTGGAAACTGTTTTCCAATGCAGATGAAGTCGTCAACACTAACACCAAGTTCGAAGATGATCTTCATGTACATAACTAACATGATCTTCATGTTGGACATGAACTTGATCTTCAAGAATCCATTTGGGGCACTAACCCCCCCCTTAGTGTTGGATTTCTAGTGCATCGTATTCCAATTACCCATTTTGAGTACCATATCCAATGTACCATATTGGCTATTTTAGTAATATACACTTATTTTGTTTCAGTTGAATTGTTCCCAATTTTAATTTATATATTGTTGATATTTTAGTGTGTATTTTCACTCACTACATGCATTTCTCGATGGCTAAGGGTAGGGGAGGTCATCCTCTCCCTTCCACCATCTGTCTTAGTGGGGAGATGAACTTCAACCGCATTATTCAGCCCTAACTTCCCGCACCGTACCCCTCTTCTCCCTCTCTTCTCCCTTTCCGCCTGTGACAAGCGATGCCATCCCTTCGTCCATTGAGCAACAAGCAATGAGCATCAAGGAATGAGAGACGAAGGCTGACGATGAGCAATCGGGCCTCTGCGGTGAAAGGGCAGCACTAGCTGGCGCGGGGTGAGCTCGCGACATTGATGACGGTGATCGACTAGGGCCGACGTCTGACGTCCGACGGGGGTCGACGGTGGCTACCATCGTCCGCCTCTACCCGTGGTTGGAGGATTTTTAGGGACAACCTCCAGCGTGCAAAACAAAATTAATGACAAAAATATTTATTGAATAAAAATCTATTTTTTTAATATATTGATAAAATAATATATATTTATTTATTATTTATTATTTTTTATTACTGTATTAAATTAGAAATTTAAGAGTGGTCAATTATTATTTTTAATTATTCCTTTTTATGTTAAAGTATATCTTATGTTATTAATAAAATTATTTATTTATTTATTTATTATATTCACTTATGTTATTTTTTATTTATTAATCATGTGCATAGTTAATTGGTTTACGTAATTATTATATAATGTACAATAAAGTAAAATCATTAAATAATATAATATATAATTTAATTAATTATAATATTAATATATTTAAATTAAATATTAAATTACTTATTAGTGTAGTACTCATATTTGTTTTACCTAATTTGGGGTTTAAAGATTATGTTGTAATTAAGTATACCGTAAGGGTTTAGGGATTCCTTATTTTTTATGTTTTTCTCATATTGGGGCACACCGGAAACTATTTTCCAATGCACATGAAATCGTCAATATTAACACAAGTGCCAAGATAAAGTTGATGTAGATGACTAACATGAAGTTCATGTTGGAGATGAAAATAAACTTCCCATTTGTAGACTAACCCCCTATAAGGCAAAACCGTAAGGGCAGACCCCTATTTTCCAATCATAGCGACTTAGTGAGGGTCTATTATTTGTTTTTATATGAATATTTTAGGGTTTAGGGTTTAAGATGTAAGCACATAGAGATACCAAAATCAAAAATATGAATCAACTTATATTTTATTATGATTTGATAGAAAATAAAATATTGCCTGAATATTTATTTTTCAGCTGCACAACGAAGAGCATCAAGGCCGTTGAATTTTCCAAATGGGCGTCGTAGGGCCTGGTGATTCCTGTTTGGATTTCGCTCACTCGGAAATAAATTCGTCTTCCGTGAGGTGTTGTTTCACCAAATCTGCCCTCGAGTCCCAGACCAGGAACAGAAAGTAATCACTCGCCATCTGCAGAAAAGCTCCACATCCCATGGAATTGACATTTCCCGCCAATTCCCTCTCGGAGCCAAACCCACAAGGCCGTGTTTCGTTAAGACGGTAAACGAAGAAGGAAACTATGATGATCCCGATTGGTAGAACAAAGCATCCTACATCTATTTCCCTCATTTCGGTTCTTGTTTCGGTTGCTTTATTCGCTCTGAAGCCTGGACAAGATAGCCCCCCAGCAAAATCACCAGAAATCCCCAAGACTTTGCCGTCCGGAAACTATATCATCCGATTCTTGGAATATCGGCCTGCGGAAGATCACCGGGCGTATCTCGAGCGAAGTGTTGAGCCCGTTGGATGGAAATGGATCGAGAGGCGGAATCCTGCCGCTTCTTTTCCTACCGACTTTGGTCTTGTTTCAATAGAGGACTCGTTTCGGTCGTTCCTTATTCAAAAGATCGGGAAACTGGGGAGAGTGAAGGATGTATCGGCTGATATGAGCTATACGCGGAGCTTGCTCGCCGATGACTGGTGGAGCTCGGCTGATGTGAGAAAGCGACCAGGAAAAATACTTACGAAGATGTCTTTTGAAGGAGCCACCGGCATGGAGGTTGGCAATTCTACGAACACTTGGGAACGGAAGCTTCTGATGCAGGTTCCTTTTATTTATTTATTTTTGATTCATTTGATTTTAGTACATATTTCTTATTTGAAAATTTGACTCTCAAGAGATCTGGTAGGAAGAAAAAAAAAATTCGTCCCTCTAATCGACTTCCGTTGCCTCTTATTATTCTTAACATTCGTTGCTGCTAGTTGTTACTTTCTGCTATAGCAGTAAATTCTGCTGTGGTTAGTCCAACTTCTATGTTTACACGTTGTCAATTTGCCCGTCTGAAACTTCATTATTGACAATGCCCTTGTTACAGAGATCCCAGGTTACTTCGATATTTGGTGCTGAAGTGATCTGGGCAAAAGGGTACAGGGGTGGAAAAGTAAAAATGGCGATATTTGATACTGGAATTAGAGCCAATCATCCGCACTTTCGCAATATCAAGGTATGATAATTGACCACAAGAGTGTTCTTGCGTGTTATGCTGAATACCAGTTGTAGCTGAAGTTAGAGTTCTTTTTGCTGCTTACATTTAAATAAGGGAGTCATTTGAGATGGCTTGGGCATGTTCAATGAAGGCCCAATGCACCAATGAGGAGAGTCTTGTAATTATCAGTTGGGAATGGCGAGATACCGAGGAATCCCGAAATGACATGGCTGATAATGTGGGGATATTCTTGAAGAGGATCAACTGGTGGATACTTTTGTTTTATCAGTGTCAATTAGCAGCTATTTAATTAAGTAAATAAAGGCGGATTTATGTAGCAATCCCAACATTTTTCAGATAAAGTATAAAAAGGATTTTGTATCTTAATTTTTTTATGTGGCATGGTGGAGGGTTTGTATGGAAGAAAGTCGCCAAATGATCACCTTGACTGTGACAGTGCTGTTTATGTAAGTTTTGCTTCCAATATTCCTGGTGCCATTTTTTTAAGAGCTCATACAAGCTATCCTCTCATTGGTTGTTGATTTCTAGGTATGCTCACTTGAAACAACTGATACTTATATAATTTGCGTCTCTGATGTGTACTAGAATCCATGTTATTGATGCTTTACGATCAGACATGCTTTACCGTAAAGTAATCTGGACTATAGCTCACACTTTCAATTGAAACCAATATATTGGGTCCTCATGCAATGATGTAATTCATGCCTTCTGTTGTCATAATTTGTTCCCTGGGAGAGGTAAAAAAGAACTCATTACTTTTTTTTGGATATTTCTCACTTACTCCCTATTGTATTATGATATTATGAAGAGTAGCAACATTGTATTTTTTTTTCTCAAGTAACCAATTTTCTCTCCATTGGTCCAGGAACGGACAAACTGGACTAATGAAAATACCTTAAATGACAATCTTGGACATGGTACATTTGTTGCGGGTGTTATTTCTGGTGCAGATGCAGAATGCGCAGGGTTTGCACCAGATGCAGAGATTTATGCATTTCGTGTGTTTACTGATGCCCAGGTAATGAAGATTGTGCCTTAAAAAATTACTACACATATCCATAATGGCTTTGATTAAGTTTACCTACTCTACTCCAGTCCTTGTTATTCTTCCCAGTTGACTTCAAATTCCAAACTCATTTTTTTGTCACAAGATCTTGAGGGGTTTGTATTCAGCTGTATTGCAGGTCTCTTACACCTCCTGGTTCCTTGATGCATTCAACTATGCTATAGCAACTAACATAGATGTACTGAACCTAAGTATTGGTGGACCAGATTATTTGGACCTTCCATTTGTGGAAAAGGTAAACCTTTCTGTACCACTGAGTGTGATTCAGAATGATGTACAAACCTCTTTCATTTGTCTAAGATTCAGCGGTTAAAATTACTTTTAATATGTTCAGTAGTTTGTGTTCATCAGGGACCCCCTTCTCCATACAATATTTTTCCCAGTTGTGCCTCTATTTTGCCAACAATATAAAACATCAAGAAACTTGCACCTAGCATTTGGATATTCTTAATTTATTTCTCAATGCTAAGGAAATCAGGAGTCTACTATCCACTATGACCCCCTGTTAGTATGTGGGTTGTGAGTTTGGGGGGAAGGGCAGATGTTGGCTTACCCTTTATGTTGGTTATTGACCCTCAAGTCTTATAGGCTGTATGATATATCGCAAGTGTGTTTGTGATTTGTGTAACCACTATTAGAAGAAACACTCTTTCTTGGAATTTTTAGCGAATTCCCGGTTATTGCGTGCTTCCATGATTTATCTGAAAGCAAGTGTATGCTTCACCATTGGTTATTGTGTGCTTCCATAATTTATCTGAAAGCAAGTGTATGCTTCACCACTGGTTATTGCGTGCTTCCATGATTTATCTGAAAGCAAGTGTATGCTTCACCACTGTGGCATTTCTTAAACTTTAGGACATCTGTTTATAATGCATATGATATGCTTTTCTGATATTCTGTATTGATTTGTAAGTTTGTTGGAAGTAACAGATTTGCTAATATGGAATTTGCTTATTGATAAGTTTCCAAGAGCCCTGGATACTTATTTGACAATATGAAGGCATATGGATATGTACTTGTCTCATGCAGGTCTGGGAGCTGACAGCTAGTAATATTATCATGGTATCGGCTATTGGAAATGATGGACCCCTCTATGGTACTCTGAATAATCCAGCGGATCAAAATGATGTGATTGGTGTTGGAGGCATTGATTATGATGATCACATAGCCCCTTTCTCTTCTCGTGGCATGAGTACCGGGGAGCTTCCTCATGGGTACGCATCTTTATTTCTGCCAAAGCTTTCAATTTTTCATGTTGTATTTTGCAATACTTTTTCTAGATTATGATTACTTACCTTAACTGCATTGATTTTTGAATTATCCAGTTATGGCCGCATGAAGCCAGACGTAGTGGCATATGGGAAGGACATAATGGGCTCAAAGATAAGCACTGGATGCAAAAGCCTCTCGGGCACTAGTGTTGCAAGCCCAGTGGTTGCAGGTGTAGTATGCCTGCTGATCAGTGTCCTTCCAGAAAACTCCCGGAAGAACATTATAAACCCTGCAAGCATGAAACAAGCACTTGTGGAAGGAGCCACAAAGCTTTCAGGTTCCAACATGTATGAGCAGGGTGCGGGAAGGCTCAACCTGTAAGTAGGATGATATTTGGAACGAGTCTGTCTGATTTATTCATATTGGTTTTGCAAGTGTTATTTACTATGTTTTATTTTCTGTCAGCTTAGAGTCTTTTGAGATCCTCCAGAACTACCAACCTCGAGCAAGCATTTTCCCCAGTGTTCTTGACTACACCGACTGCCCATACTCCTGGCCCTTCTGTCGCCAGCCACTCTTTGCAGGTGCTATGCCTGTGATCTTCAATGCAACCATTCTTAATGGTATGGGAGTGATTGGCTATGTTGAGGACCCACCAATTTGGCAGCCTTCCAATGAAATAGGCAATGTGCTCAGTATTCACTTCACTTACTCAGACATCATCTGGCCTTGGACTGGCTTTCTAGCACTTCATATGCAGATCAAAGACGAGGCAGCTCAGTTCTCTGGTCTGATTGAAGGAAATGTAACACTTAGGGTGTATAGTCCTTCACCTGCTGGGGTGGAAGGCCCACGGAGGAGTAGCACATGTGTGCTTCAGTTGAAACTGAAAATGGTTCCAACTCCTCCAAGGTCTAAGCGGGTTTTATGGGACCAGTACCATAACATCAAATACCCTCCTGGCTATATCCCAAGGGACTCTTTGGATGTTCGAAATGACATCCTTGACTGGCATGGGGACCACCTCCATACAAATTTCCACCTCGTGTACAACATGTTGGTAGATGCAGGATACTACGTTGAGACACTTGGGTCACCCTTGACATGCTTCGATGCTGATCGCTATGGCACACTGCTCATGGTGGATCTTGAGGAGGAATATTTCAAGGAAGAGATTGATAAGTTGAGGGATGATGTCATCAACCGTGGTTTGGGATTGGCTGTGTTCGCTGACTGGTATAATGTGGATACTATGGTCAAGATGCGGTTTTTTGATGATAACACACGTAGCTGGTGGACCCCAATTACCGGAGGTGCAAATATTCCAGCTTTAAATGAACTTTTGGCTCCTTTTGGAATTGCTTTTGGAGATAAAATTCTAAATGGAGATTTTTATATTGAGGATGAGCAAAGTCATTATGCTTCTGGAGCAAATATAGTGCGATTTCCCAAGGGAGGATATTTGCATAGCTTCCAGTTGCAGGACATCTCTGAGGGTGGAGCAACTCGTAATGTGCTGATGAGTTCTGGTGTGACAAAGGTGAGCATGGAGTGTCTTGAAGAGCTTATTATATATTTTGAGCTTTATTACAAGGGCATTGCTCACAGATAGACCTGATACTGCAGCAATTATGTTGAATACTGTCAATGTTCTTTTTTTCATTTTTTCATTTTTTCTCCCCCGTTAAGTTTCTCATAAGTAAAAGTGCAGGTTCAGTCTTCCATTCTTGGTCTTGTGGAGATGGGTGGGGGTCGTATTGCTGTCTATGGGGATTCTAATTGCCTGGACAGTAGCCATATGGTGGCCAATTGCTATTGGCTTCTCAAGAAAATGCTTGATTTTACAGGTAGGAATGTGAAAGATTCGGTGCTTTTCTCTGATTCAGCTAGGAGGAGTTCTCCTTTACATGAAGATGACAAGCAGATGCCTTATCACAGAAAGGATGTCAATTTTTCTACTTATTCGGCGGTTGTGGGCAAAGAATTGGTCTGCCAAAGTGATTCCAGGTTTGATGTTTGGGGGACAAAAGGTTATCTTTACCAAGTTAGGGGAAGAAACAGGAAATTGCCAGGGTATCCTTCTATGGATTTGGGAAGTGATTTAAACTTGACCTTAGAGAGTTCCAGTCTGGAAGAGAATTCATCTTCTGCTGCTGGTCGAAAAGGATTCAGCAAAAGAATGGATTTTTTGGATTTGCTCAACCGAGAAGAGGTATGGAGTCTGATGCAGATTTAACCATTTAATTCTCCTGTTCTATTGATTTTGGTTAATCCTGAAAAGCCCATTGGGATCATGATTAATAGATTTTTGGACGAATTTTCAGTTTTTTTCTCAAAGTCGTAGCTACAAAAGTTTGCTGCTGGCACAAATGAAATTTAGCTTTTACTGCCTGGTATCGACCCTTTAGATTCAAAACATTCGCCTCATCTTACTCTTAAATAAACTTTGTGGTTCAACTTTTCTTGCAGATTGATGTGTCCATGGTGGTTGCAAGTCAATGGCTTGTGCCTGCTGTTGTGGCTATTTTTGGTAACCAAAAACTAACCTTATGTGAACTCTGTGTCATCTTTAGCCATTGCAGTGTAGTAACTACTAAATCTGTTACTTGTCAGGTTTTTTGCTATTCTGGAGCTGCTTCTGGAAAGCGTGTCTAAAAAAACGGAGACGGAGGCGGTCTGGATCCGGACGATTTGCTAACGTGTAGCTGCCCCAAAAGAACCGGAGATGACTGCCGGCAGAGTTTCCCGCACTGACACAAACTACTATTAACAAATACACCAATCTCTTGAGCTCCATTTTCCCCGAGCCTTTGTTCTTACTAAACTAATCAAGGTGTGGAGTAAATTACTCCCATCAGATATGGCCTAAAGGGGGAGAATTGACTGTAGCTAGCAGAATCACCAGAAGCGTTAACAAGTGTTGTAACTGTTTCTTTGAATGGAGAGTGAAGCTCGTAAATTTTGCTATCGAGATTTACTGGAATCATTTTTCTTTCTCCAGTCTGTTCTTGAGAATGTAGTAAGAAAGAACGATATAATCTACAGTATATCGAGTCTATAATCCCTTGCAGAACGAAATGAGTCTATCAGAATCAAAACGAAGGGCTGCTCCAGTTCAAAAAATGAACAAAATGTATTTTCAAAAGTCACAACATCGTTATATTAAAACAAGCTTTTTGACATCAAAGCAGGCAGATTCAAAGCCATGTAAAGTTTCAACAACAGCAAACACAGGAAAGGGGTCAAACATATGCCTCCGCTAAGATGGGTGCTCTTTTTCTCCTTCGTCATCATTCTCGTAAATGTTTATATAAGATTGCAGGACCTAAAAAGGCAGAGGAAGTCCACACTCTCACGAGGCAAAATAAACAGAGGACCAAAAGAAACCATCTCATAGCAGGAATTGAGGAAATATTTCCTGTCTTTTCTGACAGCTTTTACCAAATAATTTCCAGTTTCAGGTAGGGAGAATTGAGGAGGCAATAGCCACCATTCTGCAAATATCACTTGTTTTTGTACATGTTACGGAAGAAATTAAAATACATATTCCACATTTAAAGCTGCATTAATAACAAGTAAGGAGAAGACTGTGGCCACTTTCCCTCTTTCACACAAAATAACCGTCCCTAACATTCACAACCTGATGCAGATCTCTGCTGTCTTCCACCCGCCACATCAATGGTGTCCGGAAGATAACTTCAGTATACAAAGAACATAAAAGTCAAAACTATTGAACCACAGCAACAAAGAAAACACAATATTCAAATTTCCTTTAGGAGCATGGAATTCTCTTAGCTTTGAATTCTTGTTAAATTGCACTTAGAATAATAGAAATGTACAACTATAATTTGTAATTCACCAATAGAGTCTCGCATAAATAAGAAGCAATAATGACTGACAAGTGACAAGAAACAGGATGCAAAATTGACAGTGGAAACATGATAACATAGAAGCTAAAGGACTTCTGAAATACTCACGCTTCTTCCTCAGGTTCATTCTTGAGAGCGTTCTTTGCTATACACTGAAAAGCAGCTTCCACATTAAAGCCATCCTTTGCAGAAGTCTCAAAATAGGGAATGTTGCCCTTTGAGGCACACCATGCCTTTGCCTTCTTCTCAGATACCTATCAACCAAAAACAAGAAAATAATACCCACTTTAAAAAGCAGAGACAGTGAAAAAAAAGGGGGAGGGGGAGTGGCGCAGACAGAAAGGCAGAGACTAAAAACTGACTCCATCTCTTGCAACTTCAAGTTCTGACTTGCTTTTTTTAAAAAAAAAAAAAAAAAAAAAGGTTAGGCCGACTTAAAAAAGCGCAAGAAACACAGACGTAAATTTTTCTGAAAAAACTTAAAGAACTGAACGGTATCACATAAAAGAGGAAGATGTCCTACCACTCGACTGTTTCCTCCATCCACATCAATCTTGTTACCCAACACCACAAATGGAAAGTTCTCAGGGTCAGAAGGACTCGCCTGTTACATTAGAACCCATGAGAATGTCAGCACCTGCAAAAGCACCACTTGGCTTCTGAGATAAGCAATGATTACCTGAATAAGAAACTCTTCCCGCCAATTGTTGAGGTTATCAAATGATTTCATAACATTAACATCATAAACAAGAACACAGCAGTCTGCACCCCGGTAGAAAGCTACACCAAGACTTTGGAATCTTTCCTGACCAGCAGTATCCCATATCTGGACAACCAATTACAGGTTCAACAAGATCAGCTCACCAAAATATTAGCGGTGAAAGGGAGTATTTTTTTTTTAAAAAGTAACAATTCAAGACAAAAGCAGATAACTAAAGCTATCCATATGACAAATTTTTGGTCAGATATTCAAAAACAAATCACAGTGAGAAAGATATTAACTGAAGCTTGTCATACACAAGAGCACAAGCAGAATGAAGCACTATTTAGGAGAAGAACGAAAAGATACACTTCGAAAAAATGAAGGAGAAAAGCTGTGCCTATCAATCCAAATCAAGTTAAATGGAAAATAAGATACTAAAATTACCTAAATTACCTGATCTAAACAAAGTCATATAGGAAGACAAATGTAATATCTTATGTGGTTTCTTTTACAAAATATCATCCTAGGGGCTGACCAGGACAGATGCTATGAATCTCTACTATATTACAGTTTTCCATGATCTATTGCTTTTTGTACCTCATAAAAGGACTTGATTCCTTATTGAACAATATATTTGTCTCAAACACTTTTCTTACAATCCTTCTTACTGGCATGCCAGCTGTGTCTCTAGTGCAGCATGTAATCAAGAAAATCTCCTAATTTCTCATTGTATTAGTTCTGTCGTTTTTTATTATTCAATGTTTGAAAAAGGAAATTAAGAAGTATGGAAGCCAAGACAAGCCATACAAATATGATTGTAACCGAAAACCTGTCGGACTTTGCAATTGCCTGTTGCTGTAATGGTTTTGTTGTCTACAGACAATAAATGAAGATGTTTTCCTAACTGGCACAGTCAGCTTAGATGAGTTCAAAATAACCATTAGTTTTCTCTATTTGTATTTCATAAATGTTATCCAGGGGCAGGGAACAACCAAACAAGAGCATCCATCAGATAAATGGACCACCAGATATATGCATAATTTCACGGAAGCACTGCACCATGCTTAGTAAGGCCAGCCCAAAATTTTTAACTATAAGCATGACAACTGTGAGCATCCAACTGTGACATGTTGATGTACTACTAAACAGAATAAGTCAGTAGTTCCTCATAAGTGGGACGAGCCTTTTGACCTGTAGGGAAGTCTAGCCCCATTGGTCAAGATGAATTTTGGGGAAAGAAATTAACTTGAACCCATTATATTTTTCAATGTCTAAAAGAATTGTTCATAGGTACTAAAAAAATGAAAGAAAATTAGATCATGGTTCACATTTTTCACTAATAAGCCATTTCTGATCAAGTAAAGATTAATGCAAGAAACTTAGCTTTTCCGCAACAAATTCATGAAAGATACAGCAAATCGCACAGTCACATATTGCACCAAATAGATGCACATCAGAGTCAAATATATTTGGACAAGCAATAACGTATTTGGAAGTATAAATTCGATAGTGCAAAGATAAATGAGGTAAGCCCCATGACATAAGGAAAAAAAAAAGAAAAAGGACACCCAGACTGGAAAATGAATCTTCAACCCATAACAGTGTAAACCATCAACAACTGAAGGAATAAAAAAAGCACATCCATCTCACAAGATCGTGGCACGGATCAACCACTCATATCACATGATTGTTTCCCATATCGTCATGTGTTCATCACCAAACACGAGAGATTGAGGAGCTATACACATGTAACTAATACCAACCCGTATCAGCATAACTAACCTGCAACGTAAACAACCTATCTTCAAACTGAACTTCTTTTGTTAAGAAATCTGCTCCGATGGTCGCTTTGTACTGATTACTAAATTTCCGGTTCACATATCTAAACGACATGGTTAAGCAAAAAAAAAAAAGTGTGCGTCATGACATCCTCTATGACATCATTTGAAAAATACAAACAGTATAAGCCAAGTATCAGGATACTGATTCATCAGAGAAGTCTTCCCCACCCTGTCAAACACAAAAAGTAAATACAAATGCCCCCGACTGTAAGGATCCAATTACGAAAAGCAACCAACAAGAAAATAATAAACTCAAAATACTGATAATCAAGGAAAGTTACATCTAGCGTCATAAATAGCGCGAATAAAAATAATCCAACACAAGAGCATAAGAAAATCGTTCACCGAACAGGAACGTTTTATCCCAGAGACAATGAAGAATTTCTAATGATTAAAGCAAGAGATCTAAAAGATAATCGATTCCAGAAATACTTTCAAAACAAAACCAAAAATACCAAAGTAGAAATTTCCTGACCCGCTGTCACCGAGGATTATGACCTTCAGGAGCATGCGCCTACGAGAAGCCATTGATTCGCAAGCCCTAAATGACAGAACTTACGGTCTTTCGACGGTCTTGTCAGGCGAGGGAGCGAATAAACCTGAGAAAGGTTCCAAAACACGATGAAGAAAATTTTGGAGTTCTTCTTGGAGGCAAATCTTGCAAAACGAACCGACCGGCCAGATTATCGTCACAGATCAGGTGACAGTTTACGTCTTAAAAAGACTGGAAAACCCTTGCTAATGACTTGAATTTACTTCCCGACTTTCAGTTCTAGAATTCTTATATTCCTCCTGGGGAGAGTTTTATGAAAAGCAAATACCACTTCCTCTACCTACCAAATGATGGAAAATGTATTATTCAATCATGGACGAGAGCAGGCTATTGAGGCTTTGAGAATGTTTGTTTCATTAATCACAGTTTGAGAATTTTACTTTTTGTATACGAGTTGCCCTAATTTTTTTCTTCTTAATCGAGGGATACCGTTATTAGGATTAATTTCTCTTATAAACTATTTCATTTTCATAGTGGATTACTGCAGCGATAGAAGATAGGACGTAGTTTCACTATGAGGCGAACCTGTATAAATCTTGTTGTCTTTATTTCGTGTTTTCTTTTCCTTTTTTCATGATTATTAGTTTTTTTCTTGCCCACGAAGTTTTTAAATAATGATTAAATCATTTTAATTAAATATTTTAAATTTATTTATGTGTAAACCATTATATGAGACAACACAAGCGCAAGAGTAGGAGTTTTTTAGGTGAAATAAGGCTAGAAAATGGACACTATTTATATTTAATTTATTATCAAAGATAAAAATATAAAAATACCGTATTATTTAAAAACAATAACAATTCAAATAAAAGAAAATTATTATTAAAGCATTATAAAGGTACAAAAATTATATATGATAAGAAATTTAAAACATTAAATGAATCTTTAAGTATGATACATTAAACAATTAAAAACAAATCAAAACTATTATCGTAGCATTTAAAAAGAATAAAAATTATGAAAATAAATTAATACCAAATAAAAATATTTAGAGATTAAATTTAAACAACATTTTAAAAATAAATAAAAAGACACACAAAGAATAAAAATTGAATGATACAATCATTGATTAATATTATGACACAAAAAATAAGATACTAAATTTTGAATTATTAAATAAAAATAAATTACATAATAAGATTAATCTTAAATTTTGAATTATTTTATGTAATGAATATAAAATATGAGATATAAGATTTTAATAAATTAAAAATAGATATATAAATACATATTATAAATTAAAATAATCTCGATATGTAAATTATTATTACACTATTTAGAAAGCGAGCTTTTAGGAGATAAAAAAGAAGGTATCGAAGATCAATTAAGGTTCTAATCAAGCTCAAACATGGATATCAAGTTAAAAGACTAGATTTGAAATAGGTCTTCCCTTAAAATCTTGTGATTTTTTCTTGTTATTGTATTTATCTTCGTGCATCTTCATGGACCAGCTTCCTTTAAATTAAAGAAAAAAAGGATAGATAAGGAAGCATTAACTGTAATTTACAATTTTTCCAAAGATTTTATAAGATTAATTCAACTGTGATTTATAATTATTGATCATCTTTTGCTTTGTTTCAATAGCCACATCAGTCGCCTTAATGGGCGCCATAGGTTAAAATCTTCAATTGCTCGAGTTGGACCGAGTACCCATTAACTCTTTTGTTTGATAAGCCTTGACCAGAATCTGACGTCAAAATTACGTGAAGCAGAAAACTTGTAATAAATTGCTTGAAATTTGAACGATTCAGTTTCTTCTCCGCGGCAAATGCAGACTCTGAAACATATTTGAGAGGCGAAGTAGTACACAAACGGCAAGTTCGTTATATAAAAGACTTATCTGAAGTCTGAATCCATGTCCTCGATCAGCCAAACCGTGACTTCCAGTTCTTCACTGGCATTAATCGTTTTTAAAAGAGAAGACAGCCGTTCTGTAGGTATATTTGTATCGTATTTACTGGCTTCATATTTGACTATTACATGCCGATACGCGTAAATTGCGCCGGACGCAGCAAAACCCGGATTGACCCGGACTCGCCGGTCGCTCTCGAAGCCAGAGAGGAAGGCAAACCATCGACTCTGTTTCTCCCAATATAATATAATCTGCCATTGACAAAAAGACCTCCGCATGCCAGTAGTAGGCAGTGCATCTTCTGCGGATACATAACCAGGCAAACCGGGAGATTCGGTGGTTGGGTTGGTCGGGACGGGCAATCATCCCTGGTAAGAATCTCATAATGGGAGACCATGTGCTTACATGTGGCCATCTCTGGTTTTTTTTACTTTTTGGGAGCCTTTCCTCGGAGGCTTTTTGTTGAGGAAAAAGTTGAAGGAATCAATATAATTGAATGCAACCCAGTAACTTTTCCTAAGCGAAACAGCTATTTTGGCTTGTCGTCCTCGAGAATGAATCAATCGATCTACAGCAAAAGTCTCAACATAGGCCAACAAATCTGACCAACTCATTTAAAAAGAATGATGAGTTAGATATATGTTATTTCGTTTGTGAAAGCTTAAATACATTACAATCAATAGAACAATTCAGAAAACAAACTGTATAATTTCATGGCTCGCACATGCAGGTTTTCCTCTGAGAAGGGAAACAAATGCAGTGTTTTTGTCTTTTTACAGAAAAAAGGAGTTAGCTCTCAAGGGCTTCCACTGAAACCTCGAGTCTGTTTCTTCATCTTCCCCATCTCCATTTCAAGGGTCAGTTGGCCTTCGCTGCTTGAGCCGGATGGATTGAGGCCGTACTCACTGGTAGGATGACTGTACTCGCTGCTTGTGTGCTCTTGGCTTTCAAGTGCCAACTTCCTCATTCTTCTCATATCTTCATTATATTGGTTTGTGTTGTACTGCTGACTAGTGGAGTCATAATCCGAGCTCCCATACATTCGGCTATGGCCTGGGGTAACACCTTCATTCAAATCCTCAAGGGACACAGCACCTTCCAGGGCTCGTACAATCTGCTCAGTTTACAGTATCGAATCGAGAATAAGCAAATAGAAACATCATTGCAAGCAAACAGATTTCTCCCAAAAACAAAATTATAACAGCTTATTCTGGTTTTGAAGAACAATCTCTTCTTGCAGCTGGCACAAGTATTGGACTATAAGATTCATAGATCAGTATTGGACTATAGGATATTGAAGAACAATCACTTCTGGCTGCTGGCACAAGTTAAGTTACATTATATCTACTAAGTTGAAAATAAGGTTCTTTGATATACCTGGCTCATTCGAGGACGACGGCGTGCAGAATGGCGGACTGCAGCAGCAGCACAGGCAACCATGCGTGCCATTTCATTAGGGTTGTAAGTGTTCTGCAACTTTGGATCAACAAGCGTATCATAGTTGCCTTCTTCCAGTGCACGTGTTAATAAGGGCCTTGCCTGGAAAGCACAACAATTAATTTCTTCAATTTCATATTCAATTACTATTGTAAGGCCACAAGTTAAATGAGTGGATTTGTAATGCATTAGATAAAACAAGGAACTCACCCAGTCAACCAAGCTTTCATCCATGTAGGCATAAGTTTTATCAACAGGTCGGCGCCCGGTAATCAGTTCCAAAAGCATAACCCCGAAAGAGAAGACATCTGACTTATCCGTGAGTTTGCCAGTAGATGCATATTCAGGAGACAAATACCTGAGAACAGCAAGCTTGTTAGACTATAAAATGTGTAAGGGAAAAACATGCAAATGACCAATACAATTGCTCGACTTCATTACGGAAGCAAACCTCCCATAAACAGTATTGTCACAGTCAAGTTGATCATTTGGCAACTTCTTGTGGGTGAAATAATCGTACTCAATCACCGAATGCCATAAAAAAATTCTCACAACCAAAAACTTCTAATATGAAATTGGCCTAGTAATGAGGCAGCCACATCTGCCGGTTCGACTAAGACCAACTTTTAAAAAGTCATTTTCATTGGAAACAAATCAAACTTGGTGACCAGCACAGACTAGAGAACACTACACAAAGGTAAAGAGATTGCTTCTTCAACCTGAAAGGAGAAACTCACCCAAAAGTACCCATCACCCGGGTAGAGACATGGGTGTTGTTATCTGATGCAAATTTTGCAAGCCCAAAATCTGACACCTGCATGCATAATCCCAAGTTATTTCAAATAAACCTGTGGGCTACCTTATAAGTATCTATAAAGCTGAAAAACTCCGTCACATAACAACGTAGAAAGTCATAAACAAGCATGTTCTTTCGTTATTCAAAAGATGCAACCAATGAATTTGCTTTTATGCCTTATACTGAGCAAAAGCAGCCTTACCTTTGCTTCAAATTTGAAGTCTAGAAGAATATTCGCCGCTTTAATATCCCTATGAATAATTTTAGGATGACCTGGAAATTATAGTAATTTGAATAAGGATTTCGGTGTTTGCTGTCTTAACAACTTTGGCAAGAATCTTCCTCTACTAGCAATTTGAAAATAAAGGGAAAAGAAAGAGGACGACTCACAGTCCTCATGCAGATATGCAAGTCCTTTTGCAGAGCCTAAAGCAATTTTTAGCCTGGTTAGCCATTCCATGACTGGCCGTCCTTTCCCTGCAAAATTGGCATAAAGGCCACGCTTGAGTCAAGAGTTTTGGCCTAAAAAATGAAACTGTTATAAGAACAGACTTTGGGAGACTAAGCAGAAAAGCACTACAGGTTATATATGGCAAAGCCTTGGGCAGTTGAAGCATCTTCTGCCATAATATGAGACAGTAAACTCTACAAGCAACAGACTGTCTATTCACAGTAATCTTATCGAGCTTCTAAATGTATGTGTAAAGAAAGAGAAACTAAAAAGATAATGGAACTGCAAAACTCATCATTCTTGACAACTCCTTCAAACATACCAAATCACAGGGGATGGAAAAAAGAATCAAACTGGATCATAGCTCACCATGTAGATGAAACTCCAAAGTGTTATTAGGAACGAATTCATAAACAAGCATCCTTTTCCCCCCAGCAATGCAGTAACCAACCAAAGTGACAAGATGTTTGTGATGCACACGGCTAATAATCTCTACCTCTGCTTGGAATTCTCTCTCCCCCTGTCCACTGCCAGCTTTAAGCTGCTTAACAGCCACTTCTCTCCCATTTGTCAGAATACCTCTATGAACATAACCAAAACCACCTTGGCCCAGGAGATTAGCATCTGAGAACCCATCTGTTGCCATTGCTAGTTCTTCGTAAGTAAATGTGCTTTTTGAAAAACCCAATGCCATACCTGGCGACGGAGGAGGTAAAGGAATTTCGGACCCTGAATAATTAGAACCAGAACCCCCACTACTAGTGAATGGAGGTGGTGGTGGTAGAGGGGTCATTTGCGAAGAAGAACTATAAACCGGTGAATGTGGGGGCTGTGGTGCAATCGGTGGTGGAGGCGAAGGCTGTGGGGGAATCTTGGCAAAACGATTGGCTGGTGGTGGTGGAACATTATGCTGCCAATGTTGGGGCTGTCCGCCATATGTATCAACTGAATCATCAAGAAAAAAAAAACTGATGATTTGTTAGATCTGGCAATGACATGAAAGTAAGATCTCAAGCGTATAATATCTGATGCAAGAGTATGTATTGCCTTTGAATACCACCAAAAGAAAAAAAATTAAAAAATTATATTATTCATCTGTTTCATGTGCTGTGCTTCTATAATGTTACAATTCATCTCCAGTGAGAATTTTGGAAAATGCAGTAGCGGGAAGGATGCTTCAGGAGCCTTGTATACGTCAATTCACAGAGATGAAGTCAACCGAGATTAAACACTCTAGAAAATTTTCAAGTCTAGGAACAACTTGAGTTCCGTGCATCTAAAACCCAACAATATCCAGTAATATCAACGGGAAAAAAAGAAAAAAAAACTAACTGTGCCAGATGATGTTCTAAAAAAACAATGTTTGCAGATAGCAAAACCTTTTACAGCACTAAACTCTTAAATCAACAACTAGATGTGTGCTAAGAGCCTAGTACATGAATGTCGTTGAAGGAAGGAAAAAAAAAAAGCCAAACTCCATTAAGTATGTAGCTATCACCAAAAAAGCGCCAACATTATAAACATATGCAAAGATGGATATCGAACGGCAAAATCTCACCTTTTGGCGGGGGAGGTGGCGGTGGATACCCAAAATCAACAGGCACTGGATGTCGTCTCTTTTTTCTCTTACAGCAGCAAAGAAAGAGAACAGTCAGAAAAACAAACGCAAGCACACCCGCAACGGCAATTCCAACCACCACTCCAGTGGATATAGAGCTTGACGACGAGGAGTCCAGTTGGGGAGGTGGAGAACCCCGCGAACCCGGTGTCGAAGGCGTCGAAGGTGTTCTGCCGGAAGATGGTGGTGTCCGACCAGGACTGGACGGCGGTGGAGGGGAAGAGGAGCCTGGAGCAGGAGGCGACGGATTAGACGATGGTGGCGGCGGAGATCCGGTGGCCGAAGATGGTGGCGAAGCACCGGTAGTTGGCGGAGGCGGCGATGCCACTGGTGGAATCGGCGCCGGAAGAGGAGTTGAAGGATTAGTCGGCGACGTAGGAGGTGGAGGCGACGTGGGATTCGTTGGCGGCGGAGAGGACGGAGGTGTTGGCGGCGGGGAGGACGGAGGTGTGGGCGACGAAGAGGAAGGAGGCGTCGCGGCTGGAGGAGACGGCGGAGAAGTCGCCGGAGCCGGCGTGGTTGGCGTACCGGCCGGTGAAGTCGCAGACATTTCCGGCTTCAGACCTTAAATTCAAAAAACTCTTAACCCCTACGCCGGAACAAAGAAAAATCTTTCTTTTGCCTCTCTTGTCCAAAAGCCCCGACCTGTACCGTTAACTCCGACCAACTCAAAAATCAACCTCTAAAAAAACTCCTCCGGTGAACTAATTCGAGAACCGCAGTCTAAAACCCCAGAACCCATTAATCACCTCACCGTCAAGGACAAAAAAACAGCCAACCCTCCGCCGGGATCATCGCCGGCGAAATTCCGCTTGTAAAAGGTAGTGTTTCCTCTTCAGCCCGACCTTTATTCTCCTTCCGCTGTCCTTGTCCACCAATCCTCAAACCTTTTTTTTCTTTAAAGAAAATGGAATTAATTTTGAACCTAGAAATAAATACGCGCACAAACGACTGAATCACCAGGAATCTGAGTTGTCAATAGTGACAGTGGTCCCACGTGCTATTCACAGCCTCCAGATCCAGCCAAGTCAGATTTTAAAACAGCTCAGGAGAGCGGCGCTCGGCTCAGCCGTCGTACTTTTGAACTGGGAAAGAACAAAAAACAATTCGGGTTTACCAGCTTGGCTAGGTCCGAGTGAGCAGGAGTCACAGAAATGCTGGCTCATTTAACAAATTAATTAAGTGGGATTTATCTTTTGTTAATATCTTCAGATGAACGGCGGTGATGTGAGGGAATGACGGCCCATGTGCGAAGCTCCAAGTAGTTTCAAAATAATTTTTTTATTTTTATTTTTTTAATATTTTTAATTCTAAATATTGAGCTAGAAGATATTTGGAAAGGCCGTTTCTGTAAGCAAAAGATAGACCAGCTACCAGCTAGTATCCATTCGGACCATTTGTCTCTATTTTATTTTTCTACGCGTTTTTATAAATAATTTATAAATAAGAATTAAGAGAAAATAAATCGGCTGTTCCGTTGAAGACGGCGAAATGGACGCGGACCGCGGAATCATCTCTTACGGAAATTTAGCAATTAATTATGGCCCACTAAAATGGTGGTGGGCCCACGGTGTTTAGGGTCGGGAATTTTCTGTTTTAGAACGGATCGATTGGAAAGCCTAAACTACCTGGTGCGACAGGTGCTGCTCTTCCTTCTTCATCTGATGGAGAAACTCTGCCTAGGGCTTGGATTAGTTCAACAAATCACAGGGAAAAAAACCACACACGGTCATTGACTCATCGTGCAAATATGAGCTGTACTGCACTTGCTTAAATATTCAGACACAAGAAACCATAACTACCCCACTCGCTGAGTCAACTCAGATTTGCATGCTCTAGTTGGGGTGTGTATGGTGAAGGGTAGTGTTCGTTCACTTGAATATCTTGTGAGATAAGTAAAAACACGTAAGCACCTAATTCTTTTATATGGTTTCATGCAAGCAACAAGAAAGGTGTCAAGTCGTTGCATGCTTTGTACGTTTCTCTAAATTTGGACTACTCACTATGTGGGACAACGAAAGACACTTATAATGTGCCTATTTTGAACCGTCTTCAATTCATAAAATTCGATCCAATCTGATCCAATCTATGAATTATTTCTCATAACGAAAGACACATATAATGCCAAATGCCAATTATATAGAGTATATTATCTTGTATTTATTAACTCAATATCTGCTTCATTCATATTAATAATTGTTTTTTATTGTTATGAGAAATATTTTTGTCGTTTCATATTAATTCATAATTTGTCGAGGTAAATTCGATTTTTTTTGTTAGCTTTATATATTTATGCTAAGAGATCAATTAAATTAAATTTAAAATTATATTCAAAATTAAATTACGTAATTGTTTTTAAAAAATCATGGTAAATCAAGTAATTCTTGGTTGATTTTGATTTTTAACTTAATAAAATTCGAATCCCTAATTAAGGAATCAAATAATCTTTCATTAGCCTATAAATAGACTCGTATTAATTATAGATTTTATTCTGATTCAATAAAATTTATCCCTATCTCCTTTAGTCCGTGGATTAGGCTCTTAGGTCTGAGCTACATAAAATTGGTTTGTGCATTTTATTCATTTCATCTTCAATTTTATTTTCGCATAAAATTTTCTCATGTACCAAAGCCAAATGTATGATTTTGGCTATTTTTTATTTGTAGTTAACTTTTTGAATAATTTTTTTATGTTTTGTTTCATTCTAACTGATTTATGCATTAGATAGATTAACTTACTACGAGACTTTTGCCCAAATTGATACTATATTAGACGAGGAAAATAAATATGGTAAATCAGTCATATTTGTAAGAATGAAAAAAATTTTAAAATAAACTATATTAGCTTAAAACTTAAAATAACATGAAAAGAAAGAAAAATATATATTTTGTGCTTTGATTTTATACACAACTTAGTCCAGGGTTTATATATTTATATATTTTTTTTGTTTTAGTATAGTATAATTTTTACTGTAAAAATGAATTATAATAAAAAAAGGCATTAAAGAGGTGGGTAGTCCCCAAATGGATTTTTGAAGTTCAAGTTCATGTCCAACATGAAGATCATGTCAATCATGTACACGAAGATCATCTTCGCACTTGGTATTAGTGTTGATGACTTCATGTGCATTGGAAAACAGTTTCCAGTGTTAGTGCCCCAACATGAGAAAAACATAAAAGACAAGAGAATTTATAAACCTTTACAGTACACTTAATTACAACATAATCCTTAAACCCAAATTAGGTAAAATAACCATTATTACTACACGAATAAGTTATTTAATGTATAATTAAATATATGAATATATTTATTAATTGAATTAGATATTTTATTGTGCATTAATATGGTAATTACATGAGCCAACGAAATACGCATATGATTAATTATAAATAATAAATAAATAACGTTATAAATAACAAAAACGAAAGTAATACGTTGAGTTATTTAATTTATTAATAACATATGATATACTTTAACCTAAAAATTAATAATTTAAGAGAAAAAATTGATCTAATCATAACTTTAACACACTATATATTTGTACATAATATATTTTATGTATTATAATTAATAATATATTATCACAAAATTTAAAACCATTGGTTTAATTAACTATAGCAATCGGATAATTATGCCAAAATAATTTATCAAATATTTGAATCATGACTATTAAATCACTATTTTAATATAGTAATTATAAAATAAATATATTAAATAAATACAAATAAATATTTTATATTTAAAAAAAAAAGATTTTTATGACGCTAGTTTCGCCGTTGCGGTAGGGAAAATTAAACCATCGTCGTCTTCCTCAACAGCAAGCCAGCGGGCAACGGGCCAGTGGGCAACAGTGAGAGGCCGATAAGCTCTACAACAGATGCTCAACCTCCCGTGCTCTGCGACGGAGGTCGAGAGGGAGAGGAGAGGGAGGATGACTGTTAAACCGAAGCCGATGGCTGAAATCAAAGCCAAATGGGGAAATTGATGCCGAATTGAAGTAGAAATTAAGAAATTGAAGCCCAAATATCAAAATCGAGTGGGAGGTCTATAGTGTCATATACACGATTCTCAAAATGGGTGAAAAACACTTTCCACCGTTTACTCTTAGGACATGAACTCCCGAGTGATAGATGATCATGTATATGACATGAAGTTTGGCGCTCCCTTCCCCAATGACTTCAGGACATGAACTGAGTAATGCACATGAAGACCATGTCCTGAGTGATATTGACCCCCCCCCCCCCCCCCCCCCAAAATGTTGAATATTTCATGATTGATTCATATAGTATTTTTAAAATAATTAGTCTTAAATATAAAAATAAAAATGAATGAATATCGAGAGTATATATATATAGATAGATAAATATATAGATAGACACAACCGTATCAGATATCAGCTCATAGTAGGTTTCGGGCTACTCGATCGACCCTTCAATCTGTCGATACAGGCCCATACAGGGAAGTGTATTGGCCCATAATCCAATATGTATCAGATTTTAAGGTCTCTTGATACGTATGAGAAAATCCGATACGGGCAACTCTGTAACGTATCCTGATTTCTGTGTCAGGGACACCCTGGTATATAAACCGACCCTGAGAGAGCGGGAGGCACTACATTGCCTGTGGCGCGTCACTTTTCTCGCCTTTCGGGACTCGACTGCTATCCTCCTCCGCTCAACGCTGTCAGCCTGTCACTGCCATTGTCCTCTGCACCGAACGTCCTCAACATATTCATAGGCAGTCTCAGTTCTCCGTTATCTTCATCCTAGGTTTGTTGCCGACCTCCGCCTCATTACTGTTCCCGTTGGACTCCTACAGTCCTGGCTTCACTAGTTTTTCCAGGTTTGTTAATCCCATCCATCTACTTTAGGTAAGAGTCGTATGTAGTAGTAGCGGTTAGGGAAGTGGAAGGGATGAGTTAGGAGTTATACGAGTTATGGAATCTGTAGGGTGGGATTCCCAAAGCGTCTTTTACTGTTTGGATGCTCCCTTTTTTGTGCGTCTGTGGACTGAATTTGGGTTTAGGTATTCGAATTTACTAATTATGCAAGTTTCGCGTCCAATTATAAAAAGAATTGTTCCTCTGGTTTTGGTTTTGTTGTCGTTAAGATTTCATAAGAATTTTACTATTGATCTATCCAAAAAGAAGTAATTTATGCTGGTTCTTCAGCTCATTCGATAGGAAAACGCAAATATCATTTTAGAGACGGAATAAGTGATTTCTCACTGAAATTGTTTTTACCTAGCCTCTGTCAGGTCTCAGGGTCTCATACTAGTCATTGACATTATAGTTATATAATCCATTAGATGTTTGTTTGTTTTGTCATCTTTTTACCCAAATTATGTGAGAACAGTTGTGTCAAGTGACAAATTACTCAGAATCTGTTGAAGTAATTATAGGGGAATGATCGTTGGGCATGCAAGAGGCAACTTGGTGAACTGCACATATTTTGTGGCAGAGGAAAAGAAAACCAATGGCTATGCGGTAACAGTCATTGAAGAGATAAGAAGCTAAAGATTGTCGTGGGTTTGGCTTTTCTCAGATAGTTTCTAAAAGTGGAAATCATCCACATTGTGAGGGATCAATAAACCCCTCTGCTTTTGGAGCTACAACAAACTTAAAGCCCATTATTGACAACCCTTTTGTTAATGCCGAAATCAATTTGTTGTAGGGAGATACGTGTTTTGCACTTTTAGTTAAACAATAGACTATTAGGGACGTATATAGCTGATCTTTCCCATAAATTTTGAAAATGAGCAGTGCCATCTGTACATTTCCAGAACTGCTCTGAGGGTTACCGGCTTCTAGGATGAGAGTAAAGTAGCAATGGATGGGGGGGAGAAACAAGGGAGGAAAGAGACAGCAAAAGTTAGGAAAGATAAATCAATATATGATGCTGCAATGCAAGGGAAACCATATCCACTTACATGCTGCCATGCCAACGAGTAACAACAAGTATGGTTACCAAGTGGAATTTGAAAGTTATGCAGTTAAAATGAAGATCAATAATAATGAAAGCAAGCTTGTTTCTAAAATTATGTATTTGAACGTTAGCTTTTGGAAATCCTGGCACCCATGTGCATGATCCTGAATTGAATAAAAGGATATGAATTAGTTTCTTGGGTTAGATCTTTTAATCTTCTGCTAAATGCACAAATTGACTGCCTGGCATGTTGGGCCAGACCATTCAGCATTTGAAGTGCTCATGTGCCGCTACATCACCGCCCTCTAAGTGGACACATTCTCTGATGCATTTATGTGCATAACTCTCTCTCTCTCTCTCTCACTCCCTCCCTCTCACTCTCTCTCTCTAGTTACTAAGCAAGAAAAAGGGTAATTATACAAGTACGATAGCTGTGGCATACATTTTCTTTGTTCTGCCTCTGGTGCTCTAACGAAAAAGCTTTAGAGAGGTCCCTCTGCCAATGACTTGGTTGACTCTCTTGGTAAAAAAGGATCTCCCTTCAATCTCTCGTTGTTAGGGATTCCCTTGCCTAGTTTCTTTTGTTTGTTGCTGTCTGGCTTGAAATAAAAATTGCCTATCTAAAAAAAAAAGTAAAAAAAGAAAGAAAAAGAAAATGAGGTTTCCCTCATCCTCATTTATGCACTCATGGCTTGATTGGTGTCTTTCTTACTTGATTAGCTAATTGGTCTTTTCTCTTCATATTTAGTTAAGTTTGTCTTTTATCATCTTTTCAGTAAAAAAGCCTTGCCTTATGTCATTTCTGATGAGAGAGAGGTATGCAACTCTGCTGTTTGGATTTGATTGCAGGTTATCTTTGTTGATGCCACTGAAGTAGGACTACAACTTCTAAAATGGTGAGATTTCCAATGTTGCATTTCCTTTTAGTTAGGAGCTTCTTTTTGGATGTCTTGAGCTTCAAGAATTAGAATTTTCCATCCTGGAGATTTCGGTTTTTCAATGTTGCAACTCTTATCAGTTAGGAGCTTATTTTTGTCCTAGATGGCTGGCAGAGAATTTTTCTAGCCTGAACTTTTCTGCTTTTTAGCATAGCTTGTTTCGGCTTTTAGCAGTGAAGTAACTGTATCAAGACTTCTGCAAGTTTCACTGTTAGTACATTTGAATTATTGAAATTCTTACTTGTAGAATGGTATGGAAATGCTCTGCTTCTGATTGAACCTGTAGACTGTGCGAACTGTTTGGATTCAGTCCCTTGAGAGTTATTGAAATTCTTACTAGTAGAATGCTATGGAAATGCTATGCTTCTGATTGAATCTATAAACTATGGGCCTGTTTTTGGTTAATTCCCTCACCTACCCCCACAAAGTTCTTTGCTTCATCATTTGGAAAAAGGAACTCAGACGTCTCCTGAAATTTAGATATTACCATCACTACAAAATTGACCTTAATCAGAAAAAAGTATTTTTATTCTTGTTTTACGCTCTTATGTTTTACTAATTTTTGTTTTCCTGTCTTATTTCTATTGTAAGTCATTGACTACCTATTAATCTACCAGCCCAGTTATCATGTGACTGCTCTAATCAGCCTATTCAAGTTATTTTTTTCAATTTTTTAACCTTTCTGTCTTCAGTCGGGTCGTAAGGAAACTGTTCTTGATTTGGCAAAATTTGTTGACAAGGGTGTTCAAGTCAAACTTACTGGTGGACGGCAAGGTCAGTAATCCATTTCTCATTACTCTTGTCTATTTGAAAAGTTCTGATAAGCTGCTGTTTGTGCATTTAACATCCATGCCCCTATTAAATCTGTTTTATTACATAAGAGTTGCTTCTGCTATTGTGGTTTTACTTTTTTGAATCTCAAAATGAAGTATCCAAATCATTATGTCCAGGTGGATTTGATAAGATATTCTTTTAGGTCAAAATGGGAGAAAATGGATTCATGTAGGTGATCCCATCATACATGGGCCAAGGCTGAGGAGTAAAAGAATAATAATAAGAAGAAGACTGTGTTGTCTATCATTTAGTAAACCTGGCTTATTTATGTGGAATTGTTACCTTTGCATTTTACTGCAGATAAATTGTGGTAGATGTTGTTTCTGTATCACAAGATTAAGCGCTAGCACTTCTTCTTGTTCTGTGTTTATTTTATTATCTTCAGAAGTTTTTTCCCGTTAGTTTTCTGCTGAACCTGTTAAGGCCTATTTTATGGTTCATAAGTCAGTGTCTTCTGTTTTACAGTCACAGGAACTTTGAAAGGATATGACCAGTTACTGAACCTTGTACTGGATGAAGCTGTAGAGTTCTTGAGAGGTATCACATTGTAGTTCACTTGCTCCTTGCCATGACTGGTAGTATGAGACATGGATTATGTATTCATTTAATCTATGATGTCTTTTCTAGTAGCAGTTAACTTTGATTGTAGAATTTGTGTTTGAGTCTTCTTATAGAGTTGAGCAGAAAATACTTTACTGACTATAATGGTAGTTTTTCTTTCTTAAAAGCTGATGTCAATAATTTTGCCTTATGGAGATTAGTTCATGCCTTAGCTTGATATCCAACCATCCATAATTTTTTTTATATTTTTTTTGTCATCTCATTCTCATCAGCTAAAAAAAAATTCCGGTCCTATTTTTTGAGGAGCTGTCTAACTATTTTACTTTTAAAATTACAATGCTTTCTTTTCAATTCAAGTGAGATTAGTAATTCTAAGGTCTACCGAGGTATGCCTAAGAACTTACCTTGGGTGGTCTAAGGTGGCAAAAGAGACCGAGCTGTCCTCAAGATAATATTTCATGTGTTTTACCTATGGGATGTCTTCTTTCTGTAATTATTATTTTCCAAGTCTACAAGTTAAACTGTATCGTGGCAATCAAAGAGCATGGTTTTCATTATTTTCATGTGGAGGTTGTATTTATGTTGCCTTTCTTTTACTACAGATCCAGATGATCCACTGAAGACTACTGATCAGACTAGGCGTCTTGGCCTCATAGTATGTTACTCTTTCTTGATACTAATTTAGATTACATTTCTGCTGTTGACATCTAATTATGAAGAAACTTAATATTCTGTAAAGAAAAGCACCTCTGTAGACACTAAATCAAGTGGCACTTCAAAATTATCACTTTTTTTTATATCACATAAGCGGAAATTCACTTGCATAAGAACCCCCTCTCTGATATGGAGGTTTACCAGTTTGGATTTATACTTCATATCTACACGCAAGTTTGTGATTCTACTCATTGTTAACTTGTGGGAAAGAGCATTTAATAAATTTTGATAATTTCCATCTTCGTTCATTTTCGTTTGAGTATGCTTCAGGTTGGGAGAGTTGAAATTTGGAAGCATTTTGATTAGGCTCGAAAATGTAGTGTGTTTTTCTGCATAGATCTTTCAAGTTTCAAATATTAAGTCATTTTTTTTTGTAGCATTTGTAGCATTTATTAAGTTATTTTTATTTTTATTTTGTGACTTGACCAACCATCCAAATGCTATCCTTGGATTTGATCTAGACAATCTTAAGCATCAGACGCAGTTGCAACATGCATATATCATTCAGAGAATGAAGCATTTCTGCTACTTAATCACTTACTCATCTTGTAGGTCTGTCGAGGCACTGCCGTGATGCTTGTATCCCCAACTGATGGGACTGACGAGATCGCTAACCCATTTGTCCAGCCTGAGGGCGCATAGTGTAGGGTAACGTTAACCCTTAGCTTCGTAGTGGCTGCAATCAGCAACTTTTACTGTTCCAGGTAATTCATAATGATCCAGCTTTCGAAGCTAGAAGCAATTGACTGGGTGGGTTTAAGAACTTTCAGATAGGTACAACAATTTCTGTAACATTTTCAGGCAGGTGAAGATGGTATTATCAAATAGATGTGAATACCAGGGTGAGTTTAGGTGTGATGCTCCACTATTGAAACATGTTATATTTAGGCCAAACTGAAATGAGTGTTATTATCAGAGAGAGCCCCCTTCTCTTAGCAAACATGCTATACCTTCAAGCTGGTCAGAACTAGCCATGTTATCAAAGAGAGCTTGGAGACTGAGGGAGGAGATTTAAAGTGGCAGATCCTCCCTCCACCCCCACCTCCTTCCTGTGCGGGAAGGTGGAGGAAAGGCCTGGGCACTGCTTCCTTCCTCTCCCAACCCATTGCTGGGCACTCCACCCACCTATTTTTTTTTCAATAATAAAAATAGAAAAAAGGTAGTGAATCTCAAAAAAGTTGGAAATCGAGGGAAAGGATCTATTTGTGGATTTTTATGGGGATTAGGGTATTTTTTTTTCTTTGTTTTTCAATGAATGAGAGGTTAATATTTTAATCGTAACCCGTGCGTTTAACGGCCGTTTGCATTAGCATTAGTTCCAAGGGAAACTAGGTTCGAGGTGTCATCTCATGTTAGGGGTGGTCGTGAAGTGCGTTAGCCATAAAAGTTCCAACTTCATTTCTCATGATAGGCTAATCATCAGCAATGCGAATACAGTGATATTATGTTATTTGTTTCTTTTTTATACTTACTCTTTTTAATTTTATTTTGATTAAAATAAATAAACTATTTCGTTATTATTTGTTTTTCTTAATTATCCAATCTTTTCCACGTGTAAATAAATAGATAAAATATCATATTTTTTATTATAATTATAAAATTTTAAATAATTATATAAATAAGTATTATTAATAAAAATATTTATATTTATAAAGATAAAAATGAGCGAGGTCATCTTACTTTCAACCACAGTGTAATAATTTTCTCTTAATCTTTATAAAAGAGAAATGAAGAAAAATTGGAGCTTTTCCCTTGGTGATCCAATCGGTGATGTTTTTTCTCTTTTCAACCATCTGAGGGAGGGCAGGTTTTGTTGTCTTAGGTATCCAAGATAAATAGATAGGACAATGCCTTTATTGTACCTAACAAATATATAAAGTCTTCTCTTTAAGTATTTTTGAGTAATCAAGTATCATTCATAGATTTTCTATTTAATAAACGGATAAACGAATTAAAATTACCTGAGAGTTTTTAATTGAATAATATTTTTTATATTTCATATCCATTTACAAGTGACTGAATTAAACTGACAAATTACGTAAATGGATAAAATTACAACACATACTAATCAATTATACAACTGGATTGATGGTATACAAAGTTGTTAATACATTTTTTTTCAATGGAAGAAGAATACATGAAAAATTCATTTACATGACATAAGCAACTACCAATGTAGACGCTGATGAAATCGATGGTGCCGAATGCGACACAAAAGGAAAACTGAAAGGAATGAAAGAGAAGGATTCTGCAGTTCTGTGCGAGTTGGTCTCCAACAAGTATCTTCTGGTTTTTCAATGGCGGCGCATTCACATATCAGGTTCCTGATAGTGGGCCGGACGAACTCGAGAGGATTATGAAGGCACAAACAACAGAGAGGGAGAAAACAGACACCCAAGTGTTCTCTGTGTACATTTCTATGGCATCAGTGAAAGAGAATCTCGCACGGCTCTCTGCCCAGTTACGGATGCGATCTGCCTCAGCTGCATACAATGCTCTCCCCTGGTCAAACACAGATGTCCAAGTTACAGTTTCAGGTTATCAGTTCCGCAAAAAAAAAATATTACTATTCATTAGTTACCAGGATTGTTGCATTTGACACGTTCGCTGCTACTCGGTCAATCAAGAAGGAACATAACTATTGATACAAAATATTATGAAAAAGGAGGTCAACTCTACCTGCTCATCAAACCAACGACCACGGCGTACCCAGGCAGTGACAAGGGCTAGCAAAATGCGGGGAGGAGTTAAGTAGTTAATGGCTCTTCCAGATCCCTTTACTACCCGCATTCGTGGAACCAATGTTCTAGCAACAGTCTCTGGCAGCTCACAGATGATGTTAAACATTTGCTTATTTTTAAGAGTTGAACCACTGCAAACAAAATGTCCGGTCCACATAGCCAATGACACTGTCAGCATCTTTTTAAAGTTGTCTTTACATGAACACACCACACTGTACCCCATATCCTATTGAAACTCAAACCCAAGGCCTCCCCCCCTTATGTGATGACCATTGCTAGTGATCAAAGAGCCAATCTCAGTGGAAAAGATAAAAAATCCATCCAAAATGAGAAAAGAATTAAGGAAAGATAAATAACATCCAATAGGAGGTTGACACATTATACAAGAAACAAATTTTACTGGTTGAATGCAGTAGAGGAGATTGTGTTTACTACAAAAAAAAATAAAAAAAATAATAGCAATATTGACTGTTATGACATCTATAAATATCACAAACCACTCATGCACCAAAATAACTTACGGTTCAGATCATAGCTCACACATCACATCTGCATCTCCAATCATTGAACAAAATGCACAGTATTATCCGCTTCTCATAACATTCAAATATAGCCTAGAGGAAAGATACATCTGTAGTTACCTTAACAGCAAGTCAGTAAGAACCATTCCTGGCGAAGCTGTATGCACTCCAACCTTAGATCGCTTGCATTCCTTTATCAGGGATGCTTGCAGTTGCCTCAAACCACATTTGGTTGAACCATAACTACAAAGTGAAATTGGTTTAGCATCTTAGCATAACCAGCAATTGAGTAAATTCTATCTAAAACAAGATACAGGGGAGTCACTTAAAAGTTATGAGAAGAAAAATCATAAATGTAATCACCATTAAAGGTAACATCGTTGTAAGATGTACAAAATAACTTACACAGCTGTCAGAGGTGTGCTGGATCCTCCAGAACCTGCACCATCCATGTTAAATATATGACCCCCTTTCTGTTGGGATCCTATGACACGCATGGCTTCACGTGTGCAGATTATAGAACCAACCAAATTTGTTGAGACTATCTGTAAAATAACCAAATGAAGTTTTGGTGTGATAAGGTGGACTGTCATAATCACATAAACATCATGAAATGGTCAGTGATAATCAGCATAATTCTGAGAAATAAAATCTGCAAGTTCATGAGCAGTACATGTGGATGTGACCGGATTCTTCCTCTTGCTGTAAATACTAAAAACAATAAGCCCAGCTAGTGGAAGCAAATGATTTTCAGGTACCTCCAATCAGGTTTCCTGAACAAGCTTATTATCATGTTAAAAAGGGTTTCTTCCTCTGTGTCTAAGTCAACATGGATGTGCAGATCCATAGATGAAGAATAATCCCAATGAATGAAATCAAATCTTATTTTGGACTTTGCACCTCCTCGCTGAGATTAGGCAAACATGATAGGAAAACCACCCATCTAACCCATATGAATCAATCTTCTATTGATCCAATCAATGTTCTATCTTTCTTGGTTACATATTTCTCTGACCAATGGTGCTATAGATGATGGCACCTCGTGCTGGCCAACTGAGAAAAATGTAAAATGTCAGTCAATTCAGAACAGCTGCACTTCAGCTTGTACAATAACTAACATACATAAACTACTAGACCCTGAATTCTACACAACATCACTTCCTACAGTCTCCTATCATTTGTCAAATCAGCTTGATGTGAGTTCGTCTCAAACTGCATCATCCCTAGACAAGTAGTTTGTCGGATAGCCATAGTATAGAGCACGTTTATCTTACACACTTTCCAAAAAATTTCCTTAGTATTCTGGATATTCTATAGGATTAACAGTTAAAACCAACAAAATTTTCTTCAACAACTTTTCAATTCACATGATTGATACCAAGACAAATCGCCCCATGAGTGAGATCAGAATCTAGTAGGTTCTTCAGCAAAAACGCTCAAAATTACAAAACACCATTCCTAGAGTTCTTTTCTTTCATTTTAGTGGTTTACTTTTGCTTTAGCTTTTTGAAAAGGTAAATGACCCCTCAGTGGGAGCAACATTAGAAGTTTATGGTTTAGGAAGAATTTTCAGATACCTCCTTTTAAGTAGAGGTAAACAAATGGCACTTCATGTCCTTAACAGGATAACTTATTACATCAAAATTATTATTTTTCTTCTTCCTCAGCCACTGCTCTCCTGAGATGCATGACAAAAAAGAAGAACACATACCTGCTGAATATCTTCATTCGTAAATTGCAATAATGGCCTGAAACCTTTGTTTGTGCCAGCATTATTAATCTGTCCCAGAAACAAAAAAATGCACAACTTTATACCTGATAAATGAAAAAAAAATTAAAGAAGTGTTGGTTTCTTGAGCGTATCCCTAGGTTTTCTTCTAGAACCATGGATTTGAGCTCTGTTATATGCACAATGCTGGTCAAGCGAGAACAAGACCCTGTTCGAGATAAACTAATTCCAAACTTCCATCAGATGAACAGGCCCTCGTTCTTGTCGTCACATCAGTTGTCAAGATTTCAAGCTTCCTTAAACGGCAAACTTCAAGTTAAAATTAACATAGTGATTAAACTCACCCAAATATCTATACATCCAAGTTCAGTATATGCAAAGTTAGCCAGTGTTTTGACGTCATCAGCTTTGCAGACATCACATGCAAGGCCAATCACTTTAGCATGTCTCATACTTGTTTTAGACTTAGTACTTGCTGTCAGCATACTTTCTTGCAGATGCTCTTGGAGCTCTTCAACAGTTTTGTTGACAGATTCAGGACTGCCTTGAGAAAAAAGTCCAAGGTGGGATGTAGAAGTATGAGTCAACTTGAGATGGATAAAATAGAGTCACAAAGTAAAAGAGGTATGGACAAAAGGTAATATCAGAGATCTGAACAATACCTTCGAGAAGTAACAACAACACGGTCCCCAGAAAGTAGAAATTCTCTGGCAAGTGCTTTTCCCAGTCCTCTTGTGCTGTATTAGAAGACAAATGTGGATAAACACAAAGAACTTAAAGAAATTTTTATAGGTTATTTCTTAGGCACCGGATATATATTCAGGTGTTTTATTTCTATGTAGCATTTGAAGACTTTACACCAACATTTCATAATCCGATGAATTGCAAGTCATAGTTATTGTAAACTAAAGTAATGTTCTCCTCATTTGAAATCACACAAGGTACATGGTAGTTTGACAACAAGAAATCATTCCGTTCATAACTATTAGTACTTTTTTTGTTTTTCACATATATGCACAATTATGGTAACATGTTCAAGAAGTCCATAAATGAAAATAACATTATGCAGAGCGGTTGTTACCTTTTAGTTTTTTTAAATGAAAGTTGCAGACGGATGTATGTAATGACAATACCATGCAATGAAAAGAATAAACATAATACCTTCCTGTTATGACAACGTTTCGAGGACCAGCCCTACAGTGCTCCTCTAAAACAATGTTTGCTCCTATCATTGTTCCAATGATAATCCCACCAAGCCAGCTATACCAAATCAAATTATTCATCTGACTGTCCCCACCTAGATAGCAGACAAACATCAGGAAGTTTAGATTCCAATCTAGCATTAGCATTTTCAGACACCCAGGATTTTGTAAAAGGACAAGAAAGCAAACCTGACAACTGGAAACCAATTGCAAGAATTACTCCGGTGCTCATCATGGTGAACAGATACCTTCCAAATTGGGTGGCAAACTGGATTCAAATGGGAAAAAAAAATAATCTCAAGATTTTAGAAGTTGCAAACTTTGTCAATATTACGCCTTGGCAGAGAAGTTAATTAAAATATTTTGGTCAAGACAAACATGGAATGTATGAGAATGAAAGACACAAGCATGTCATGGGTACAGAAAAATATGAAATTTTAAAGTGATTTACCAATTATAAAGTTCAAATTTTATAACAGATATGAGCATTTTGAATGGTGATGGAGATGAATATGAAGAGAAGTGACCAACAAGTAACATATGATTTACACTCAGTAACAGGAACAGAAAAGCATGGATATGCTAAGAGGTGTCCTCTGGGGCCAGAATTTCTAGTCTGCCAGCTGCTAATCAGACAGGAAGCTAGCTCAATATTAGTTGTTTTAGTATTAGACTTCAGAGCCGTATTAAAAAATCTTATCTACAGAGAATCAGCCGCGGACATTAGCAACACAGTGATTGACTTGAATGTAGCTTATAAAAAAATCAAGACTAGGAGTCATAGACCTGACATGGATGCTGGATTCTGGAGGTTTGAAAGTCAGAAAGTACAAGAATTCTGGAGCAATTCTCAATATCCTAGTCCAGATTAAGTTATTCACAAACCCGAAAGCCATATATTGCCATTTGTAGCATACAGCCAGCTATGGCCAGCTATGGAAGCCCCAAAATAGTTCCACTTTTCCTCAGTTTTAACGTCTGTACTTATCTCAGGAAAGTAAGAATCACAGATCCAATACATTAGCTAATTACTACTTCCAAGACAAGGAAATCTAAAACAACCAGCATACATAAATGTAATTTTCAACTCAGAAAGCTTACTAACAACTATAGAAAACTTCAGGTTATAAATAATATAGTTAATGGGAAGCAAACTAAAAGTTTGGTTAAAACAACAAAAAATCTAGATCGTTATGACGAAAAAACTGAGATAGACAGGTTTAACATCTGTATACAATACAAAGATGTCAAGTAACTTCTTTACAACCTCAGTAACCACCTACAGGTAACACTAGGATCAGTGTTCTAATATCAGGACCAAATTAGAAGATTCAATTGAGCGAAATAGGAGATAAAACCCCTTTCCTTTGATAAACTGAACAACCCAGCAAGCTGAACCAGTTTTCACTTGAATTTACCTTTTATCTTAACACTTTTGCCTTGTTTACTTGTAAAATTCAAACTTTGAAAGGTGAATTTCAAGGTCGGATATCTATATCATTGAAATGAAACAAGATATGCATTATTTTTTATTCATCTTTTTCAGTTACTTTTTTAAGAATAATGAAGAAACATTACATGGGCTCCTTAACTTTGGCAATTTCTAATAACAAAGATCTACTTTAAAATTATTTTCATGATAGCAGGCCTGTGATGTATGCTGCATTGTAGGGACTATTTGTCATTATGACGACATTGTTGCTTGTCATGGGTTCAGCTAGAACAGGCTGGGCCACTTACTAGATAAGATCGTGAGATTTTTAACAGTTCCTCACCTGGTTCCCATCTAAACTATGCAGGCATTTTGGAAATTTACGGGCATTTACAATAGAACGGGTCATTTAAAAGTGTGCCTTGGGCTCTATGTAGGCAATGTCAAACATGCAAGAGCCTGCATGAAGGTTTTCCAGAAATTACCTATTTCGTTTTCAATGGTTGGGTTCGTTATCAGAAAAAATGTGAAAACACACACAAACGAAGTTAAAACTTAGGCACCCAAATTTTTAGAAGTGTTTTCTAGAAGTGGAAATTCCCAATTAATCTTTTGTAATTCAACTTTTTTGCCAAACGCAGATGTGAGCAAAATGCAAAACCAAGATGGACTATAATTTCACCAGACACACTGATCCATTAAACTAATGTTCTTCATTGAAAGACACTAGTTTTCATAATACCGAACCACACAATTTGAGTATTTGATTTTGACCACCAGGAAACAAAAAAACTCCAGAACGTGAGTTCAGGATAAGAAAATTACACTGACGCGTCACTCAGAAGTCAGAACTCTAGATAGGGAAGACCACAAATGTTTTCTAAGAAGTAATAAAAGGAATTTTCTAAAACTGACAATTTGTTATCCCGTAAAAAGAATTTGTGTCGTAATGAATACCCGATAAATAAGAAGTAACAGAAAAAAGGTCCGTGTTTATACATTATCCATCAGTTCGGAAAGAAAGGTGCGAGCCTTGTGACTGACCTCGAAACGAAAGACAACATTAAAATGAATTTCTATATGTGGAGACAAACATATATAGAGCGTAGACCTGAAACTGCTTATCTGTAAATCTTCACTTAATTGACTCGCTTAATTGTGGCTTAATTGCTTATCAGTGTGTTTTAAGTGCCATGGTCCGGAATATACTGAACAATATGAGTTTAAGCAAATCTTACAGAAAAAGCATCGATTTATTACTCACTGAGAAAAAAATCTCTTCCACCTTCGCCATTACGTTTCCGTTCTCGCCTCTCAACTTCGATTCTCCTCCCGAAACCCTCAGAATCAACGATTTCAGGGAGTAAAGCACACCGTTCCTTTTCCTTGACCGCAACCTTTGCTCCTCCACAGCTCCGTCGTGCTTCTTCTCAGATTCCTCTCTATCATCGGATCTGAAAGATCGACAAAGCTGCGACGGTGAACTACGACGGTCGGCAGTCAGGCGACGGAGACACAAAGTTCCGTCTAGTTTCACCGCATTCCGGAGGAAACTACGCCTAATGATTGGATTCGGTTCGAAGGTGTGGGAAGAGAGTTGGAGCTTAGAGACGGCAGCCATGGCTGCCCGTCGATCACTGGCTCCACTGGCTCCTTTTTCCCCGGAGCCTGTCGATAAGTCTGCTGATCGTTTACGTGTTGTTTAAAAGAGCGAGCAAATATCAAATATCTACTGTCGTCAACCGTGACGGCCACACGATCACGAAACCATTCTATAGCATTCGCATTGCCACGTGGATGGTTTGCCACATCACGGGTCGCTTTTCCGTCGAGCTTACCAAACTGCCCTCCCTGAAGCAGCCACGTCTGCATGATTAGAATGCTTAGCGTAGGAGGCGTGTCGTGAAAATAGTGGCAACATATAGTCCATTTTGGGCTTCACGTCACGCAAAATGAGTTTCAACCAGTAGATAGGTGATGAACAAAACAAACATAACCAAACGCTCTAGCAAGACGGGAAAATGGTTGAAAATAAGGGAAAATAGTTGAAAAAAAAATTATTTCCAAAATACTAGAAGGATATGGTTAATAAGATAACATATTGTAACTATAATAATATCATTTATTAACACCAATAAAGCCCGAGCAACTTCTAAGAGGTGTCTATTTTTTTATTTTGCAATTCTAATTTGTCGAGAAAATAGTGGCAACATATAGTCCATTTTGGGCTTCACGTCACGCAAAATGAGTTTCAACCAGTAGATAGGTGATGAACAAAACAAACATAACCAAACGCTCTAGCAAGACGGGAAAATGGTTGAAAATAAGGGAAAATAGTTGAAAAAAAAATTATTTCCAAAATACTAGAAGGATATGGTTAATAAGATAACATATTGTAACTATAATAATATCATTTATTAACACCAATAAAGCCCGAGCAACTTCTAAGAGGTGTCTATTTTTTTATTTTGCAATTCTAATTTGTCGAGGTGTATAAGTACATGAAATTTGGTTTATAACGTTTTTTTGCTTGCAAATAGACTAAAACTTAGTAGATAATTTATTTTGGTATTGTTATAACAACAAAATCTGATTTTTTAAAAAATTTAAATCGAGTTTCAAACATAGTACAAAAGGATTTAAATATATGGAACACTTCAAAATGATCTTTCTTTAAATACAACCAAGTAACACGAGTACAATTATCCACAAATATAAAAAAAATTGAGAATGGGTAATGTTAGACACTTTTAGTGGACCCCAATGTATAGTTCAATTAAAATAAATAGACTATAACTTACTTTATATGTGAAAGAAGGACCGATACTCTTATGATAATTTCTTAACTCACACGGTAAACTAGATATACTTTTAAATGAATGACCTAAAGTCCGTAACATATATAACGATGGATGACCTAGTCTGTCGTGTCATTGTATGATAAAATCACTTCATTGTTCAAATAACGAAATCCACTTTTGTATGACCTCCACCAATCACATGTTTGATCTTTCTATCCCATAAGTTATAATAACTAGGGAAAAAATCATTGTGCAATCAAGTGTTTTTTTGTTATTTGATTGAATGATGTAAGGCTTAAGGAAAATTGTAGAATAAAGTCAACATTAGTCAATGGTAAAGATGAGGAAGGAGAAGATAAGTTTCTTAAGGAACAAATAATGTAACAACATTGTCTTCTGTTATATGGATAGAAGTAAGCCGTTTTTATAATTTCCCACATATGAATAAAAACGCTGCCCCCTTCGCTTTTGCCCAACCCATTTTTGAAATAGTATTATATAACTCTCACATGAATAAAAAATTAATATAGTGGGATCTAAAAGAAGTCTCACAGGAGAAATTCTGACAAAATTATTTCAATTTAAATGTGTTTTAGTTATTTTATTATTATATAGTTTTATTATAATTAAGAGTACTTTTTTGGGGTGTAATTGGGACTTAGGTAATTTAATTTTATTATTTTATATACTTTCTCTATTATGAACTGAGGTCCAGTGTGTTCAAATTACATAAGTCAATGAGTTTTTTTTAAATTAACAATTATGTTATGTTACATGTGATAGATATTTATATATCTTTTTTATTATTTACCATATAGAGAAATTCATTAATGCTTATATAATAAGACCTCATAACATAAAACAATATAAGATATGATGAGTTAGATAAGTTTCTTTGAATTTATTGGTCTCAAAATTCTCGTTAAGTTAATTTTGTTGATAACAAATACTTAATAAACAAATTATATGTATTAAGTAAATTTGGATATCTCAAAATGCCATAAACCAAGTTCTTGCAAACCAACTATTTGACCAACCAAGAAGAGTTTAAACGGCCTTCAAAAGATAAAAGGAATACAACCAAACTCTACCAAGAAGATCATTCGATCAAACAATCATCATCCGAAATAACTAAAAGAGATAAAAACCATTGTAAGGATCCATTCAAACTATTAGTTCAAAGCAATTGAACAACTAAAGAAAGAGAACATGCTTATCATTGAAGATTGATCAAACAACTTATATGACATTCAAAATATACGACATAGAAGAGTTGTGATGAGAAATTTAGAGTTTCAATTCAGCCAATGTATGTCTTCAAAAATCTTCCCGTCTACGTGGTTTGTAGTTCAACATGATTTTTTTAGTATTTTTCATAATTTTAGTTGATATTTCATCAAGTTTCACAAAAAAAGACAAAATAGGTTTAATACAAGTGAGTAGCATTATGCAGGCCAAAAAATAATTGGGGGGGGATGGGGGGGGCGGGGGCGGGGGGTATTAACCTCACTCCTAAATAGTCACTAGCTATTATAAAATAATAGTATTTTCAACTACAAATAGAAACTCCAATTTCAATTCAATTATAAACTTTTGATATGTATAAGTAGTAGTTTTATCAACAATAAACAAGTTTTAATTTAATATATAAAAAATAAATATATATTTTATATTTATTTATGTGTTATATTATTAAAATAATTTCCTTAAAAGATAAAAATAAAATAAAAGACGGTAATTTTGGTTAAACAACAAATTTATGATAGAAGGTTATTTTTAAATTAAATAATAAAAATTATTTACTCAAATTAATTAATTTTTTTGAAGAACAAATATGAACGAGTTTCACATGACTCTCACAAAAATAAATCTCACAAAACCAAAATTGTCACGGTGGACTTGTACAATAGCAAGTCTCACAAAAAAATTTCAAGTGTTTTAGTTATGTTAATATTTTATTTAATTTATTTGTAATTAGATTATAATTGTTTAATATATTTTATAAATTACCATGTTTTCACAATTTTCTTACTCCACCGCCATTGTGGGCATCATATTCGAGATTACACTATTTTTAATTCAGCCAATAGAGAAGCTTCATGGACACCGCCTAAAAAAGACGTCCGCGGACCGCCGAAATCCATAAAACAACGACGTCGTCGGAAAGCGGTTACATTACGGGCGAATGGGAAGTCGGTCTGCCTCCCTGCTATTATATATATGTATAGATTTGTATCACGACAGAGCCCTAAAGATCTCCCGCCCTTCTTCCTTCTGCCTTTTGTATTTCTTTATACTTCGAAATGCAAAACTGAAAACGCTGTCCGACGTCTCTAATGGCCCGCAGCTGGAGGCTCTTTCCATTATTCTCTCGCTGTATCCTGAATCCAGCGGTACGAGATGGTTAGCTTCTACTCTTCTTCTTCTTGTTTTCCTATTTCCTTTTATCTTTTTCTTTTCAATTTATTCATTCTTTCTTTTTATGGATTTTCTAGGCTTAGCACGTGAAGTTTGCTGATACAGTGTTACTTCGTTTATTTTCTTCCTTTCAATTTTCTCATTCTTAAGTCGAAATTGCCGAGGAACTGTTACTTTGTTTGTTGTTTTTCTTTTCAATTCTCTCATTATTTGCCGATGGAGTGTTACTTCATTTATCTTTTTTTTTTTTTTCTTTTTAATTTCTTTATGGGCTATCTAGGATAAAGACTCAAAAGTTGCCGACGGAGTGTTAATCTATTTCTTTTCATTTTTCTCGTCCTTCTTATGGTTTCAAGGATTAGGACTCGAAATTTACCGACGGAGCTTGCACTCCGGAGTAGCTTCGTGTGGGATAATCCCAAAATATGAAGGCGATGATTCTGTCATCGAGGACGAGATCGCGAGGATCCGGCAAGAATTCAATGCGGCAAAGCGGTGCTTTCCAAATATTCCTGTGGCTATGAAGGAAATGCCTAAGATGAATCCCAGAGGTTTGCTTTATTGCTATCTTGTGTATATTAAATAAGCGGATGTTGTATAAATTTGCATTTTCTACTAATGTGTGTGCGTGCGTTTCCTCGTATATTAACTGAAATCTTATCTTCTTTTTGTCGTTATTTATCCAATTTTGATTGTTTTTAGGGATATATGTCAATAAGAACCTCAGGTTGGACCGCATTCAAGTCTTTGGATTTGACTACGATTACACATTGGCACATTATTCTTCTAATTTGCAGAGTTTGATCTATGACCTTGCAAAGGAACACCTTGTTAATGAGGTCAGTGTTGTGCTGATGATAATGTTTTTTATATGTTCCTTGACTTCATTTCCATAGTTGAACGACTAATGTGGTTCCGATTGTCATTCCAGCTTAAGTATCCAGAGAGTTGTTCACAATTTAAGTATGATCCCTCATTTCCTATCAGGGGTTTATACTACGATAGACTAAAAGGATGTCTTTTGAAATTAGATTTCTTTGGATCTATTGAGCCTGGAAGTTGCTTCTTTGGGCGCCGCAAGGTAAGTTAGCTTATCATTGTTGGCGTTATCTGAGCTCCTTGATCTTGGTTTCCTGTTGCTAATCATGTAGAGAAGTAGTTCATTCATAAAGGTGCATGGGGATTTTCTGTGAAAAAAAAGCTTGATAAAAGAAATATGGGTTGATTGATGTATCCAACTTTTAATGTGGAAAGAAAAATGATTTTATGCTGTTAAATAGTAGAAAGTCATAGCGCATGTTTCTTTCTCATTTTTATAGCTTGACTTTTATTTTTTTTTAAAAACAACCATTAGTTTCTTTTGGAAAAATAGATCAATCAATCTATTAAAATAACTTAGGGTATTCTTAGAAGTTTGCATCTGGCTGTTTAAAGAATCTGGTCAATTCTTCTTATTGTCTTGTCTTATTTTGATCTTTGGACTGACTAGTGAGCAATAAATGTTGTACTGATACCATTTTTTTGTTCTTTTTGTTCTCTTTTTTGGCACATGCAACCAGCTCAATGGACATGAAATAAAAGAAATATATGGGACACGACATATAGGTCGTGACCAAGCACGTGGGCTTGTTTGTTTAATGGATTTCTTTTGCTTCAGTGAGGTAGAGCCTGGTTCTATGATTCTGATTATTCTTAACTGTCATTTGGTGTTACTTTATGATTTCATGTCAATTGATATTATTTTGATGTGACATGCACAAAAAAAGCATCATATGCAATTTTTTTCTCTGTTTTTTTAGTTTTTTGGAAATGGGTTGTGTAACAAAAATGCTAATTCTGTTGTCTAGTAATAGTAGTAAGGGGTGAATTTGCATAAAAGAACATTATCGTAAACCTATTAAATATCAAATTTCTGCATAATTTATTGAGGCCAGTGTACATTTTTTTACTGGATCACAGCCCATCACCCTTTTCAACTTGTCAAGCATGTCTTGGTTGTAGGCTCAGCTAGTTTGCACATCTTATTTGTTGCCTTGTTTTCTTCAACATGGTGCATGTATGTGTGCCGGGTCCCTTCTGCAATTTTTATACATCTACGTTATGGCATTAGCTGTATGTCATGACACTATTCTAGCTTATATATTATTTGTATGCCATATCTCTTAGATATACCATCAAATGGTCCTAGTGGAGCTGTCATCATAGAGGGTACCGTAGAAGTGTAGAATGTGAAAATGATGGAATATGTATTAAAGTTTGTAATTGTTTGGTGCCATATAGGCATGTCTTCTTGCAGATATTGTCCAGCATTTTGTTGATGCCAAGTTGGATTTTGATGCTTCCTACGTATACCAAGATGTCAATCATGCAATCCAACATGTTCACCAAAGTGGATTGGTTCACAGGGAAATTCTTTCTGATCCTCAAAGATATCTCATGAAAAATGTAAGTCGTTAAGACATAAAAAATATAGTTTGGATAAATACATGTATCTTTATTTAAGGAAGTCTAAAGTCTTGGTTATGCAGTGGTTACACTTCTTTTGTTTGTCTTGTCTCTGAGGCTTTTGACTCAGTATTGAAATACTCCAGGGTCGACTCTTGCGCTTCCTGGAAATGCTTAAAGAGAGGGGAAAGAAGCTTTTCCTCCTAACAAACTCTCCGTATTATTTTGTTGATGGTGGGATGCGATTTATGCTTGAGGTGATTACCTTATTTTAGAGCTTATTTATTATCTTCTTTTAATTTTTGTGATGAGAATTGAGTCATAAAATGGTCTTTTAATGCCCAGCCCTTTTCTCCACTTTTTTTGTCTGTGTGGCTCTATGGTTCACATGTTGTCATGTATTTTGGTGGATCGTGTCTTTTGTATATCTTTTATTGAAATCAGTTTGCTTCTTGTGAGGTAACCCCAACCTTATGAGGGGAGGCAGAGTTGTCCATGACTCAGAGGGAAGTATCTGTATTGTTTTTTTTTCCTTTGTCATTGTGATTCCATGGAGGTTGAGGCAAGAGCTCTCCTCCAGGCTATTTGAGTGTTTATCTTACAATTCACATTGATTGGGTTAGTTCTTCTAGAGTAAGGCTGGTCCAGACCAAGCCTGATTCACCAATTTGACTCTGATTTGGTCGAATCAGATGTAATTTGGCTTGGTAGAAAGTTGCTATGATTTTTATTATTGAATCTAATATGATTCAGCTTGATTGCAAGTTGTTGGGATCCTAATTATTACTGTGTTCATCTGTTTAAGCACTATGTTTATGATTGGATTGGATTGTGGGTGATGATTCGATTAAGTTGTTTCATTTTAAGTAGTTGGTTACGGGCCTGGAGGGAATCAAGTTGGAATTAAAATGAGTTTTTAATTATAATCAGTTGCATGTGGGTTAAATTAGTGGGATTCACTTCCTCTGTTGTAATGTGGATTTTTAGTAAAAAGTACTTGCTGAAGAGAAAGAGCAGTCAATGATTCTTATTGAAATTCTTCTTAAAAGCAAGAAGTAAAGGAGGTCAGTTTTCCATCAAGAAAAATCAGTTGTCCTGCACCAGATTTCCAACTTCTTCTCCTCTTATCTACCTTCTTCCTCCGCTATAAATCTTTTTTTTTTTAAATGGTGCTGCTCTGCTATCAATCTTGAAACCTTAAAAAAATGCGACAAGTCTATGAAGACTATCACAGGGTTGACTCGTCTACTTGGCAGAACATGCTTTTAGGGTTGCTTCATCTTATTATTGCTGAGTAACTGCCATGAATTCTGTTCCTCATTACTGATGGATAATATCTTAAATATTTGAATATATTGTCAAGGAAATGGGCACAATCTAGATAATGTTGGAACTTATAACTGATTGGCTACTTAAAAATTTCTTGAGTAGGGCTCTCTTTCTACTCGGGACTCTTGGAGAGATCTCTTTGATGTTGTAATTGCTCATGCCAATAAGCCTACATTCTACACATCTGAGCACCCATTCAGGTATGATCTTAAACTTACTCCTTTTTTGGTTTCTCTTGTTTATACTAGACTGCTAATCTGTATTTGTCAGAACTTCTCTTTTTTAAAAATCATAGCATTGAGCCAGAATGTTCCTTTATAGTTTAACAATGGTCCTGTTGTGCTCATTCCCCCAACTATCAAATGTTATAAACTTCTTTATTAGTGAAATTTACATACATCCCCTTGGAATATTAGTGGAATCCTAGTTGTATGAGTTGCTCTGACATGCCCGAATTAAGTCAGTTCACTAGGATGATCAAGTAATTTTTGTAAATTAGGTTTCTAAGTCAATCGAGTTTTTCCATAGACTCACCCGAGTTTAGGAAATTCAGTGCAAAATAACTACTGGTCTAAGTCAATACGAGGAACTCACTAGAGCCATTTTGTTATCAGAAATAAACATTTTTGATTATTTGTTCTTCATTTAACATTATTAATATCTTTCAGGTTAAATTTATGCAATTAATTATGAGTCACACATTGAAAAGTTTTAAATATCGAAACTCAAAAATGTGTGATGTATGATTATGCTAAACTTTAAAAAACTTATACATGTATTTTGTAATATTTATTTTTAAATATGTATACACTTTTGTACTTGTAATTTCTGTCAGTAATTTGATATACCTATTTGTATATTAACCAGGCTTAATTTTTTGACTTGGTCAAGACTTAACTCAGATTGATGAGAAATCAAAAGATCGAGTTTCCATGTTTTTGGTTTGTATGTTTAACTCTGATATAAAAAGACAAAGATACCCTGTACAAAGCATACTTTTGTCTCTTCTAATGTTAGCTATAACTCTGCTAGTTTGATGGGGCTTGCTCATCATTTGTAAAAGTACCTAGGACTCCTCATATCATGATTACACGTCCTTGAATCTTTAGTGTGGCTTTGCTTATTCATGTGGCACCATCCTAGGGGACCCCAAATTAAGATGAGTTGGATCACTTTAAAAAAAGTCTGCTGTATTGGTCAGTGGGCCCATATTAAAAGTGAGGCTGGAATTTTGGTTTAAAGCCTGTTATTCTGTACCATTCATGTAAGACAGAGAAAAAAAAGTGTAATATAGTCCTAATTAGGACCTGTTATTCTAATGTGCATCCTACTTGGTGGTCTGACATCAAATGGGTAGGTCATGTTACGAATGCTAGCCTGGTAAATGATGGAAGAATATTATAAATTCTTATATCAGATTGGAGATCCTAGGCTACACTGGGAATATGTTTTTCTATATTAGAATAACGTTAGGCCTCTTAGTAGGGAGCTTATTAGGTACGCCACAAAGTGGCCCTTCTAATTTGACATGAGGCCTCTCACTTGGGTCCCACATTCCATGGATGGGCTATGTCAAAAAAGGGGCTCAGTGTCTCCGTTTGGTCACATTACATTAGTCTCACATGCGATGAACAGTCTGGTATCAAGCTAGTGTATTGTGGTCCACATTGTAGAAATGACATTGAGAACCTTCGGACAGCGGTATTGTGGTATTTCCCCATGTCATGATTAGAGTTGGGTAATGGGAGTAACGGAAGCGAGGGACATGTGTGTGATTCTATTGATATGCTGGTTGACTTGTTAAGCTTACATGTTGTTAATATGTGATAATACCGGCATATGTGTAGAGTAATTTACACTGTATTGTTACAATAATTGACATATAACTGGTTGCATGAGATAGGTATGAGTTTTGGGTCCTGTATGGTGAACAATTTGTGTGGATTCAGCGGGTCCAAAAAATTGAAAAGTCATGCAACACCCATAATTCATGATAGATGAAACACAAGATGCTTTAACTTGACATGGCCAGACCAGTAGAAGAAAAGATGAAGAAAAGGAAAATGTTTTAAACCCGGATGGAAATGAATTGAGCCTCTTGAATGAAACATGTGCTCTCTAAATAACTCACCAGAAGTACTTCAGGACTAAAAGCATCTATTTTCCAATATAGGTGAGTTCATTTACTTGATAAGAGTTGCTTGTGGCCTGTTCTTGCTCATTATCCGTTGTGTTGAATCCCTTCTTAGTTTTTCTTTTTTGGGCTATTGGTTCTCCTCAAACATTCTTGTAGGTGCTATGATGTTGAGAAGGACAAACTAACTTTTTCGAAGGTGGAGGCTTTGCTGCCAGACCAAATATATTACCATGGATGTCTAAAATCATTCCTGGAAATCACAAAGTGGAAAGGTCCAGAGGTATTACTTGTGTTTGACGGAAAAGTTCATTTGCTTATATTTTTTAGAAGTTGCATAGCTGCCATATATTCTTCCTTGAATATCCCCATTCTGAGTTTTTCATTTTGTAGGAACTTGATGATTGAGCCATTATGTTCCATGTTCGCTCTTTTTCTTTTGAGGGTCTTTTCATGTTCTTTTATATTTCTTGGGACTTTCACATACTTTTATAGTACTGAATCTATATGCTCTTGCATGGTCTAACAGTTTACTCACAGAGTTAAATCCTGTTCTTATTTGGCAGCATCTTAGAGAACAATATCTTAAAACCTAACCTTGGCTTTGACCTGCTGAAGTGGCCAAGTCTGCTTCATCCCCGTTTTTCAGATTTAAATGAGAATATATGATGGAAGATAAAATTTTAGCTGTTCTATTTTTTTGTCACCTCTTCATTTTAAAATTTGGTTTAGCCTTTTGGATTTCATGTTTTATTGTTAACTGGCTGCTCTTGTGATGATTTTATTGGTTCTCTGTTCCTGTGATATCATTTCAAGGGGGCTGGGGTATAGAACTTTGTATTAAATTGAATTAATGTTTTATTTCTCAAATATTAATATGCTTCTTATTTAAATGGTTAGCTAAATCATAGTGTCAATTACCTCCCCATTGCATTCTTCATGGTGCTTCTTGTACATCTGCTTAACTTTTGACTGCTTCTATGCTTGTGTATTGAATGTTTTGTGCTTCTTTGCTGATCTTGTTTGCAATCCTTCCAAAGTGATTTAATCTCCACCATCAGTATTTATGCAAGATAAAAAAAATTGTATCTGGAATATCTGGATCTGCCTATATGGATGCCAGAGCCTGGGAAACATAATGTGGATATTTGCCTCATCTAACGAGCTCTTCCTAACTAATTCTTGAGATCCCTAACTGCATTTTTTTTGTAGTTTCATCAATTTTTTTTTCCTCACATGTTGTGAAATGCATCTTATTTGTTTAACAACATTTTATGTGTATTTATATATAGCTTTTATCATTATTTGACTATACCACTAAAGCTTCAGTATTCAATTTTCTTGTAGGTGATTTATTTTGGTGATCATTTGTTCAGTGATTTAAGGGGACCTTCAAAAGCTGGGTGGCGTACTGCTGCTATCATTCATGAGTTGGAAGTATGAAATCTTTCCTATATTTTGTTCTTCGTTGTGCTGTTTAAAAACTTCTATTCTATCGTTATCTTGACTTACTGAAGTCCAGATATAAAATGTGTAAGCAACAAATTTTCTGGTCAAAGCATAATGGTTGAGAGATAATCTCTTACATAACTTTGAGACATGAGAGATTGTATCCATGTATGCTAGAGTAGTATATGCCAGTTGCTTCTTTGTAATGTCATTTCTATTTTGATATTTTGGTTACATGTCACCTGAGGTTATAGTGAAACCATGTCCAACTCTACTTGTCTTGATAATTAAGTTGTAGTGCGCTTCTTTTAAGAAAATAAAAAAGTTATCATAGGTTGTTGTTTCATATGCTTTCTTGATGCAGAATGAGATAAATGTGCAAAATGAAGACCATTATCGACTCCAACAGGTATGCTTGAGCAAGTAAAGTAATACAGTGTTTTGATAATATATATATATATATATGTTTTTGAAGGATTTATTATTAACTACATTTATTTACTTTGTCTGGATCTAGGCTAAGTTCCACATTATACAAGAACTGCTTGGAAAATTGCATGCAACTACTACTCATGGTCCAAAAGGAGATACCTATTTTGAGCTGTTAGCGGAACTGAATGAAGAAAGACAAAAAACACGTTTAGTGATGAAAAACATGTTCAATAGTTCTTTTGGTGCAACCTTCCTAACTGATAGTGGCCAAGAATCGGCTTTTTCTTACAATATTCATCAATATGCTGATGTCTACACTAGTAAGCCGGACAATTTCCTTTTGTACCATCCTGAAGCATGGTTTCATGTGCCTTTCGACATCAAAATCATGCCACATCATGTGAAGGTAATATGATGATTATGCACAAATGTATCCTACACCAAGCTGTTCATAAGGGTGCCGATATTTCTTGTTATAAAATGTACTAAAAGTTATTTTTGTGCAGGTCCCTTCGAACTTGTTTAAGACTTGATCGTTTGAGGTGCTTACTTCATTGTTGTTGTTTAGATAAAATTTTGTAAGAATGAAAGTTCATTTTTCCAAAGGAATCAGCAGCCAGTAGTGGACAATTGTAATGGTTGTCCCAGTGAAAGGGAAATCTGGTCATGTCAATCATAGGTGGGTTGAGAATGTAATAAGAACTCATTTTATGCAAATTCATTTCAATTTTTTCAAACATGTGTGATTACAGTCTGTTTGAACTAAATCAATTTCAAAGGTAGTAATTTAAATCGATAAATCACTGAAAAAAGTTTTTTTTCTTTTTGCCCATCTAGAATATCTACATAATTAAATCAAGAGTTAAAACATCGAGAAGACAAAAATCCACCACCTATGAGGGAGAAGTAACTTGGTCTATTTATTGTGGATTAATTTTATTCACGAGGACATTTTTTTCTTATGTGTATTTCTCTGGTAGGTCTCGCCCATCGTTTATAATCTTATTTATACCAAAGTGTCATCCTGAAATTACGGAATGAATCCTTTGCTGGGTACGAGACATTTTTGTGAAATTGTGTATTATAGGGTTGTTTCAGTGACGAATGTTCTTTAAAAAAAAAAAAACGAAAAAGACTAAATCAATTGTTAGGTACAAGCTATAAACTTTTGAGGTGTGTGTGTGTGTGTGTGTGTGTGTGTGTGTGTGTGTTCTCCGTTTACTTTTGATGGAATATACCTTAGGCATCAAAAGAACTATTGGACATGCTTCTTGTCATACAACATCATTTCTGCTAAAACCGTGTAATAGGCAACTTATTTTAGTATCATAAACAAAAGAAGGAAAGAAACTATTGGACATGCTTTTTGTTTAAGACTTGATTACCTCTATATATAGTGTTTTCTTCTTTATTGTTTTTCAAATAAAATTTTTATAACAAATAAGGCTCTCATACTCTTAAACATTTAACCCATTGACATGATAATCATTCATCATTTCCCTCTTTGGCTCCAAATTGTTCGTTCCGTTTTCAAACCTTTACCTCTTCCTGTGGGCAAAGCGGGAGTAGATGGGAAGCCTTCCCCCCTGAATCTCACCTAACCACCCCTTCTCCTGTGCAAAGCGGGAGGGGCAGATTTATAAATAGCAAGAGCCCCTTGTTACTGCTCCAAATGCAACGTGGGAAGGCAGAAACAGGGAGTGCAAAATAAATGAGAAAAATACCCTTCTGATTGCTTCCTCAACATGACATTTCTTCCTTCACAAACTGATCCCGGAAGCCCTCAAGTTCAACAACAAAAGCCTACAGTCTGCGTTCTCGACGCTTCTTCCTATGTGGGTTTTTGGATTCTCAAAGGGCTGGTTAACAGAGGGTATTGGGTTCATGCTGCAGTTCAGAAAAATGGTAAGTCATAGAGACGTTCTGTTGGCGGTTTGTTTGAATTTTTGAGCGTGTGTTTCTTCCAATTCGTCTTAGTTTCTTAGAGGCGATCTTCTCTGTTTTACTTTTGGATGCAGGGAACCGTGAAATTATATCGAAAGTTAAGGAGATGAGTCTCTTCCAAAAGAGGCTAAAGGTCTTTATTGTGGATGTGCTCGATTATCACAGCATCACTGAGGCTTTGGAGGACTGCTCTGCTTTATTCTGTTCTCTGGATAGTCCGGATTCATATGATGTTTGTGTTTTTTCTCCTTGTGTAATTCAGATGGTTGTGATTACAGGAAGGGAAAATCCTGTCCCTGTTCACAGTATTTATGGGAGTCAGAAGCTCATTATAGTTTTGCTTTTGCTAGGACCTGACGGTGGATTTGGAGGTCAGAGGGGCAATCAATGTTGTGGAAGCATGTGCTCAAGTTCACAGCGTTGAGAAGATGGTGTTTTCTTCTTCTTTAGCAGCAGCTATCTGGAGAGAAAACATTGGCTTGGTGAAGGAAGTGGATGAGAAGTCATGGAGTGATCCTGAACTCTGCAAACGGCTCAAGGTTTGTGTCAATTCCTAAGCTTTCTATGGAATTTCTTCTCATTCAAAGTCTGCTGTTCAATAAATTGATTATCCTCAATTTGGAACCAGAATTATGAATCTAATAATACTTCTACTCCAATCTGCAGCTCTGGTACCCACTAGCAAAAACACTCTCGGAGAGGGCATCCTGGGCCTTAGCCATGGACAGGATGGTAAACATGGTGTCAATCAATGCTGGTTTGGTGCTTGGCCCTGGCATTGCTCTCCTGAATCCGAGGCCGACGATGTCCTTTCTCAAAGGTGCAAATCCATCAGATATCAAAATATCGGTTAGTCTTGATTATGTATTTGATTCGACATTAACCTCTTCTTAATTTGGATTCCAACAGGCGCAGCCCAGATGTGTGAAAATGGAGTTCTTGCCTCTGTGGATGTGGAATTCCTTGCAGATGTTCATATCCGTGCGTTGGAGGACCAGTATTCGAGCGGGAGATACTTCTGCTTCACAGAGGTTCTAAGCACGGAGAAAGACTGCATTAGACTGGGGCAGAGATTAAACACTTTGATCTCAATTCCAGCGAGGTCCGATTTATAACTCTCTGGCCTTCCGCAACAACTGCTTAAAATTTTCTATTTCCTGACAGATTTGATTTTATTTGATTTGTAACACAGATATGAATGCAAAAACAATATCATTTACGAGGAGAGATTGAGTAACAAGAAGCTAAAGAAGTTGGTTGAAGTTGCAGCATAGAGATGCATCCTTCTTAATGAATAAAAGACCAGTTCATTCCATACATGATCAGGGTTGTGATGCTTCTTATGAGTTCATTTACCTGTAAACAAGTTACTATTTGTGATTATATTGAATTGGAGAGGGAGGTTTCCTCAGAAGGCTTATTGTTGAATTTCCTGAAGACGATTTGAAGAGATGATTGATGAAGAATCGTCAACCCAAGTCATGATGATCGACAACACTTTCTTTATTTCTAGTCTCGTTTTCTGAGAAGGCGGATTTCGTGGATGATCTTGAGTATGCGTGTTAGACTTTTAATTCAATCAAGTGCTATGAGGATTTCGTGGAGGTTCTTCAGTCCTAGCCTGTGACATTTCTTGAAGGTTTTAAAATGGTCCAGATTTCTCGGGAAAAAAGGAGTGTTTCGATAAAAGAATTGATCCACCCAAAGATGCAGGTTTTGAGATTGATCCCATAATAATTAATACAATACTTGTTGTTGGTAGCAAGTCTCAATTGATACATCCAGAAATTTCTGCTTGTCATGAGTCGTTAATCGTAACTCGTAAAATCCCTTAATTGGGTTGAAGCCGGGGCATCAGCAACAGGGCGGGGGATGAGTTTCTCTGTAAAAAAACCGAGTGTGGAGGAGTCACGTGAGAGAAGACCGAGAACGCCTTTTGCCCTGCTGTCGATTCCCGATTAACGTCCGGAAGTCCGAACAGGTTGCTTGGCAGCCGGCAGGCGAGGTACGGAGCAGAAGGATTCTGCCGAAACCGTAATTTACCCTTTTTTGGTACTTTTTGCTGCTTTTCCTTGCCCAAAATGGTGCCTTCTATACCCAAACAGATTTCACGTGGACAGCACTACTTCCAAAATTACTACTATTACGTAGTCCATATCCTCGCCTTGAGATTTCCTTAAATACCCTTGACTTCGAAGAAAAGTACTGTTATAGTTTATTTTTCTGGAAGTCAAAACCGGATCGGGTTGGTTCGGAATAGGATAATAATTTCTTGACATTCTCTGCCTTAACTGAAGGTTGTTTTCGCTGGAACCAGTATCCAACCGGAGCCAGTAGTTGCTGGCCGGCTCAGCTGTGATTCAACGAAATTCTGAATTTTGCAGAGGACATTTATGTCCTACCAAGTATTTCGATCACTGTTGACTCTTGTGACCAGACCAACCTCGGAAATCATTTAACACGTCACTAGATGCTACATGCTTCGGCCACGTGTCCCTTGACGTTCTATACGGCACTGGGTGCGTAAAGGTAATTCCTGGCTGCCGAGTATACAAGTAAGAACACCCAAGGTATATATTAGTCTTTGAATCTTTTATTTAATTCTTGGTTTTAACAGAACGGCTTTATATATTTCACCTTCTCCATGTGGCGCGCTTTCTCTATACAAATGTTTGCCGTCACCTCGCCCTCCGATCCGAACGCTCAGGACTCTCCCTCCTTGGCCAGCAAATCCCGCTAAACCTCACGATCTCCCTCCCTTTTCATGTTTATTGTTTCCTTTCTTCTCTTCTCCTCGATTTTTTCCTCTTCTCCCGTTTCCGTATTCCGCCATTCTCGATCTAGACAAATCGAACAACTCCAAGCAGCTCTGGTTGATTAGCTGGTATCACAGCCATGGATAAACATCTAACTGGTGAGCTTTTTCTTTTTTTCTTTTTTGTTCTAATTTTTGGTTTGTTACGTGGTTTTGGATTTAGCTTTGCAATATCGTTTGCTCGCTGTTGCTTTATATCTCTGAGTTTGTCTAATTGATGACGAGTTCCTGTCTAAGAGAATCCCGTGCTTTGGTCTTTATCTGAGAAGTTAGTGCATCAAGGAGGCTTTCGGAGGCGATGTCGTCGTCGTTGTCTAAGAAGCTTAGTTCGGGAAGATTCGCGTCGGAGGAAGTGGACTTGGATCGGAGAAAGTATCCGATTGGCGCAGAGGATTATGAACTGTTAGAAGAGATAGGGCAGGGAGTTAGCGCATCAGTTTATCGTGCGCGTTGCGTCCCCTTGAACGAGATTGTTGCGATCAAGATTCTTGATTTCGAGAGGAATAACAGCGATCTGGTACATTTCTCCGGTTTTTAATTTGTGTCTTTTTCCTTCTTATGTTTGTGGTTAATGCTCCACGCGTACAGCAATCCAGGTGGGAATGTCTGTTAGGAAAATGTACTGGGAAATATTCTGTTTCAGACGACTTTGTATCTCTCTGTTTGTTTGATGATTTGACTGGGATCTGCTCAGTTGCTCTCGTACCAATGTGCATGGGATTCTCGCTATCTAAGGACTGGTTGCTTGTTTTACTCTCAGTACGAAGAAATTGTGTTAGTTTGTTAGATGCGTTTAGTTCCTTGGTGGCAGAGCTTCCCTTTCACATTATTTCCCTTATTGAGAAGAAGGCATACGTTCTCAAGAGCTTAATTGGTTGTTATTCTTCATCTAAAGCTAGTGGAAATGGAACCTACGTGCCACATTCATTACTGATTTTCAATTATCGTAATTCAGTAATGTGGTAGTCCTTTATTTTGTTCACTTCCTTGTTTTGTAGCCTTCATTAATGAGTCAATATTGAGGTGAGATTCGGAACATTATCCGTGTCACCTGCATACAAACTACCACTGATAAACTGAGCTTGTAAATTTTATGTCTTCTGGAAGAAACACTTGTGTTGTGTTCAAAGCATATGAAGGGAAATCCTTGGCTAGGGAACAGAAGAGCTAAGATGTTCACTGGATCGGAGCCTTGAGGCTCATATTTGCTATGGATTAATATTTATAACGTGTTATTGTAAGTTTTTTATCACAAGCAAAAACAATTCTTATACATTTTATATTGAAAAACAGCCATACAGTAGACTGTTATCATCTTTCATCATGGCTTATGATGCTGCAAAGCGGGTTAGATACCATCAGTAGCAAATATTGATAGAAAATGTGCTGCATTTGTACCCTATAGTTATATATTTTATTTGTTTCTACTTAGAATAGAGGAAAATACCTTTTTACTTGGTGCGACACAGAGGTTGCAGAAATTACCCACTAGTGTTTCATAACATATATGCTGCTCAAGCATACAACACTTTTATTCTCATGCATTCTGTATTGAGTAATTTTATGAATCTCTACCTAGACATGAGAGGTGTTAAGACCTTTGAGGGGACATTCTCTTCTGACAGTTGTATTTATATAGCATATTCTTGTTTAATTCGACCATTTAAACTTAAGTAAGGTTGCATTTATCAAATTGGTGCCAGGCGAGTTCTGATTTACTTGGACTCAATTTCATTTTCCAATGTAAATAACAGTAGTTTTTGTCTTTCTAATCCAAAGACCAGAAGAGAATATGCTGTATAACATTGTCTTGAAGAAATTTCTTTACAAGTATAATTTTCTGACATCTCTACAATTTTTCGTGTCTACATCAGGGCAATATTTCTCGAGAGGCACAAACAATGATCCTGGTGGACCATCCTAATGTTCTCAGGGCACACTGTTCATTTGTAAAAGACCATAACTTATGGGTTGTCATGCCCTTTCTCGCTGGTGGTTCTTGTCTTCACATATTGAAAGCTGCCTATCCTGATGGTTTTGAGGAGGTTGTTATAGCAACCATTTTACGTGAAGTTCTGAAGGGTTTAGAGTACCTTCATCATCATGGTCACATACATCGAGATGTTAAGGTAAGATATCTGGTAATTCTGATTGCTTTAAAGAATCGGATTGATGCATCTGGTGGGTCAATCATATTAGATTACACTCTAATTTTCTTGAGTGTGGGACAGATATCACGAATGATAAACGCAATAGCTCTTCATGCTTCTTGATTAGACAATATTTTTCAATGCCACATGAATTATAGCTATCAATCCATTTGACTTCTTCTATATAGGCTGGGAATATTCTAATTGATGCACGTGGAGCAATTAAGCTTGGAGACTTTGGAGTTTCTGCTTGCCTTTTTGATTCGGGTGATAGGCAACGCTCAAGAAATACTTTTGTTGGGACACCTTGCTGGTAGATTTCTGACATCTTTCTTGCTAGCCCGAATATGGTCTTGCTTTCTTCACCTTTGATGTCCTTACTCATAAATGCATCCTGTTGTTTCTAGGATGGCACCTGAAGTGATGGAACAATTGCATGGATACGACTTCAAGTTTGGTTTTCACTTATTCTATCTTTTTTTTTATCTCATCTTTGACCGGCTCATTCAATATTACACGTGTATGTCTTTTGGAACTTTGTTTTACAGGGCAGACATATGGTCATTTGGAATAACAGCTCTTGAACTAGCTCATGGTCATGCTCCTTTCTCAAAGTATCCTCCAATGAAAGTATGCAGGCATTTCATTTTATTTTCTCTTTGTTCAATTACTTCATTAGCACTAATAAAATCTAACAGAAATGGCCCACAACAGGTTTTGCTTATGACCTTGCAAAATGCACCACCTGGTCTTGACTATGAAAGGGATAGGAAGTTTTCAAAGGTATCATTTACAGACTGCTTATTTGAAGTTTTAACTTTTCCAATAGTGGTCAGTGGTCTTTGCTTACAGTTCTGTTTTCTTGGTGGTGTTTCTGCCTAGTCTTTTAAGCAAATGATTGCTATGTGTTTGGTAAAAGATCCTTCCAAAAGGCCTACTGCACAGAAGCTTCTAAAACATTCCTTTTTCAAGAAAGCTAGATCTAATGACTATATTGCGCGGGCACTTCTTGAGGGATTGCCTAACCTTGGCGATCGTCTTAGAGCATTAAAGGTTGGTTCCAACATGTGACTTAATATCATGTGCCATTTTCACCAGAATGCTTTGTTGGTTTATGTTTTGAAATAAGCATTTCCATCTTGATTGTAGTTAAAGGAAGCTGACATGTTAGCACAAAAGAAAATGCCTGATGGGAAAAAGGAGGAGTTATCCCAGGTTTGGTTTTTGTAAATTTTGTTGTAGAGTTTGTTAAAGGTCAGGTGTATTTTGGTAATTTTACTATAGGCTATTATGTTCTGAAGTTATAATTAGATAGAGGTGAATTAGACATGTACAAAAATGTAAAGTTTACTTTTGTTTATTATTGTTTGATGGCTGTAAGTGAGATAACTAGAATGTGCGTATTATTGTCTTTTTGCCTTGTAATCACTTAGTTTATGAATAAAAGAGATTATAGATCGACCTGATCTACTAATCAAACAATCTCTTCAATGTGGTTCTCTCCTTCTTCCCTTCTCTTCTTTTTCTCTTTTCTTCTTTTTTTTTCTCTCACTTTCTTCTTCTAGAATTCTTCCTTTTTCTTTATTTTACATGGTATCAAAGCAATCGGTTTGATTGTTGTGAGTTTTTAAGTGAGAATCGTCTTCACCTCAAGTCTATAAGTTTTCTAGGAAGGGGGATTTCACAAAACTGCTGCTGATTGAAGGTAAGGATCAGACATTTTTCTGTTTATTTGTGCCATAAACCTAGGGTCTGTGGCTGGTGTTTTGAATTGAACAACTTTATATGATATTTATGCTTCTTGAGGGTTTTTAGGGCTCCTTTTACCCTATTCTTGCCTATGAACATCTCACAGACCTGGGTCTGCCTATGTCATCAGCATCGGGGCTGCCGTCAGCTTTTCATTACCCACTAGGAATTTTAGTTTTTGTGGATTAGTGGATAGCATTAGTGAAGCTGCATTGACTGAAGTTTGGGTGTCCTAATACTAATGCATTTTTTATAATCTTGAATCTGAATTGTATACCAGTTAGTGTTGTAGAGTTTGAAATTGGTTAATGGCTGACTCTGTTGACGTAGTTACACCCCCAAGAAGCTCAGGAAATTCAGATTCCAAGAAATCACATACTATTCATATAACCTCTACCAAGCTCAATGGCTGAAGTTATTTTAATTTGTCTATGCCTGTTCAAATGTTTCTTAAGGCGAAAAGAAAGGCAAAGTTTTTGAGTGAGGTTCACCTAATTCCTCCTAATGATTATTGGGAAGTTGAAGATAATTAAGTTATGACTTGGATAGTGAACAACATGGAGGAAAATCTAAGTGACCTGGTTATGAGCTATATAACATATCAAGAGAGTTCTTGGATACTTTGACGGCTATTTTCACAAGAAACTAATTTGTCACGAATATACGAGCTATATGCAAAATGTTTTAGTATATCCAGGGGGATAAAACTGTATCTCAATACTTTATAGAGGTGGAAGGCATTTTGGAAGAGATTAACACCTTTCGTCCTTTTACTACTGATGTTACTAAGCCTCGTAGTAAGAAAAATCAGATTCAGGTTATTAGATTTCTAGATAAGGTAGGACCAGAGTGTGATGCTATATGGGCACAAATACTGGCTGATGATGGTGATCATACATTGGAGAGAGTGTATAACAGAGTTCTTAAGGTAGAAACAGTGGAAGATGGTAAAACAATTGCTGGTTCTGATGCCCCGCCATTAATATCTTCTATTCCTAGATCTGAATCATCTAGGGGTAGATGAGGAGGAATGGGAGGTAGAGGACGTGGGAGTGATAGTGGAAGACAAGGTATATCTAATCATTTCTTCGACAAATGCTAGGATAAATTTGGAAATCTTACTTGGCTAGTGTTTCTGTAGAAAGTGGAGAAACAAAATGACTTAGGAATGTGCCCTCCAAAGCAGGAAGTATGATATAATAGTAAAGACTTTGGTACACTAAATTATTTTTTGGGAGTAGAAGTGGCAAGAAGCAAAAAAAAAAGTATGATTTTATCTCACAAAACATATGTGACAGACTCATAGACATATTGAGTGAACATGGATTGTTGGGTGCCAAACCTGTTAACACTTCTATGGAAATGAACTCTTGTTGCATAACTAAAATGCAATAACCAAGTAGTAATACTTATTGCTAGTAATCTAGTGTTTCATGAGCGAACTAGATTGCCATTTTATTCATGTAGTGCTAAGCAGTAAAGTGACTACTACGTATGTAAAGACTTTTGATCAAGTTGGAGATTTGTTTACTGGTCTTTGGAAAATGTCCATTTGTTGATTTTTGTTCCAAGCTGGGATTAGTAGATATATATGTTCCAGTTTGAGGGGTAGTGTTAAAGGTTAAGGGTATTTTGGTAATTTTATTATAAGCTATTATGTTCTAAAGTTATAATTAGATAGATGTGATTTAGAAATGTTTAACAATGTAATTTTACATTTTTGTATCTGTTTGATGGCTGTAAGTAAGATAACTAGAATCGGGGCATTATTATCTTTTTGCCTTGTAATCACTTATGTTATGGATAAAAGAGGTTTGGGGTCGACCTGATCCACTAACCAATCAGTTTATCTTCAACATGGCTCTATCTTTCTCTTCTCTTTCTCTTCTTTCTTTTCTTTTTCTTTTCTTCCACTTTCTTCCTTCAAAATTCTTCATTTTTCTTTATTTTACAGAGTTTAATTGGACCATTAGATTTTTTCTCCTAAAAGGTGGATTCTTAATTTTTCATTCAAATATTGTCAAATGTTTTCCTATTTGTGCTTCATAGGCTGAATTTTGCTAGACTACACGTTAGGAAACTACTTGTTTATCTAAGCACTTGAAGAATATCAGTTGCATCATGATTCATTAGTTCTAATCTGCACTTCTATATCTTCGTTGTGGCCCTCCAAAGCAGGAGGTATGATATAATGTGCCCATCGAAAGGAAGTTCTAATATGCAGACTGCTATGTCTTTGTTGTGGCCGTCTCTCTCTTATCTGAGTCTCCATTGCTTCATATTTACTGATTTTAATGCTTTTGTTTAAAACTCTCTGCAGAGTGAATACAAGCGAGGGATCAGCGGGTGGAACTTCAATATTGAAGACATGAAGACTCAGGCTTCGTTGGTAATTCTTGCATTCTTTCCTCTATCTTGACAATCTTGAGAAGTCACTTTAACAGTACAAGTTCTTCTAAGAGATGCTGAATTCATGATTGGACTACTGTTGTGTTAGATTCAGGATGATGAAGCTGTTCCAGACAAAGAACAAGGAGGCTCCTCCAGTTCTTTATCTGGTCTTGATTCACCCAGTAAATATTCACAAAGCTCCTCCGTTGTTTCATTAAAAGATTATGGCATGGAAAAAGTGAGCGTATAACTTCACCTTGTTGATGTTGCTTTCTGGAAGGTATCTGTCTGGTAATTAAGGTTTTAATGATGTTGGATTTTGCAGGAAGATGAAGATAGGACACGGACAAAGCCAACAGCCTCTCAGTCACGTGTTCCTTCTTCTTCAAACAATCTTAAGTATACAAATTGAAGAACGTTCCTTTTTCTCATTCATTTCTTGTCCTTCCTCGTGTGTCCTTTAGGTTTGACAAGTTGTCTTCAGCTAGTTTTGAAAGCAAATATAACGGTTGTCATTTTCATTCATCAGGGAAAACTGTAATGGAGCTGAAGATGATTTTAGTGTTGTTATATCAAATCGTAAACCTTGTTCAGGCAATGGCATGGAGAATGGCTTGAATGAGAGATGTGAGGAGAGCAATGACAAGCATCGAGATGGTACAGCTCCTCATGCAGATGTTGAGAGGGCGCTTCCAAATAATCCTTCTCATACAACAGCAGAACTTGGTCCTTCTTCATGCAAAGGAGAAAGGTTTGAGATTAGACTTTCCAGTCACATTTATTCAGTGATTGATAATAACGGGAACATATGTTCTCTGGAGCTCTCAGTCCTTGGTGGGTTTCACAAAGTGAATGGACTGGCTGTTTTCCTCAGTATCTTCTTGTCAAGAGCTTGATCTAACAGCTCTTTGCATTCCTGTATTCATTTGCTGTAGATTGTATTATTATAGATAAACTCTTGTTGATAGATTTCATTAAGGTAATTTCATCTTGTTCTGCTTTTGTTACCTTTTGTTTCTAATGTAATCTTGATTAATTTAGGGATAAGCAACAATCTCAGATACAAGCCACTGGCACTTGTGATGGAGTAGAGGATGCACCTCTAGATATGTTGCCAAAAGCTCCAAGATCATCAGGTATAGAGTAGGTGTTGTATTTCTTAATTCCTTGTAACTTTCTTGATGTTATTTCCATCAACGCACAATTATTTATTTTGTTGTCTTCTGAGCTCGCTCTGTATTGAGTTCCTTTGTCCATCAACCTCTTATGTGTTACAGGGACATCAAATTCTGACCATGATGAGAAATCAAAGGGGCCAGTTGTCCAGCAAAGAGGACGTTTTAAAGTGACATCTGAGAATGTTGAGCTTGAAAAGGTATAATGATCGCTGTCTGTCTTTTCCTCTCGGTCTTATGTTACAACTTGTCAAATCTTTCTTTTTAGGTGGTTCTATCTTCTCTTCCAGCTCCTGCTCCGATCCTTCAGAAAAGCCACAGTATGCAGGTTTGTACTTGGAAATTGTTGTGAATTTAGATAGCCCATTCCTGAGAAATCCATTTCAGGCTCCAGGGAGGCACAACAAGCAGAGGCCTTAACAGGACCGTTATAACAAATATGGTCTTCGGACATTGTCATTTCAAAGGCTTGTAAAAGAGTAGTTTGATTATGCAGGTTATATCTCAACTTCCTGCAGTTTATACCTCACTGCCACCCGATGCTACTACATCAACCTCTTTTGGATCTTCAATTTATACTCATCTTCATACTATCTTGCAGACAAATATTCTTCTTAGGGTATGGAATTTCAGTATCTACTGGGAGACTTATGTGCTCTTATTTAAGTAGGCAGTTTATTTGCTTGTCTAATTTCTTTGACAGGATCATATACTAAATGCAATGAAGCATATCAGTTCCAGTCAGGGAACCAACGTTGACTTCCAAGAGAAGTCTTTGGTGAGTTATAGTTAGATGTACCATATACTTCAATTCTTTGCTTCGTTTGTTTCCTCCAACGTCATGATCTTCTTTATGCTTTTAGCTTGTACCCGATATTTAAGGTTTGGACCTGTCTTATGGAAATCTTATTCCCATATTCGAAATCTTTTTTTGGCAGCTGGAGGCAGCACATGAACGGGAAAGGGAGCTACTACTGGAGATCACCGATTTGCAAGGGAGGTGATTGCAGAGACCAGATCTATCAAGGTACGTCTTTTGAAATATAGATACCTGATAATTTAGTTGAAACGCAGGTTGATAAATGCTCAAGACGAGATTAATAGACTCAAGAGCGAAAACCGTTCAAGTTAGTTGGATCCGAACATCCATGTCAGCGCCCAGATCAGATAATAGATTTCTTGGATGCTTCAACACCAAAAAATGCGCCTGTCTTCTTTCCAAGACAGTAGTTCATGTGGCGCCGCCGCGCAAGTTTAACTCTAGGGAAGAGGGTTGGTGTCCTGCTGCAATGAAGGAATTAACCATCGTCGGCACCGATTTTGTGCAGGCATGTGGGTATAGCGAGGAATGCATTTGTTTACCCATTCGTCGATGCTCGACTACAATTGTATATATTTTGATATATGTATACATCTTCAATTTGGCCGTTGGATACGTGTGGTTGTCTACTATTATTTCCGCTCAAATGCAGTTACCTGTCATCTATTGTTTATCGTCTTTCAGCGATTAGTAAACGATGCTAAGAAACTTGATACTCTTCCAGTTCTAGTCAAGTAGTTGTATCGTCTTAGTGATTCATATGAACATGAAACTCTCAAAAGCTGCTACATCTATGGTCTTGCGCTTGCTCGATTTGGAGTGCTTTAACAAAGATAGGTACTGGGAGTGGCGGACACGGAAGTCATCACTATAACAGCTTATATTTTAAGTTAACGAAGTGAAAAGAGGTGAAGATCCGATAACACTGAAGCTTCACTGAAATGCAATGACAAGATTTCGTCATCAACCTAACAAACTCACTGTTTCAACCATATCGGATGATTTAAAATGAAAAGATCTTATTGCATGATCATGAGTTAGTTTTACCATTTATTTTCCTTGTACTAAGTATCTTCAAAGAAAAAGAAAAAAAATCGTTTCGAGGATTAGTTGTAAAAATCAGAACTGAAACGTGCAGTTTGCATAGAACAAATACTAACTCAGAGAAAGAAAACATAAAAAGAATTCCTAAACAGGGCTCATTGACTAATGACCAAAGAAGTTATAAGCACGTTCAGTGTCCACCTGCCAGAAAACAAGCAGCAGTTTCGCCTCACTACATTGGAAGCTGCGAGCTGCTCGAAATTAGAGTCAATGTTCATTGTGTTTTCCTTCTGGATGCTATCTCAGCAGCCCATGCTTTTCCGATATCAGTTTGGAACTTCCCTATAAACACAACCAGAAGATAGTTAGTGAAAAGTAGTCATTTAAGTAAGATAAGTGCTAATATCGAACATTTGGGAAAAGAAAATATGAGAACCAAAGAACAGTTCGGATCTCAATGGTTTCAATACAAAGACAGTGTTCTGGAAGATCTGCATGTGCTATCGTTTAAGAGAAGAGTTTCTTGAGCTGAGGAGGATTCATTTCTTTAATGAAACCAAATTTCATACATTCCAAAGTGAAGGAAGAACCTGATGAAAAATAGTAGTTCTTGTCTGAGGGAAGGAGAAAACTCTCTCAGTGCTTCCACTGGGAAAGAAAATGTGTGATAAAAATCTATAAAAAGAGCATCAAGAAAATATCTAAATTCTCAGACTAACATCCAAAATAGACTTAATATCTTTCCCTTTGACCAAATGCTTCAGTCTGTAACTACTTCATGTCATTACAAAAAAAATCAAATAACAGCTTCAGCTAGCAGATACGGATCACATCCGTGCCTATTATCCCATGGCCAAAGAGATATTTATTTCAAACAGAACCTTACGATCACTTAATACTAAAAAGGGAAAGGAAGATCTTGATATGAAAGATGAATTTTCAGAGACGGAGGAAGGGTTAACCACGTTAAAAGACAGGCAAGAGTAGTGCAGGTTTGACGTTGCAGCTGTTTCGTCAATTTTGCAGCAAAGCTCTCTCAGACCCACTAAACTGCCATCTTTAATAGATGCTCCAACGTCTTATTATACCGAGGAATAATAACTTAAGAACTCATGAAACAAATGTCAAAGAATTACTTGACAAATTGGAATAACATATCAGTGGTTTCTTCATATGCATTAGATCCGTTAGTAACAATTGGAAAATATAGAATAATCTAGAATGATCAGAAAAAGAATGGTGGCTAATATTCATACCCATTGTTGACTGAAAAAACTCATCCAAATCTTTCCCTTGTTCTGCAAAAAGCAAAACATACAGCACATTTCATAGTTAGATAATGCATTTAAATAACACTTTTACTCTTTCCTGCAAGTAAATATCATATCTCCACATAGATATCCAATTTTTCCCTTGAGAGTAGAGACTGTCTATCATACGTAATAGGAAACACTGAACAAAGACTAGCTAATGCCATTTTGTTGAGGGGTGAAATTAGCAAAATACATATTTGCATGTATTGACAAAAACTTGGTTGTTCTCAGGATAAGTGGGGCACCTATTGAATTAAGAAGAAATAAAATGTAAAAATCAAAAAGAGAAATGCACCTTTTTCATATTCTAAGGCTTGAAGTATCATCTCCACCTGCAAATGTATAATTGATCTAAGTAAATGCTTAGTTATTTTCAGAAGAACAATCAATAACCACAGAAACTTATGAAAACGGTAACCATGACAAAAACATAAAATGATTAGAAGCCATCTATAGGAGAACACCAGACCAATATCGAATGTAAAAAAAAGATTATGCAGAGATGCCATGGAGTTGGGCGAGTTCTCAAGTCCCCATTGATGCAATCACTTGATATAAAAACTGTTACCATAATATCAAAAGTCATTTGGAAGCCTGCTCTAATGATTCTCACTTGAAATTGATTACAGACATTTTCCCTGAATCACAGGAATTAAATCTCAAAAAAACATGGCTTGGCCCACAAGAAGTTCCAAACAATGCATTGAAGAAAGCATGGACATCTTGAATATAATCAAAAGTTATCTAGAGTCTTAAAGAAGATGAAACGGTTTACCTTGTCAAAGTCCTTTACAATTTTTGCCTCCGGCGAGGAGTTCTCTTCATACTCCATCCACAGTTCATGTATTTCCTTTGCTACAGGTAGGAAGTTCAAGGTAATTAAAGTTTCATAATAGATTGAGTAAAACTGACTGATGTTCCTCGATAAACAATAGCATATTAGCAAAATTCTAAGTGGCCATAGTCAGCAGAAGGCTCAGAATTAATATTATATTCAAAACAATAAACAGTTTCAAATGCTGGATATAGCTTTCAGAGAGATTACATGTTACTTCAAAAATCTCAACACAGAAAGCTAGCAATGGCAGACCATGCCTTGCTCCCCTCCAAGGGCAAGGCTAAGGTCCTTGAATTTCCTCTCTGTCATGTCCAGTCAATAAAGACACTTGTTCATGTTTTATACAGTCAAAGTGGGTCTCCCAAAATTTCAGATTCTTTCATAGCAGTACTACTTTTACTGGCATAATGCAAACCCAAATACTTGCAAATAAAGCTTGCTGATTACTGTAGATAAACAATATCTAAGGTTCTGGAAGGCAACTGATGTGCATGTTCTCCCCTCTCTGTGCATATTTTCATCAAGCAAATGCAGATCGGTAGTGGAACCAAGGGTGGGTTTATTAGCAGCATGTCTCACATATGGCTTGATATGTCTAGGATTTTGGAGGTGTCCAATGCAATGCACAGTATGTAACATCTCACTTTATTTTTTTTATTATCTTTTAGCAGAAGACAAGGCACTGCAATCTAATATATGATACGGATTAGATTTGAATGGCCCTGATATGTGATGCCATCCGTGAAACGGAATCTGGATTCAGAGGAGTGTTTGAATAAACTTGCATACAACAGGCAAGAAGTCATTGAAAAATAACAATTCAGACAGATTCCCCCCAGCAGTTGGCTTATGCAGTAAGTTCATTAATCAAGGAAAATCTATCATAACCTGTTCATGGGAAGTCATACTGACCTGCTCACCCATTATCAGGCAGGACCACTTGCTTATTATGTAGTTTTTACTCTCTAGTGAAGCTGCTCATCAGGAAGCATATGGAAACCAGTGGTATGATGGTGATGAAGTAAAGTCCATTACGAAAAGAGGGGCAAAACTGATAATGGGACAGAAATTTTCAGTAATTTTAAGAGATATGGAACAGATGGATTTTTTATTTAAAAATGGGCAGAAATGCCCATCCAGTAATTTAATAATTTTAGCTTTGTTATAACTTTTTCAAGCCAATAGATACCAATTCTCGTAGTAAGTACCCTATCAGATGTAAATTGGATAGCCATAAGGAGAATATACGTCCTACTCCTTAATATGGTAGCTACAGCTTTTTTCACGTATATATGAAGTCCTATTTACTAATTAGTCTAACATGGATGTGTTGGATAGTTACTAACTCTACATAACAAATGGGGATGGATTGACCGAGTCTCAAGCATGATAAGTTCTGTATCAGATTTGGTTCAGCAGATTACTCCAGGGGTAACAGGTTTGATTAAGCTCTTCATATGGTATGGAAAATGCCATGTGCAGCAAATTTATAGAGTTTAATTGCAAATTTTCTGTGGGGCAAACATTTGATCACCAAAAGTTTATCTCAAGATGTTATTAGAATGTCATAGTTGGTAGATCTTATAGATTTTCGATGACAGTTGGCTGCAATTTTGAGGAGGTCATGGATGTCAGCTATTACTCATACTGAGCTGGTCAGACATAATTGATTATATTAATCAGTCATATTCCGGTGCACTGCTCAAGGATTGAGGTGTCAAGAACATCATTGTTTGTCTGACTCCTTTCTTGGCTTTCCTGTATATCTTTCTTTATAATTTCAATCTCCTGTGATCTGCTTTATTTTTGTAAACTAAGTGCCAATTCTTTTATAGCTCTTGTAAAGGTGTTAGTATTTCCAGAAAATGAAACAGAACATCAACCACAATCTTCATCTCAACATATCCATGTTTTTCTCATTGACTCATCTACTGAAAATTAATTCCAGCACTGCGAACCTTTTTTTAAGAAATAATAATAATAATAACTTGACCAACACAGAAACTTAATCCACAGTTTGCTAAAAAAATTTATGAACAAGTGTTAGATAGAACATGGCAAGATACCTCTTGATCCTCCACCAAGTAGTTCGCACATGTGATCCAAAGCTTCCCGTTCTCTACGACTTTTCTCTAATTTAGGCACTCCATCTGAAGGAGTAATGTCACCAACAATGGCTATGCAAGAAAAGAAAAGGTGAGAGGAAGTAACCAAAAAGATTTATTTCATTCGAAATAGTGGTCAAGAGAAAAGAGGTACATATGGAAAATATTCTCCTTCAGCGGCACAATGACATCACAGTAAGTATTGAATAATGTTCATCTAGCATAATAGACACAACTGTAAGTGCAGCCATTTAAAAAAAAAAAAAAAAGGTAAGTGTGGAAAGTATTCTACAAGAGGTAGGATAAGCATACAGTTACTGATGCCTAAAGGAGAACCCCAACGAGACTGTGAGTGTATATTTTAAACTTTGTTCATATCTTTCATAAGTGAGAGATATCAAAGGGTGTAGCTGAAGGGATTCCAATCTTTTGTAAGGAATAACGTCCCTTAAAAGCAGAAGAGTTAATACATTCTATGATAGTCTTAATATATATCAAAATGCTATAGGGCTGTAAGTTATAAGAATGTTTGTGGCAACTACGTTCTTGAACGTGTTTCCCACATTTAATCAATGATGACATCAAACAGAAACATATCGTAACTTGACTACTAAACAGATGTTTGAAGTGTGTTTAGACATATTCAAAGTCTGAAGCACACTGGACATCCCAAAATCCTATACAGATCAGTAGAGAAGGACATTGAATTTCATAGGATTGAAGAAGCTCAAGAATGTATTAGCCATCCTCATCATGAGATAGAAAATATGTGCAAAACAACCTGCTAGGCTAGCTGCTATTTTTTTATATGATCAAAAGAAATCATACTTTGTTAGGCCAATAGATAGCATTCAAGTTTGTTTTCCATGTCTTCTGTGGTTCAGATTAAAACTCAATATTTTTAGTTATCAGTCATACCACCATAAAGAAAACAGCTATTTAGTAACTCATTTAGATTTTATCTTTCTTTTCTTATTTTTCCTTTTTTCATCCCTTTAGACATGAATGTGCATAGACTGGGAAAGGATACAGTTTTATAGACACGAACACATATATCTAGTGGACAAAGCAAAGAAGAATCCACAATTTACGACATGGCACAGATTAAACTAACGTCGACATTTGAAAGACTAGTCCACAACACAAACCGGAAAATCACTGCAGGTAGATAATGCTCAACCCAGCTATGAAAAGATAGTGTACGAATCTGTACTTCATATAAAATACCTAATAGTTTAACTAAAATATCAAAGGGATGATTAAAGGTGACCGGTAGCTGACAGTTTGGAACCCATTCAAAGATTTTCACAAGCTAATGCCTCACGTAGTTAGTAGAATACAGAACAGAAGCGACATCAATTCCAAAATATACTAAACCCTCCAATACAAGCTGAAGGAAAAGAAAAACAACTATAGGAAAGCTCAAAACAGTAACAGTCTCACCTTCTGCAATGTCATGCACAATGGCCATTTTTATACACCTACAAAGCAAAAAGCACAGAAATAGGTAATCAATCAAGTAATAAAAGCTCCAAATAAGTTTCCTTACAGCTGCAATCAGAACTTAAAACTAAAACTCACTCAAAAGAGAAGGATGATACAGTTTACCTGTCTCTGTTCACTCCTGGCAAGTCATGAGCAATCAGTGCCATGACACCCATCCGGTACATGTGGTCAGCAACCGATTCCGGTCCATGCACTCCCCGCCGTACCCACCCAGCTCGCTTCGTGGTCTGTTAATTACATAAATGATCTTTCTAACTTGTAATCGTTCCATTAAATTTCCATGTTTCTGAAGAAAAAACGAGATGGCGATAAATGGATTTGAATCGCACCTTGAGGCGATGGCAGAGGGTGAGGAAATCGACGACGGATGAAGCCGAAGAAGTGGACTGAAGTTCGGTGCTTCTAGAAGGTGTAGTCCCATCGCTTTGCGTGGTCATTCGAACCCTAAAGATGGCACTCCGAGCTTGCGTGGAGACGATGGAAGGAACTAGGAAGGAGGACTTGCAGATGGCTCGGCTCCCACCCATCCTGTCACTTCCTGGGTTGGGATCCCTAAAATTTTCCCGCATTTATTTTTAATATTCTTAAAATATTTTTGGCGACACACTGCGTTGGCCTGGACACAAAAAAAAGGGCTCACGAGCAGCGTCGTTGCTTGATGGGTGGGGAGGAGCGTCTCCTCGTATGGAGCAAATGATCAAGCGCTTTTTACTTATCAATTTCTTACCAATTTTACCTCAAAAAATACTTTGGTAAAATTTCAAAATTACATTATTGACATAGATATAATTATTTTATTATAATTAAGAATATTACCATACTCTCCATTTATGTCATTTGGGCAGATTCAACAGCGCCCGTTCACTCCACCGGGCGCGCTGCCATGCCCGTTAGGCAACTACAGGACTGGTTCATTGCAGTGGACATGCGTCTGTTAGGCAACTGTTGTGCCTATTCAAAGTAATGGGCGTGATGTTATGTCCGTTGGACAAACTGCAACGTCTACATAAAAAAAATTACTTTAGGTTTGTAAGATTTACTTAACGAGATTGATTTGGGTGAGTCACTTGAACTGGTTGCTGCAGATCGGGTTGACTTGGGCTGAGCTGACTCTTGCGTTTGGCGCATATACCCAATAAGGCTACTCGTATTTGTTTGTTACATTTGGATAAATGTTTTGTTTATATATATTAAATTACAGAACATTCATTGCAGTTCCAAGGAAATAAAGGCCAACGCCGCGACGCCAATGGGGCGGTGCCATAGTGTTGGGTAACTGAATAAATATATATATATATATATATATATATATATATATATATATGTATGTATTTTGTTCAGTTGGTCTAGTATTTTCAATCAAATTGTTTGAAGCTTATTTGGCCCAAAGGAAGACACAATTTGGCCAAATCAACAACGTACCTATGATGATAAATGCGTGACAATTATAAAGACTTTTCATGTGAACAATAGTCGGTCCAAAGAAATACTATTGTTTGACAGAACTGATTGTCAATATTTGATCATTGCACTGAGAGTTCCACTTACAATTAATTTCTCTGTCCAAAGACTAAGAATTAATGTTGTACTAGGTATCTTGAGATGGGTCCCCAATTTGGATTTTATTTTGTACTTGCCTATTTTTCTTTATATGACATGCTAGTTAATGTGAGTATGCTTGTTTATTTTGTTCTTTATGCAATTTCTGTTGCTACTACTTCAAATGTTACTGCTCAAATAAGCAGCATTCCAATGTTAAGCGGGACGAATTTTAAGGCCCGGAAAGATACCGTGGAAATTATCTTCGGTTGTATGAATTTGGATCTTGCACTTCAGTAAGAGCAACCCATTTCTACTCCAGATAACCTCAATGAGGTTAAAATTGAGAAGTGGGAGCGCTCTAACCGTATGTGCTCGATGATCATGAAACGCTCCATTCCAGAGGGGTTTCGGGGCTCTATGACAGAGAGCAAGAGCGCCAAGAAATTCCTAGAAGAAATTGAACAATATTTTGCCAATAATGAAAAATCGGAGGCGAGTAGCCTTTTGGCTAAACTCATTTCAATGAAGTATAAAGGCAAAGGGAACATAAGAGAGTGCATCATGGAAATGTCTCATCTCGCGTCAAAACTCAAGTCACTTAAGTTAGAGCTGTCTGAGGACTTGCTCGTGCACTTGGTTCTGATATCTCTTCCTGCACACTTTGGCCAATTCAAAGTGAGTTTTAACACTCAGAAAGACAAATGGTCACCAAATGAGCTTATATCTCACTGTGTGCAAGAGAAAGAGAGGCAACAATAGGATAAGACTGAAAATGCTCACTTGGCCTTAACCTCTCAGTACAAGAAGAAGAAGAAGAGAGGTAAGGATACTATGGTAGGTTCTTCTCAGACTAAAAAATAGAAGAAGCAGGTAAACTCCAGCCTGCTTCTTCTGCAAGAAGTCGGGACATATGAAGAAGGATTGTCCCAAGTACGCCGCCTGGCGTGTAAAGAAGGGTATGCCTTTAACTTTAGTTTGTTCTGAAGTTAATTTAGCTTCTGTACCTAAAGATAATTGGTGGGTGGATTCTGGTGCTACCACTCACATTAGTATGTTTTTGTAGGGTTGCCTGTGGAGCCGACTGCCAAGTGATGCTGAAAAATTCATCTTTGTGGGCGACGACAATAAAGTTGCAGTAAAGGCTATAGGAACTTTCAGATTACAATTAAACACTAAATTTTATTTGGATTTATTTGAGACATTTGTTGCACCGTCTTTTAGGCAAAATTTAATTTCTATTTCCATTTTGAACAAATCAGGTTTTTCTTGTTTTTTTAGAAATAATAAAGTTAGTCTCTACCAAAATTCAAATTTTGTTAGTTCCGGTCCCTTAATTGATAATCTATATATGGTTGATGTTGTTAGTTCCTATAGAGAAATATTGCAAATAAGTTCACGTGGTACGAAGCAAAAATTCAGTGAGAAGTTTGCCACATTATGGCACAAACGTTTAGGATACATCTCTAAACAGATAATTCAAAGGTTTGTGTCGGATAAAATTCTTGAACCCCTAGATACTACAAACTTCCAAGTTTGTGTTGAGTGCATCAAGGGGAAACAAACAAATGTTAGAAAATTAGGTGCCGAAAGAGCTAAAGATGTCTTAGAACTTATACATACAGATATCTATGGTCCATTCCCTATAGCTTCATAGAATGGTTAACAGTAATTCATTACGTTCATAGACGATTACTCTAGATTTGGTTACCTATATTTAATACATGAGAAGTCTCGATCTTTGGATGTCTTCAAGTCTTTCAAAGCTGAAGTTGAACTTCAACTTGGAAAGAAAATCAAGGCTGTCAAATCCGACCGTGGCAGTGAATACTACGGACGGTATGATGGATCAAGAGAACAACGTCCAGAACCCTTCACGATTTTCCTCAAAGCGTGTGGAATTGTTCCGCAATACACCATGCCGGGCAAACCCAACATGAACGGTGTTGCAGAGTGACGAAATCGAACTCTTAAGGATATAGTAAGGAGTATGATCAGTCATTCCTCTTTGCCAGAGTCACTTTGGGGAGAAGCTCTCAAGACCGCAGTGTACATCCTTAACAGGGTACCGAGCAAAACAGTTGTCAAAACCCCCTATGAGCTTTGGACAAGCAAGAAGCCTAGCATTAAGCATTTGCACATTTAGGGTTGTCTAGCTGAGGTGCGGCCTTATAGGCCACATGAAAGCAAACTGGACTCAAGGACAGTTAGCTGTTATTTCATTGGTTATGCTGAACGCTCTCGGGGTTATAAGTTTTACGATCTTACATCATGATTCTTCTTTGAAACAGGAAATGTGATTCCTTGAGGATATTGAGTTTGGAGGGTAAGAAAACATAATGAATGATGTCATATCTTTGAAGAATAATCTGTTATTGACAGTGATCAGGTCTCTATATCTATTGTTATTCAAGACACAATTCAAGCACTAGAGGACAATGTTCAGGCTCCTATTCCTGACATTGTTCCAGATTAAGACAACAATGAGATTCTTCCTCTTGCACCACCTTTAGAACAAACTCAACAACTTCAAGAAGTGTCATTAAAGAGATCCACTAAGGAGAGGAGAAATGCGATTCCAGATAATTATATCATATTTCTCCAAGAACATGAGGATGACGTCGGATTGACAGAAGATGACCCAATTAACTTATGTCAAGCCTTGCACAGTTCTAACTCTCAAAAGTGAATTGATGTCATGAAGGATGAGATAAAATCTATGAATGACAATGACGTTTGGGATCTCATCAAGTTGCCTAAAGGTGCGAAGCCCATTGGTTGTAAATGAATATTTAAAACCAAAAGAGATTCAAAGGACAATGTCGAGAGATATAAGACCTGTCTAGTCACTAAAGGATTTACTCAAAGGGAAGGCATAGACTATAAAGAGACTTTCTCTCCGGTATCTTCGAAAGACTTTTTTAGGATAATAATGGCACTAGTGGCTCATTTAGATCTAGAGTTACATCAGATGGATATCAAAACTGTGTTTCTCAATGGAGACATTGATGAGACGATTTATATGGTACAACCAGAAAACTTTGTATCTGGTGATCCAAAGTCTATGGTTTGTAAATTGAAGAAATCTATACATGGTCTTAAACAGGTTTTCCGTCAATGGTATCACAAGTTCTATCAAGTCATAACCTCGTACGGTTTTGAGGCGAATGTTGTTGATGACTGTGTATATAATAAGTTCAGTGGGAGTAAATACATCTTCCTGATATTATATATCGATGATATTCTGCTCGCTAGTAGCGACATAGGCTTACTGCACGAAACCAAGAAATTTCTGACAAAACCTCTTTTGTATTAGGTATACAGATACTTAGAGATCGTTCTCATGGTATCCTTAGGTTGTCACAAAAGAGCTATATTGATAAAGTGTTGAGCAAATTCGACATGAAATATAGTAAACCAGGAGACACACCCGTCACTAAAGGAGACAAATTTAGTCTCAAACAGTGCTCTAAAAATGATCTTGAAAGAACAGAGATTCAGAAAATTCCCTATGCATCAGTAGTAGGGAGTTTAATGTACGCTCAAGTTTGTACTCGTCCCAACATAACATTTATAATAGGAATTATGTGCAGGTATTCTGGGTATGCAACATTGGAAGACAGCCAAACGCGTGATGCGTTATTTGAGAAGAACAAAAGACTACATGCTTACTTATCGGAGATCAGACAGTTTAGAGATCATTGGGTTTTCTGACTCCGACTTTGTTGGATGCCAAGATAGCAGACGCTCTACATCAGGCTACATCTTTATGTTGGGTGAAGGAGCTATCTCATGGAAGTCTGCTAAGCAGACTCTCATAGCTTCTTCAACCATGGTTGCAGAGTTCATTGCTTGTTTTGAGGCATCCAACCACGGAATATGGTTGCGAAACTTTGTCACTGGGCTGCGAGTGGTAGATAGCATTGACAAGTCATTAAAGATTTATTGTGACAATAACTCGGCGGTACTTTATTCCAACAACAATAGGAACTCGACGAAGTCAAAGTTTATTGACATCAAGTTTCTAATTTTTAAAGAGAGAGTTCAAAATAAACAGATTTCTATAGAACATACAGGGACATACTTTATGCTAGCAGACACATTAACTAAGGGTTTACTGCCTAAGGTCTTTCATGAGCACACTGCTCATATGGGCGTTATTTATGAAGATACCTTGGTTTAGTGGGAGTCATTTTTTGTACTATATGTTTGCTTTAGACATGGAGTTATTCAATTTTTTAATAAAATTGATTGCTAATTATTTTATTTATGAACTTGCTTGTGTTTTTCTATGTGCAATGTTCACATTGCATTAAATATTATGGAAAGATCTCACTAAAGACTAAAGAAGGACCAGTTGGAAATAGGCATATTTGAGATCAAATTGCATGTAATTTCCATGCTACTCATCTATATTTGATCTATATCATTGAGTGTATTAGTATGGTGATAGTCACGAATGTAATGTGATAAAAGTCGTAGTGATTCAATTATTAATATATACGATGGTTCCATTATTAATATATACGATGGTTCCATTATTAACAGTATACAGATGCGCGCCTCAATTGTGATATAATTGTTTCAAGAATTATATGTAACTCCAGTGGGAGATTGTTAGGAAATTCATATTTCTTATTCTAATTTGGGTAACATATTTATTATACAATTATATTTTCTATTTTTAATGAAATGGGATGAAATTAAGTGATCTAATTTTGTTAAGCCCATTAAGGAATGGGTCATGAATATGGGCCAATTGAGTAGATATCATAGGGAATTATAGGAACCCTATAGACACAACATTGTTAAGGTCCCCAAGATACTAAATCATACATAGTTTCCTTCTCCCAATTCGGAAGAGAGACGAAGGTCCTATTGAAGAATAAGGCGATTTAGTTGAAGTAGACTACAATATCAATATCCGTTCTTATCGTTCGTCACAGTAAATTCCGCATGAAAGTCACAGAATAAAGCCAAGTATGTTTTCAATCCTAATATTCTAACCTGTTGTAAATTCTGGATTAAAATTTACCGTTACATATTCTAATAATATCTAGAATTTACTGTTACATATTCTAATAATTTTTTATGCCAACTGCTATCGACATTTTTCATTTCTAGTAGAAACAGCAATGGAGCTTGACAAGCATCAGACAAGAGCTGACATTTTGTAGTTACCACTTACGCGTTCCTTCTCGACAATCAATCTTGAACGAAACGGTCTTTCAAGTTCAAGTCTCCAATCGTTCCGAGTCCACAGCTTCGACGTTTATGACGAAGGTCTCTCTGGTTCGAGCATTCCTAGAATTATCCTCTTCTGGAGTGTTCATAAGAATTCTCTTCTGCTTTAACTTACAGTAACAGCACATGCGTCCAATCAATGGAGACTGAAGGAGTCCTTGCTGGATTGAGGACGATGAAGTGTCATGCTGGGGCCGGTTGGTTTGAGCACCGACAAGTCAGTCTAGAATCAATTGGAACCCAACCCTTTTTGTTGTTGTTATTATTATTATTTTTGTTTTTTCCAATTTCACGTCGAATCAGTAGGGAACCTGTCTACTTCCTGGATTAGTTCCTGAACGTTGAAGTACGAAAGCATTTCCTCCGAGAGTCCCCATTTCGTTTGAACGTATTCGAGTTTCAAATCGGACAAGCTGCATCATCGCTTGGAGGTTTCTGCCATCTTCATCTGATTGATGGCATGGACGACAAAATCCAGTACGCTCGACCCTTGAGAAGGTCCAACAGCGAGGGGATTCCACATTGGACTTTTTCTCAAACGGACGGTTCAATTGCAGAGCACAATGGCTAAATCCCGAGCTCCCACCTATCTCCGCCCGCATCATTTTCATAACCAGTCGTTTCCCCTCATGAAATTCTAATTTTTTTTCTCGAGTTTTCAAATGTAAATTGCCTGGACGCCGTAACCAACCCAATCGTCCACGACCTGGCCCAAACTCTTAAGGACAATTTTCTGCTTCTTAATGGCGAAAACGAATGTTACTTGCACGATTCAGGACCAGCACGGTTTGTCGGTGTGTCAGAAATCCGGCGCGAAAAATGGCCACTGATCTCCTCAGGCTGCCATTGATAGCCTTAGAGTAGTACTCTTGGTTCCAATTGCTGAGAGCCTGAGAACGAGAAGACCCTTCTTCTCTGCTTAAAAAGAGATTTACGCATGTAATCTGGATGGACATCATCGTCGCTGGCACTGTTGCAGGTCGATCAGAACGAGTGAGCAGTGTCTACGAAGCTTACAAAGCCGCGTACGAGAATCTCTCTGAAATGGGTAAGTCGGTAGGCGCTGGTGAAGCAGCGCCCCCACGTAATATAGTAAATCGGTGGAGAAAGATTAAAAAGGAAGCGAAGAAACTTCTGCGAAAGGGAGTCCTAAACTCTTAAAATGTCCTAACAAACTGAACCACGACCGACGGGGATCCTCAGACAGCCCACGGTTACCCAGCCCCTACTCCGTTGGAGACGCAACCGGCTCAATTGGTGATCAAAGAAATTTAGACAAAAAAATTAATTAAGCCCCCTCCTTATCTTCTCCATCTCTGTTTAAAAATTCCTGAACCTCTAAAGTGAGAACTCAATAAGAGACCCCGGCATAGAGACTATACACTGATTTGCTCCGTGTATATACCTATTCCCCCTTTTCGTTTTTACATTCCATTTATCTTATGCTAAATTTTGCCGTCCGTTAGCGCGTTCACGCGTTTGGCTGTATAAATTCTTCCTTCTCCCTTCTTTCTAAAGCAGGTGCAGAACTTCTGTTTTTTTTTGGGGGGAAAATCAAGGCACCTCTTCGTTCCCCACTCCAGTCGCGCTTCCGTCGTTGATTTGCATTTCAATTTCTATTTCGATTTCTATATCCATCTCTATCTTTTTCGGTGCGATTTGGGTCGAATATGCCTTCTTTGGATGATGACCTCTTTCCTTCGACGCCGGGGAAGGTAAAGATCGAGCGGGCGCACGCCATCAACCGTCAGTTCCACCGATGCTTCGCCTCCACCAGCACCATGTTCCTCTGGGCCCTCTTCCTCATCGCCCTTACCGCTTCTTATCTCAGTTTCCAGAGCTTCATGGACACTAGTACAAAGTATTTCACTGCTTCATGGGGAGGGATCCAGTGGGAGAAGCAGGTCAGGACTAGCGCCCTACCCGCCCACCGCTCGGACGGCGGCCGCGCTAACCGAGGCGGCGGGATGTCCGTGCTCGTCACAGGTGCCACTGGGTTCGTTGGTTTCCATGTCTCGATTGCCTTGAAGAAGCGGGGGGACGGGGTCGTGGGCCTCGATAACTTTAACAATTATTACGACCCGACGCTGAAGAAGGCCCGTAAAGCGTTACTCAGCCGGCAGGGAGTGTTCGTCGTCGAAGGCGACGTGAACGACGCCAGGTTGCTGGCCAAGCTCTTCGACATAGTGGCCTTCACCCACGTGATGCACTTGGCGGCCCAGGCTGGCGTACGTTATGCCATGGAGAATCCCTCATCGTATGTCCACAGCAACGTCGCCGGCTTGGTGACTTTAATGGAAGCCTGTAAGTCGGCGGTTCCGCAGCCGGCGGTCGTCTGGGCGTCATCCAGCTCCGTCTACGGTCTCAACGACAAGGTGCCGTTTTCCGAAGACGATCGAACGGACCAGCCGGCCAGCCTTTATGCCGCGACCAAGAAGGCCGGAGAGGAGATCACTCACACCTACAACCACATCTACGGCCTCTCAATCACAGGTCTGCGATTCTTCACAGTTTACGGCCCCTGGGGAAGACCCGACATGGCCTATTTCTCTTTCACCCGGAACATCCTACAGGGAAAACCCATCACCGTTTACCGCGGAAAGAACCACGTCGATCTAGCCAGGGATTTCACCTACATCGACGACATCGTCAAGGGCTGCCTGGGTTCCCTCGACACTGCCGGGAAGAGCACGGGCACCGGAGGAAAGAAGCGGGGTCCTGCCCCATACAGGATTTTCAACCTGGGAAACACGTCGCCGGTGACGGTGCCGACGCTGGTAAGCATTCTGGAAAGATACCTCAAAGTCAAGGCCAAGAAGCACGTAATCGAAATGCCAGGGAACGGGGACGTGCCATTCACGCACGCCAACATAACCCACGCGACGCAGGAATTGGGTTACAAGCCGACGACCGACTTGCAGACGGGATTGAAAAAATTCGTTAGATGGTACCTATCATATTACGGGTACAATCACGGAAAAGCTGTAAATTAAAAATAAAATAAAAATTCCTTTCATTTTTTGGGTTTTTTGGGCAAAAGAAATGAAAAACACTGAATTCAATTTTGTCTGTCGGAGGATGCGCAAAGAAGAGGCCTTCCCTCTAGTTTTGGGTTTCTTCTATAAAGCTAAGTTTCGGGTAAGAGCAAGTTTGGAGTTTCTTCTCTCTCTACTGAAGACTGTTCTCATTTGCTTATATAGATTTCATTTTTCCAGTCTGTTCACCCATTCAATTTAGTATCTGGACAGTCGTAAATTTCAGGAAAAAAACAGAAGGAGAAGGGGCTATTTTCATATTTTTCCTGTAACATCGGTGGAATACATTGTAGAGGATCGGGATTTCTCTATATGACTTTAACCTGATCCTGATTAGGTGGTCAGGAGGAGTCGGACAACGAGGTGATTGGCCTTTTGTGTGAGTAATGCTAAAAACGACGAAGATCGCATCAAAGTTGGATTTTTTTCCGGGACGAAATTACCTTTGAGTAATGTGAAAATGCCGTCCCCCCGGCGTCTGGCCAATGAAAAGGATCGGAATTCGGAGGTGAGGGGAAGGAGGAAAGGAAAAAGCATAGAGATGCTCGAATATGAGACTCGGGGAGAAAGACAAAAACCCTTGAGAAAGCGACAGCTAAGCATCCAGGAAAAGCCAGCACGCCAGCTAAGCAAGAAAAAAGGTTTGTTTCACGGATGTCGATGGGTCCCACCCAAATATGTTAAGAGTACGGCAGCCGTCAGATTCAATCTTATAAATAGTCGATTGACGCTGCCCGTACCGTCCAGCTGTGAATGGATCTCTGGCCTTTTTCTCTCTTGGCAGGATGCCAGCTACTCACTCGATAAGATTTTCATTTTCATTTTCTTGAAATTATATCTGAGAAATAGAAATTTCCAGAAGCTACCATTCCGTTTTTTCTGAATGAAACTGGTTTCTGGTGTCTACAGAAACAATGGAAAATAGATTCTACTAGTAAATTTTAAGAGCTTCGATGTTTTACTTGTTCTAACCTTACCGTGAGTTTTCACCAAAGATAAAGAGACGGAACCATAATCGGATCATGATCCCATGCGGTACCAAGAACCGCCTCCGAGTGTATTACGCGGATCCGATACTCTTTACAATTGAATAAGCGCAACTTGTTGAGAGGGAAGTCGTCTTCTCTGACAGTCGAGTGATGGGAAGGGAACCAGTGATTCGGGGGTGACTGCTGAGGGACCACAAGAAAGCTCAAGTCCGTGGGCGAGTAGGTGGCGATCCTCTGCTTCGCGAGTCGTGCCTCGTGACGACGTAAACTAGTGAGGTTCACGGTTGGATTCGACTTACACGACCGCCGTATCTGTCGGTAATTGTAAATGCTGGTTTTCAATCTCACGGACGGACGAAATTGTGGCGACCTTCGGGTAGGTTTCTTATGATTTCAATGAGGATAATGCGATAATAATGATTGCTTCCGTTCTTGACACAGCAACACAGTCAAAGGAATAGGACTCGACTAAAAAATAATCCGGCATCGGCTTCATCGATCGAGAGATTCAATCGAAGGACCCAGTGCACTTTTCCCCCTTCCAAAGGGTAGCCGTTCGTTTCCACTTTTCCAACTTTGCTTTGGCCGGTGTCCGGTGGCACCACCGCATCGGAACGTGATTGACGGCCATGTGCCAGTTATTCCCTTTCCCTTCTTCGGCAATTATATATTCCGATATATACACCATACTTTAGTATATAAACTTTAACCTACAAGTTAAAGCGTGACCATTAATTGTAACGGGGCAATTATAAAGTAAGTATTCTTGTGCACCTGACATCATGTAGATCCATGAAAGTGTACCACGAAAGAGTCAAATACGTGGAACATTTGATAAATTCAGTACATGTACCATGCATTGTGTACCAAAAAGAAGACACATTGGTGGGACCCAATAATTATGTGCCTCCGGCGGGGTAATGATGAGTGGTGCGGGTGGGACCCGTTCATGTTTCGGTTTAGTGTCTTGGAGTGTACACTAAGTAGATGTTCAAATGAACGTAACGAGTACACACTTAACTGAGCTTTCAGTGGGAGGACGACGACTTGACGGACCCACAAGTATATAATGGAGACGTTGGTATTACGTGTCTATGTTTATTTTATTTTAATTAGATTACGAGTCACATGTATTCAAATCAATCCCTAGTAAATAAAATTATTAGTAGATGATATATATTTGAATATAGAAGATTTATATTTGAGGGTTTAGATCAATTAATATGAATAATAGTTTTTAGATTATTTTTTATTTGTTATCTTTTTTTAAAAAAAAGTCTTATCCTTGGTGGATTCAATAAATTTACATGATTAATTTTGGAAAATTAATTACAAATTTATCCTAAAATGGAGTATTTAAGAATTAAATAATAAAAATAAATATGATTTTAGGTACTTTAAATAATTATCCTTTAATACCAATTTTATGTCAATTATTTGATAGACTAATTAATTCCGATGGTTTCACTAATTCTTAAATTTTATATTTTAAAAATATTTACTCTAAAATATCATATACATGTAACATATTTTTGATAAAATAATTCAAGTATAACAATTTTAAACACTAGCACCCCTAAGTTTTTTTTTTTTTAAATTTAATTATTTTTACCACAAACGTACAGTTCAAACTATAAACGATTGGAGCGTCCTATATCGAAAGCCCATTTATCTTATGCCAATTTCAAGGAATTTATGAGATTAGGCAAGTGTAAATGGCAAAGAAAAAATGAAAATGTAGTTTAAATTAATTTTTAGATGCATGATCATGTCAAGAATCACGTTATATTATTTCATTTTATCTCAACTTTCTTTGGAGAAAGTGAATAGTACTCTTTTTAAAACGATGCACACCAATATTACGGGGGGGTTAGTCAACTTGATGTAGGAGATGAACTTCAGTCGCATTATTCAGTTCATCTCCTGATGTCGTTAATGGAGCGCTAAACTTCAAATCATCTCGATGACTAAGATGAAGCTGAACATCATCTCCACGTTATAATTTATGGAACCTTTCTGACCCATTTTGCCAATCATCCAGATAAAGTAAACGTTGGGGTTCGAACCCTCGACGTTTTTTTTTCCCTGTCTCTCCCCGCATGCCCCTCTCTCGCTCTCTTCTCATTTTCATTTTTTTCTCCCTCTCTCCCGCACCCCCTATCTCGTCTCCCTGCACCCCCGAGGTCTCTGCTCCCTCTCTTCTCTCAGACTTGCTCTCTGACCTCCGTCTCTCGGTCTTCTCCTTTTCATTTTGTTCACCCTCTCTCCCACACCCCCTCTCTCGTCTTTGTGTGCCCCCGAGGTCTCTGCTCCCTCTCTTCTCTCGGACTCGCTCTCCGATCTCCCTCTCTCGCTTCTCCCACTCTCTTATCCCTCTCGGCCTCCCTCTCTTCTCCCTTTTAGCCTCCCACTCCCTTCTCCCTTTCGCTATTCTCTTTCCCCCAAAATACCTTCCGATTTCATTCGATTTCCCCCATTTCGATTTTGATTTTCTTCGATTTTGACATTTGGGCATCGATTGCTTAATTTCTACTTTGATTAGGCATCAATTCCCCCATTCAGCTTCAATTTCACCCTTTAGCTTCCGTTTTCCCCAAATTTAAGAAAGTATGACTAAACCCTTTAGCATCGCATTGCTTCCGAATATGGCTATGGTTTTGATCAATCCCTCAGAGGTTTAAAATGACAAGAGTGAAGTTCTTTATCTGCACATTTGTTTCTAAATTGCTTCCTGCAAACTGAGGGTGGGCTATGAGGCATTGAGCCTTTGTATACATAAGCCTTCACTGGCTCCTGTCAAATGTAAATATGGCTTTGTATTTTAATTGTTACATGAAGTAAAATTCGATGCATGTATTTCGTGGTCACACTGGTTTGGAATTCATCTTTTGTGCTATTTCCTTTTTGTGTGTTATGAGCTGACTATCAAAGGAAACTTTTAACTAACAGTTTGTCATTCTTATAATCATTCTCCATGCTCAATTCTTTATTGGATGTCAGCTGGTTTAAGAGGTGGACACTGATTTCCAAATTTCAACTTTTCTTATGCACTCGGTTCATGTTAGCCAAATTATTCTTTAGATAAGAGTCTCTAAGCTTTGAGATATTAAAATTTGGAGTTAAGAGGACTATATAGGGGATTTTGGGTTTCAATTAATGGAATCACCATTTACAGGGGGCTATAAATAGTAATCATTAACTAATATAAAATATAATTCAATTAATTAGTATATTAATATATTTTAGTTATACATTAAATTAGTTATTCGTGTAGTAATAACGTTTGTTTTACCTAATTTAATGTTTAAGTATTATATTTTAATTAAGTATACTAATATAAATTACTAATTCTCTTATTTTCCACATTTTTCTCATTTGGGGGCACTAACACTGGAAATTGTTTTCCAGTGCACATGAACTCATCCATACTAACACCCAGTTCGAAGATGAAGTTCATATAGATGCATGAAATGAAGATGAAGTTGAACTTCAAATTTTCGTTTTGTTGAACAAGAATACTTCCAAATAATATTGAATGGAATGAAGAAAGAGTACAAATTAATATGGACTAGCTCTTTGTTTTCATAGATGGTAGTTGGAATTGGTGAAAACTAACACACCAGCCTTTCTTCTCATTCACAAGAGATTCTCATTTAACGGCCACAAGTTTAACACCCTTGGCATGAGAGTCTCTAGTTAACCGACCTTATTGAGGTTGAGTCATCTAATAATGGTGTGTGCTAACTAGAAAGTGAAAAAAAATTCGTAAGAAAATTTTCTTATTGACCAAAATTATTTGACGTGCGTGTCATTTTTTAGTACTAGAATTTTTTTTCTTTTATTCCTCTTGATTCTTCTCGACTTTAATAAATATTTAAAATGATAAGATGATGAGTTTTCTATTGCTCAAATAGAAAACTATGAACAAAATAAACCGAAACATTATAGTGGTTTATTTAAAAATATTTTATATCTAATATAAGTATATACAAACATCATAGCTAATTTTCCCATTATTTCTTAAGATAGCGTAAATGTAAGAAAATCAGTTAAAAGGAATTTTTTTAGTAAATTTTTTTTTCAATGAGAGAATTAATGAAAAAAATATTATTTATTATTATTTTATTTTCTTATGACGACACAAAAAATCTCAAAGTCACCCATTTCTTTACTCTAGAACCTTCATATAAGAAAACCATTTAAAAATAATTTTTTCTAGTAAAAAATATTTCAATGAGAAAAATAATTTCTTTGTCGTATTATTTTCTTATGATGACACAAAAAATCTCAAAGTCACCCATTTATTTACTCTAGAACCTTCATAAATGAAATAAAACCAGTTAAAAATATTTTTTTCTAGTAAAAAATAATGACAACTGACATGGTAGAAGACGTGTTGGAATAATGACGGGGCAACCGATGTGTGCATCTAGCCTCACTGCACTGATGACATGGTGACACGTAAGCAATCAAAGCTTACGTGTCGCCTTTGACTGTACACATGTACAATGGACTGATCAAAGTTGGGTATTTTTCAAAATAAGTTGATAGCGTCATTGTTTTTCAAAATATCTTTTTTCAAATGGTTATTTTGGTGAAAAGCCCTAAAAAACAATTTTCAATGAGAAAATTAAAGTAAAAAGTTAATTTTTCGTTATTTTATTTTCTTATGATGACACAAAAAATCTCAAAGTCACCCATTTCTTTACTCTAGAACCTTCATAGGGTTTTAATAATTTAAAAAATTACATTATAAGATCTCTCCTCCATGATTCATTTTTAAGTTACAAAGGACTACTAGAACCTTCATAGGGTTTTAATAATTTAAAAAATTACATTATAAGATCTCTCCTCCATGATTCATTTTTAAGTTACAAAGGACTACGTGCTTCCCACTCACTCATTGTTATGGCTATTTGGAGAGGTGAGAGGGGAGAAACTTTTCCACACTAGGAGAAAGAGTATTCATGTCTTTTTGTCTAATGGAAAATAGGAAAAAAATAATATATTAATACACGTTGAGAACTTCAGTTTGATGGTGCAGGTGTGATCAAGTGGAATTACGTTGGTTTAACTTCTAGGGTTAGGCTCAGAACAAGACCAAGTAAGTGGATTCTGAAGAAGAAACTAGGAACGTTGTTGAATCACATTGATAAACTGGAGCTAAGAGTAACAATGGCGGATTTGGATTCTCCAAATCTCCTCCTTATTCATATACAAGACTAACTGGTAACGAACATCCTCTTTCACGTCTTACTTTCCATGGCCCTTACCATAACCAGATCCCTCCCCTTATCCGTAACCAAACCCAGATCCAGACCATGAGCCTGAACCTAATCCTGTTAGGATTTTTCTGAGTTGCGAGGAAGACGAACCAGAGAGAAACAGAGACGAGAGATCGAGAGTTCAAATTTTTTTTTGATTATTCCATTCAACTTAGGTTACAAGAGAACTTAAATAGTTCAAGCACAAATTATAAAAATGTCCCAACAGAAACCTATATTTACAGTGAAGTCCTAAATAAATCGGGAGCCAACAAAACTCCTCCTCCCGATTCATGAGGTAGAACCCCAACCAAACCCGCTTTGTCACGACAAGCTTCAAGCTTTAAAGGCTGTAAGGACTTTCTCAACATGTCGGAGCCATTCTCACTCGTGTGAACTTTCTCCAACATCAATTCCTTCTTTTCAAGCACATCACGTATCCAATGTTGACGTAGCTCAATGTGTTTTGATCTCGAATGAAATATGGGATTCTTGCTCAAATGGATTGCATTTTGACTATCACAAAATAACACATATCTCTCTTGCCAAATATCCAATTCTTGAAAGAACTTCTTCATCCACAATAGTTCTTTGCATGCTTCAGTAATTGCAATGTATTCAACTTCGGTTGTAGAGAGTGCAACACATTTCTGTAGTCTCAATTGCCATGAGACAACACCATTCTCAAAACAAACCAAATAACCGGATGTTGACTTCCTCGAGTTAACATCTCCGGCCCTATCGGCATCCGTATATGCCTCCAAAACTGGTTTGCTAGCCTCGTAATAGAGACGATAACCAGTGGTACCACGGGTGTACCAAAGAATCCATTTCACAATATCCCAATGAGTTTTTCCAAGGTTGGAGAGATAACGACTTACCACTCCAACAACATGAGCAATATCGGGCCTTATACATACCATTGCGTACATCAATGAACCGACCTCGAATGCACACGACACCTTCTGCATTTCTTCTTTCTCCTTTTCATCCTTTGTACAATCTTCAAGTGTCAACTTGAGATGACTACCAAGTGGAGAAGAACCCGGTTTGCATTTGCTCATATTGAACCGTTCAAACACCTTTTCCAAATACCTTTCTTGTGACAACCAAAGTTTGCACCTTTCACGATCTCTAGTGATTCTCATACCAAGAATTTACTTTGCGGGACCTAAATTCTTCAATGCAAACTCATTCCCAAGCTTTTCTTTCAAAACTCCTATCTCCTTTATATCATTTCCGACTACCAACATGTCATTAACATAGAGTAAAAGAATAATGAAATTACTACTAAAATACCTTTTTATGAAGACGTAGTTGTCGGAAGTGGTTTTGCTGAAAAATTTGTCACACATAAAAGAGTCATATCTTTTATACCAGTTTCACAGTACTTGTTTCAAGCCATAAAGACTCCTCCTCAATCTGCACACCAAGTTCTCTTTGCCTTGTTCAGCAAATCCCTCGGGTTGCTCCATGTAGAACTCCTCCTCCAAATCACCATGGAGAAAAACGGTTTTCACATCAAGCTGCTCAATCTCCAAATTCAAACTAGCGGCCAAACCGAGTATAACCTGAATAGAGGACATCTTGACCACGGGCGAGAATATCTCCTCAAAATCAATCCCCTTCTTTTGATCAAATCCCTTCACAATTAACCGAGCCTTGTACCTCGGCTTTGAGGCTGTGCCATCAGATTTTAAACGAAATACCCACTTGTTCCTGAATACCTTCTTACCCTTAGGCAATTCAACTAACTCAAAAGTGCGATTTTTATGCAAGGAATACATCTCATCTTGCATAACTTCAATCCACTCACATTTTTGCTCATGACTCATAGCTTCTTCAAAGCTTTCAGGTTCACCACTATCAGTGAGCAGAACATACTCATGTGGAGGGTATCTTGAAGTAGGCCTTCGTTCACGATTTAATCTTCTCAACTCTTGTAAAGGTGGACCTTGATTGGAATCTAAGATATTATGCTCAATAGCACTTTCAGATTGCTCATCTTGGTCTTCAGTTGGCGAAACTTGGTTGGTTTCGGTATGTTGGTTGCTTTCAACTCCTTGGTTACTCGAGATGGGTGTAAGTGTCAGAGTGGTTCCATCCAATCTTGTTAGAGTTTGTGGTCTGAGTTAGGTACTTGGCTTTTCGCACCTTAAATGGCTAGTCTTTTCGAGTTGTATTGGCTAGGTAACTGACTCAAAACTCCGAAGTTAAGCGAGCTTGGGCAAGAGTAATTCTAGGATGGGTTCCCTCCTTGGAAGTACTTGCCTAGGACTTCAACAGTAAGATCAACAGAGGAACTAGAAGAGATTTTCACATTTTCAGGATTTCCCAAATTCTCAACAGTTTGTTCTACAAAGAAAACTACATCCCGACTCCCTAACACCTTCTTCTCAATTGGATCCACAGTCTATAACCAAATTCACAGGTTTTGTAACCCAAGAAGATACACTCCTTTGTCTTGCTATCAAGCTTAGCTCTTTCATCTCTAGGAATGTGCATAATGCTCGACAACAAAATACCTGCAAGTGTCCATAAGACACATATTTGCCGGTCCAAACCCGCTCAGGAACATCACCATCTAGTGCATAAGAAGGTGAGAGATTAATCAAATGGACAACGGTATTCATCGCTTCACCCTAATATGCTTTTGATAGCTTTGAATGAGAGAGCATACACTGTATTCTCTCACAAATTGTGTGATTCATTCTCTCGGCTACTCCATTCTGTTGCGGGTTTTTTGGCACCGTTCTTTCAAGTTTGATTCCATTAACCTTGCAAAAGGTTTCAAATGGCCCGCGGTACTCACCACCATTGTCATATTGAATGCATTTCAATTTTTGACATGTTTCTCTTTCAACTTCAGCAAGAAAATGTTTGAACACTTCCAAAACTTGATTATTTGTCTTCAAGGCATAAGCCCACAACTTTCTAGAATGATCATCCACGAAAGTGACAAAGTAAAAAGCTCCTCCAAGTGTTCTATCACCCATAGAACAAAGATCGGTATAAACCAAATCCAAAATATTCGACTTCTTAGTGGTCGGACTTCTCCTGAAAGCAATTCGATGTTGCTTACCCCCCAAACAATGCATACATGATGTCAGAGATGTACCATCACTCGGCACACAATCCTTACTAGCAAGAATTTGAAGCCCTTTCTCACTCATGTGACCTAACCGCAAGTGCCACAAATCGATTGAGTTACCTTCTACCGCATTCACCTCGCCACACAATTTAACCCCCGTTGTATAAAGTGAGTTTGATTTCTCACCTCAGGCAACAACAATAGAGCCTTTAGACAACTTCCACTTCCCTTCAACAAAGTGGCTACGATACCCTTCATCATCAAGAGCACCAACAGAAATCAGATAAGCTTCATATCCGGCACATGCCGAACATTCTTGAGAAGTAACCTACACCCCACATTAGTCTCCACACACACATCTCCAATGCCAAAGATGTTGAATACCCCATTATTCCCCATTCTTACCTTGCCAAATTCACCTTGCTTGTAAGAAGTGAACAAGTCACGTCGAGAAGTGACATGAAATGAAACTGCTGAGTCTATCACCCAAGTGGAGTCTTGACTTGTGAAATTGACAAAACCAGCATCACAATGATCACTTCACCGTCATATGCAGCGGTAGTGGTGCTTGCCTTCTCATTCTCATCAAATCTAGGTCTAGATTGATCCCTCTTAGTCTTTTCCTTCAACTTTCTGCACTCAGACTTTATGTGTCCCAATTTGTGGCAATAGTAGCAAACAATGCCCTTGCGAGATTTTGATCTCCCTTTCGCTTGATCGTTGTTGTTATGACCGTGAGAGTTTCTATTTCTACTCCTTCCATGATTCTCAGTAACAAGAGCAACTAACTCGTTTGTAATGTCCAACTCTTTACGCCTCAACTCCTCATTGAACATGCTATCTTTTACCATGGCAAGAGTCACAGTACCATTCAATGCCGAATTACTCAATGACACTACAAGAGTCTCCCAACTATCCGGTAAGGAACTCAAAAGAATCAAGGCTTAAAGCTTTTCATCCAAAACCAATTTCATAGTAGCTAGCTTTTTCACACAATTCTGGAACCGTATCAAATGCTCACTTACTAGTGAGCTCTCGTGATACTTCATGTTCACAAGTTTTCAAATGAAAAAAGACTTTGTTTTGGACTGTTTTGCACTCATACAAACTCTCAAGTTTTTCCCACAACTTCTTGGCATCGGTTTTGATTGAGACATGATGAAATACCGAATCATCAACCCACTGTCTGATCAAGGCTACAGTTTTATGGTTGGATAAATTCCAAGCAGCATCATTAGTATCCCTTGGTTTCACACCCGTTACCAGTTCATAGGCATCCTTACAGAACAGGAAATCTTCCATTCTGGACTTCCAGATGGAGTAATTAGACGAAGACAATTTAATCATGGTACCCTGATTTCCCTCCATTCCAGCAATTTTACCGATAAATTTAGAACACAAAAAATACTAGAACGGAATTACCGGATCAACGTCAGACTGAGCGCATGGAGATGAAGCGTGGTCGTCACGCAATGCACGGCAAAACTCCTCTCCTCCTTCTGTTGGCAACAGCGACGGTGTTGCAAGGTTACAATAGCGACGAGAGTCCCACAAACTCTCCCATCTCCGAAAAACGGCAGAAAACAGAGCTTTGGCCGAGGGTTTCGTCCAACAACTCCGACAATGGCGAGAAACAGCGATGGCAACGATGTCGTCTTTCTTGATCTCGATAGCGGAAATAGAACCCGAAGTCTCTGATACCAGATGTTAGGATTTTTTTGAGTTGAGAGGTAGACGAACAAGAGAGAAACAGAGACAAGAGCTCGAGAGTTCAAAATTTTTTCTGATTATTCCATTCAACTTAGGTTACAAGAGAACTTAAATAGTTCAAACACAAATTACAAAAATATCCAAACAGAAACCTATATTTATAGTAAATTCCTAAATAAATCGGGACCCAACAGATCCTTCTCCTTCTCCGTAACCGGACCCCGAACCACCCCCACGACCAAACCCTGAGCCATAGCCACTCAACCTACCAGAGCCTGATCCCTGACCGCCACCTTTGGCCGCATCCAGTTCCAGAGCCTGACCCAGCTTCGGACCCAGCACCAGAACGTGATCCTGAGCCTGAGCCGCTACCACCGCCTAAACCTATGCCTATTCCTGCTCCGAAGCCAATCCCTACACAACCCCAAGTCCAAACCCAGGTTCTTTCTTGCTATCCAGCTTGCTTAGTCACGACCAAGGAGCTCAAGAGTAAGAAACTCAGCAACAATGACTTTGTTGGGTACATGTTAGCCAGGTCAACTTAAGCTCTTCAAGGAAACTGTGTGGAAGAAAGAACACGAGAGCAGATTGGAGAGGGTTTGATGTTTTGATGAAAATGAGTCGCCTGGTTTCCCCTTATATAGTAGCCTGAGCTTCCATTGAAGCGGGTGGATTGAGAGAAACAAGATCTAGTGCGTTACCTGATGGCACTATCAGGAATTCTGTCTTCAAAAGTTAAGTGGGCTTCGCTTATTGCGCAGTAGTAGGTGGTGAGTGGAGTTTGCTTTCTTTGACTGTATGTCTCTGATGATTTTTCTCTAGGAGACACCTCCGCATTTAGCAACTCCAGAATCTTCGTCGTCTGTCCTTACTCTGTGTAGTTTATTTAGTGAGTGCGTCAATTGGCTGCGTTGTTTCCATATTTTTGGGGCACATGATCAGCACTAAGAGCTGTCTAGCTATTTGTCATTCTTCTTTCAGAATCCTTTTTCGAGAAGATAATGGTTAGAAAAGCAGAATTCATCACACCATGATACCTGATTAAACAAGAACTTCTTCGGAGAAACAGAGTTTTTTTTTTTTTTTTTTTTGACGATCTTGCTCATCTTCCCAAAAGCAATGTAGACTTGATATACAGGCGAATGTACCTCTCTTTAGTGTAAACAGAACGACAAGAATCTTCACTGAACTCTTAAGCTGAAGCATACAACACTCCGAGTCTTTGCGTGGTCGATTGATAAAAGAATATGATTAATGATGATACTGAAACTCGTCAAAGGCTTAAAGTTTGAAAGAGAAACAGTGTTTTTGTCAAATTTAGATTGCTTTGTACGCGGAACTCATCATACTCTTAGCAAAGTGGATTAGCCATGAGCCATGGAGACGGACACGTTCGTCGACTTTTCCTTTTCATTCTGGCGTGAAGATTATCCAGCCAGCCTAACCACAACTGTTTCTACGTCATGTTGAATTTTTATCGAAGTCATTGTGTTTTGTTTGTGGCTGATCTGATGGGATTTAGCCGAAGTGCCGAAGAGAGTGAAGTCGACTTCTATAAGTTTAGTAAACGTCACTGCTTGGATTTTTGTTCAGTAGATACGACGGCCATTCAGTGGTTCAGATGTTTACATTGAGGAAGACAGCAGCCATACGAAATAACTTAACTAATCAAACTAAGGTTTTGCTGAGTAGCACGACGTTCAGGTTTATAAGCGTGGATGTTTCTGCTATTCCTTTTTCCTGAAGCAGTTCTTGTAGGAAAGAGATTGGAAAGATAGCGCCATTTGAGAAATGCATGTGCTCATGGTTAGGACTTGGTTTGCTAGTTGCAGACGTTCTTGAGTTTCTGACAATCTCAAGACGAAGTGCTTCGCAAAGAGCAAAGAGCACAAAACGTACTAATTTTTTAATGATTAAAATTCAATTCTTTATTGCATTTGCCGAACAAATACTTAGTATGCATAAGATGGTGAAATTTGTAGCATGGAATCTGAAGCACGACCATGTCTTTATTTATTCACACTCATAATGGCGCTTAATTATTATCTATCATAAAATCAAATCAGCTCATTTGCCGTCTCCACCGCCGTCACCTTCACCTTCACCGTATCCCTCGCCATGTCCCTCGCCGTAGCCAGATCCTCTGCCTGAGCCAGACCCCTCTCCATAGCCCGAACCGGAACCATGGCCACGTCCACACCCAGAGCCTCTACCATGACCGGAACCAGACCCAGAGCCTCTACCATGACCGGAGCCAGAACCAGCACCTGAACCAGCACCAGACCCTGCGTATGAGCCAGCTCCAGACCCTGCAGACGAGCCAGCGCCCGACCCTGCGGATGACCCTGCTCCAGATCCAGAACCAGAGCCGGAGCCGGAGCCAGAGCCGGAGCCAGAGCCGGAGCCAGAGCCAGAGCCAGAGCCTCCTAGTCCCACTCCCATCCCAGCACCTACTCCAACTCCAAGACCTCCGCCAAGGTCCACACCCAGGTCCTTCCTTTGCACTCTGCTCTCTGCTGCCAAAACCATAGCAGCAACCAGCAGAGATAGAAGCACTGGAAGCTTCAAGGTGGCCATTTTTCTCACTGGGACTTGTTTGAACACGACCAAGCTCTCAACTTTGTATGATTTGTAGCTTTGATTGCACAAACTATGAGAATGTTGCCTATTTATAGGCGCTGGTGATCAGAATATGAGAAAGAAGCATGTGGTGGAGAAGAAGACAACCGTGAGTGGATCATTACTTTTCCTTCTCTCTTTCATTTGCCGACCTCACTATCTTGCGAGTGGAGTAGATGATTCGATTATTTTCAGACGGGCACGTGTAATGATGATCGAGCTACTCTTGGTACAGAAATCAACTCTGTTGGTATGCTTTAGTAATAACCATTGAGGTCAAACAGAATCCTCTTATCTGTTGGGGTGTTCACCGGAGATAAATCCCAGTTCTACAGTTATAGAGTCATGGCTGTAGAGTTATTGAAAATGGCCGGTGTTCTTGAACTTGGAAGAAACATTTGAAATGAGGTGTGGATGTAGCATTAGTTGCTTCACAAGAAAGTAAAATTAATTTATAGGAAATAAAATGGAGAGATCAACACATAATCAAGAGCGATATTTTGATCCTACTAACTGGCACTGCTTAATCGCTTGAGATGTTTATAGTCGTGTCTAAATAAGGAATTTTACTAAATTATCTATTTTTAAATTAATATTAGAAAAAATAACCAACTTTAAACTTTATATAAAAAATACTTAACTTTGGCCAGTCAACTGCACACGTGTAAAGTCTAAGATGACATGTAAGCTTTGCCCGTTTATGGGGTGCCACATCAGCACCCAAAGAAATTAATAGTACGTCATGTAACACAACATTACATCGCCATGTCATTGGACAATGTACAACATGTTATTGTGCCATGTCATCAATGTGCTGTGTCAACATGTTTTTTTTTCTCATATTTTTTAAGTTCTTTTGTAAATTAATTAAAAATATATGTTTCTGATGTAATTAACACTTACTTTATTGATTTTCAGATATTATTGAATTTAATATAATATTTTGTAAAAAAATATGTTGATGAGGTGCTTTGATAATGTGGCATGATTACATGTCAACCTTTGTCCAATGACGTGTCAGGTGGCTCGACATTAATTCATTTGGGTGCTTATGTGGCATGATCATGTGGCAGCACATAAATGCAAAGTCGGGTATTTTTTTATATTAAGTTTGAAAATTAGTTTATTTTTACTAATATTTATTAAAATTGGATAATTAAGTAAAATTCCAAAATAAAAGTTATACATTCTTTTGGAACTCCCATGAATGGACAACACTGATCTATGTGGTATTAAGGTGTAGTCAAGAAGTCCCCTAGATAATTTTCCCATTATTTCTTATGATATCGTAAATGTAAGAAAATCAGATAAAAGGAATTTTTTTAGTAAATTTCTTTTCAATGAGAAAAAATATTTTTTCATTATTTTATTTTCTTATGACGACACAAAAAATCTCTAAGTCACCCATTTCTTTGCTCTAGAACCTTCATAAATGTAAGTAAACCATTTAAAAATAATTTTTTCCAACAAAAAATATTTCAATGAGAAAAATAATTTCTTTGCCATTCTTTTTTCTTATGATGACACAAAAAATCTCAAAGTCACCCATTTATTCAACAACTTAAAAATATTTTTTTTCAAGTAAAAATTAATTTTCAATGAGAAAATTAAAGAAAAAAAGTTATTTTTCTTTATTTTATTTTCTTATGTCGACACAAAAAATTAAGTTACCAAGGACTACGTGCTTCCCACTAATTGTTATGGCTATTTGGAGAGGTGAGAGGGCAAAAACTTTTCCACAGTAGGACAAAGAGTATTCATTTCTTTTTGTCTAATGAAAAATAGGAAAAATATTATATTAATAAGGGTTGAGAACTTCAGTTTGATGGTGCAGGTGTGATCAACTGGAATTACGTTGGTGTAACTTCTTGGGTTAGGCTCAAAAGAAGACCAAGTAAGTGGACTCTGAAGAAGAAATCAAGAACGTCGTTGAATCATATTGAGAAACTGGAGGTAAGAGTAACAATGGCGGATTTGGTATTTCCAAATCTCCTTCTTATTCATATACAAGACTAACTGGTAACAAACATCCACTTTCACTTCTTACTTTCCATGGCCCTTGCCATAACCAGATCCCTCCCCTTATCCGTAACCAAACCCAGATCCAGAGCCTGAGCCTAAACTAGATCCTTCTCCTTCTCTGTAACCGGGCCCAAAACCTCCTCTACGGCCAGACCCTGAGCCATAGCCACTCCCCCTACCAGAGCCTAATCCCCTACCGCCACCTTGGCCACATCTAGATCCAGAGCCTGAGCCTGAGCCGCTACAACCACCTAAACCTATGCCTACTCCTCCTCTTAAGCCAATCCCTACACTACCCAAGTCCAAACCCAGGTCCTTTCTTGCTATCCTGCTTGCTTGAGTCACGACCGAGCTCAAGAGTAAGAAACTCAACAAAAATGATTTTGTTGGCTACATGTTAGTGTTGGATCATAAACTCTATCCATGATCTATGATTCAAGCCCAACATAAAGAAACTTCAAGATTAAGAGGAAAGTCAGAAGTTAAGTCCGTTTCCAATAGATAAGGACGTTGAGTTGGTAAAGAAGTTTGAAGAATAAGCCATCAAAAGAGATAAATGAATGACAATGAATTTGCCATGTAACAGAGGTTTATGTGATGTGTATTTACTCTTGGTGTCTATAATACCTATGTATGCTATGTAAAATGATAAGAAGAAGATAAAGTTGAATATAGAGAGAGTTTTTATCCCTTCTTCTTCTTCCGTTTCTGTTTCTGAACTAGCACTGAACTACCATGAAAATAGAGATGTTAAACAAAGAGAAACAAAGCCTTAAAGATTTTTTTTATTTTCCAACAATGGTATCAGAGCTTTGTTTCTTTGAGTTCTCCCTTGGTTCTGCCGCCATCACCTACGTCATCGTCGTCGCCGAACCTGAAGCTCAGCCTCTATTTTCTCTCTGTAGAGCATAGGAAAAGCTCTATCCATCGTCAGTTCCGTGTCACCGTGTGCCTCCAGCTCCTGCTGTCGTCGCCACAGTAGTTCTCGAAAATTTTCATCCCGTGCTATTAAAAACAGCGTCACGGGGAAGAAAACGATGGTTTGGATTGTCTTTTTGTTTCAATCCGGTTCCACTCAACAAACAACGGTCTGGTTCGTCTTTTGGTTCTCACTCAACTCGGTGAGTTGACTTAGTAATATTCTGGTGGCTTGAAGAAGCTCGTTTGACATCCGATTGAGGTGATTTTGGAGACGTTAGATTCGTATCGTCCAAAGTTTTCTTTATTGAAAAATATGGTAGGTACCCCTCTAAGTGTTGACACTCAACAACAATAATTACGACAACTGGAGTATCGAGATGAAGACACGTTTTGGAGCATACGATATTTTTCATTAAAAAAAAAAGGCTTTAGCAAGCCAGAAAGAGAGGGTGAGAGGATGCTCTTACACAAGAGTAGAAGACAACTATGAAGGATTCAAGAAAGAGAGATAAGAAATCTTTCTATCTCATCTATCAAAGATTTGATGATGGTGTCAAGTGCAACTTCCGCCAGAAAAGAAGTTGCAAACCTCTTACAAAGGAGTCGAGAAGGTAAAGAAGATCCGTCTCCTAGAGGTGAGTTCGAATCCTTACATATGAAGGCATCCGAGACTAGTTTTGAGTAGCAACTGTCTTTAAAAAAATGATGAAAAATTAGAAGATATGAGAAGATACTCCGCATACCGTCGCAATGATGAAAGAAACCAAAGACTTGGAAGAAATGATGTTTGAAAAACTCCAAGGAACATTGCAAGTTTATGAAGAAAAGTACAAAAGGAAAAAGAAAAAAAACTTCACAAGATTAAGGAATCTACTTGGAGTCACAAGATCAAGTTTAAGGGGGGGTGTTGGATCATAAACTTGATCCATGGTCTATGATTCAAGCCCAACATAAGGAAACTTCAAGGTTAAGAGGAAAGTCGGTTTCCAACATATAAGGACATTGAGCTGGCAAAGAAGTTTGAAGAAGAAGCCAGCAAAACAGAAAAATGAATGGCAATGAATTTGCCATGTAATTGAGGTTTATGTGACGTGTATTTACTCTTAGTGTCTATAAATACCTATATAAGTTATGTAAAATGATAAGAAGAAGATAGAGTTGAATATAGAGAGTTTTTATCCCTTATTCTTTTTCCATTTCTGTTACTGGACAACTATGAAAATATAGATGTTAAACAGAGAGAAACAGAGCCTTAAAGAATTTTTTTATTTTCCAACAATGGTATCAGAGCTTGGTTTATTTGAGTTCTCCCCTGGTTCCGCCGCCATCACTGACGTTATCGTCGTCACCGAACCTAAAGCTCAACCTCTATTTTCTCTCTGTAGAACATAGGAAAATCTATTCGTCGTCAATTCCGCGCCATCGCGCGCCCCCAATTCCCGTTGCTGTCACCGTAGTAGTTCCTGAAAAATTTCATCCCGTGCTATTAAAAACAGTGTCATGGGGAAGAAGACAATGGTATGGATTGTCTTTTCATTTCAACCTGGTTCAATCTGGTTCTACTCAACAGACAACTGTCTGGTTCATCTTTTGGTTTTCACTCAACTCGGCCGGTTTCGGTTCAACTCGATGAGTTGACTTAGTAATATTCTGCTGACTTGTAGAAGATCGTCTGACTTCCGATCGGGGTGATTTTGGAGGCGTTGGATTCGTATCATCCAAAGTTTTCTTTATTGAAAAATATGGCAGACACCCCTCCAAGTGTTGACACTCGGCAACAATAATTACGACAACTGAAGTATCAAGATGAAGACACGTTTTGGAGCATACGATGTTTTTCGTTAAAAAAAAAAAACTATAGCAAGCCGAAAAGAGAGGGTGAGAGGATGCTCTTACACAAGAGCAGAAGACAGCTTTGAAGGATTCAAGAAAGAGAGATAAGAAAGCTCTCTACTTCATCTATCAAAGATTTGATGATGGTGTCAAGTGAAACTTCCGCTAGAAAGGCGTAGAAGAAGTTGCAAACCACTTACAAAGGAGTCGAGAAGGTAAAGAAGGTCTGTCTTCTGGAGGTGAGTTCGAATCCTTACATATGAAGGCATCTGATACTAGTTCGGAGTAGCAGTTGTTTTTAAATAAATGATGAAAAGTTAAGAAGATGTGAGAAGATACTCTGCATATCGTCGTAATGATGGAAAAAATCAAAGACTTAGAAGAAATGATGTTCGAGCAACTCCATGGTCTATGATTCAAGCCCAATATAAGGAAACTTCAAGATTAAGAGGAAAGTTGGTATCCAACAGATAAGGATGTTGAGCTGGCAAAGAAGTTTGGAGAAGAAGCCAGCAAAATAGAAAAATGAATGGCAATGAATTTTCCTTGTAACATAGGTTTATGTGGTCTATAATACCTTTGTAAGCTATGTAAAATGATAAGAAGAAGATAAAATTGAATGCAAGGAGAGTTTTTATCCCTTCTTCTTCTTCCATTTTTGTTTCTAAACTACCATGAAAACAGAGACGTTGAACAGAGAGAAAAAGAGCCTTAAATAAATTTTTTATTTTTCAACATTTAGCTATGTGAGCTTAAGCTCTTCAAGGAAACTGTGTGGAAGAAAGAATACGAGAGCAGATTGGAGAGGGTTTGATGTTTTGATGAAAAATGAGTCGCCTGGTTTCCCCTCATATAGTAGCCTTACTTCCATTGAAGCGGGTGGATTGAGAGAAACAAGATCTAGTGCGTCACCAGATGGCAGTATCAGGAATTCTGTCTTCAAAAGTTTGCGAAGAAGGTAAGTGGGCTTCGCTTTATGCGCAGCAGTCGGTGGTGAATGGAGTTTGCTTTCTTTGACTGTATGCCTCTGATGTTTTTTCCCTAGGAGACACCTCAGCAATTGGCAACTCCAGAATCTTCATCGTCTGTCCTTATTTTTGGCTGCGTTGTTTCCATATTTTTGGCCAGGAGAAGGGGCACATGATCAGCACTAAGAGCTGTCTAGCTATTTGTCATTCTTCTTTCAGAATCCTTTTTCGAGAAGATAATGGTTAGAAAAGCAGAATTCATCACACCATGATACCTCATTAAACAAGAACTTCTTCGGAGAAACAGAGTTTTTTTTTGACGATCTTGCTCATCTTCCCAAAAGCAATGTAGACTTGATATACAGGCGAATGTACCTCTCTTTAGTGTAAACAGAACGACAAGAATCTGCACTGAACTCTTAAGCTGAAGCATACAACACTCCGAGTCTTTGCGTGGTCGATTGATAAAAGAATATGATTAATGATGATACTGAACCTCGTCAAAGGCTTAAAGTTTGAAAGAGAAAGAGTGTTTTTGTCAAATTTAGATTGCTTTGTACATGGAACTCATCATACTCTTAGCAAAGTGGATTAGCCATGAGCCATGGAGACGGACACGTTCGTCGACTTTTCCTTTTCATTCTGGCGTGACGATTGTCCAGCCCGCCTAACCACAACTGTTTCTACGTCATGTTGAATTTTTATCGAAGTCATTGTGTTTTGTTTGTGGCTGATCTGATGGAATTTAGCCGAAGTGCCGAAGAGAGTGAAGTCGACTTCTGTAAGTTTAGTAAACGACACTGCTTGGATTTTTGTTCAGTAGATACGACGGCCATTCAGTGGTTCAGATGTTTACGTTGAGGAAGCACAGCAGCCATAAGAAATAACTGAACTAATCAATCTAAGGTTTTGCTGAGTAGCACGACGTTCAGGTTTATAAGCGTCGATGTTTCTGCTATTCCTCTTTCTTGAAGCAGTTCTTGTAGGAAAGAGATTGGAAGGATAGCACCATTTGCGAAATGAATGTGCTCATGGTTAGGACTCGGTTTGCCAGTTGCAGACGTTCTTGAGTTTCTGACAATCTCAAGACGAAGTGCACCACAAATAGCACAAAACGTACTAATTTTTTAATGATTAAAATTCAATTCTTTATTGCATTTTCCGAACAAATACCTAGCATGCATAAGATGGTGAAATTTGTAGCATGGAATCTGAAGCACGACCATGTCTTTATTTATTCACACTCATAATGGCGCTAAATTATTATCTATCATAAAATCAAAGCAGCTCATTTGCCGTCTCCACCGCCGTCACCTTCACCTTCACCGTATCCCTCGCCGTAGCCAGAGCCTCTGCCTGAGCCAGACCCCTCTCCATAGCCCTCACCATGTCCATAGCCCGAACCGGAACCATGGCCACGTCCAGAGCCAGAGCCTCTACCATGACCGGAGCCAGAACCAGCACCTGAACCAGCACCAGACCCTGCGTATGAGCCAGCTCCAGACCCTGCAGACGAGCCAGCGCCCGACCCTGCGGATGAACCTGCTCCAGATCCTGAACCAGAGCCGGAGCCAGAGCCAGAGCCTTCTAGTCCCACTCCCACCCCAGCACCTCCAACTCCAAGACCTCCGCCAAGGTCCACACCCAGGTCCTTCCTTTGCACTCTGCTCTCTGCTGCCAAAACCATAGCAGCAAGCAGCAGAGATAGAAGCACTGGAAGCTTCAAGGTGGCCATTTTTCTCACTGGGAATTGTTTGAACACGTCCAAGCTCTCAACTTTGTATGATTTGTAGCTTTGATTGCACAAACTATGAGATTGTTGCCTATTTATAGGGGATGGTGATCAGAATATGAGAAAGAAGCATGTGGTGGAGAAGAAGACAACCGTGAGTGGATCATTATTTTTCCTTCTCTCTTTCATTTACCGACCTCACTATCTTGCGAGTGGAGTAGATGATTCGATTATTTTCTGACGAGCACGTGTAGTGATGATCGAGCTACTCTTGGTACAGAAATCAACTCTGTTGCTATGCTTTAGTAATAACCATTGAGGACAAACAGAATCCTCTTATCTGTTGGAGTGTTCACCAGAGATAAATCCCAGTTCTACAGTTATAGAGTCGTGACTGTAGAGTTAATGAAAATGGCCGGTGTTCTTGAACTTGGAAGAAACATTTGAAATGAGGTGTGGATGTAGCATTAGTTGCTTCACAAGAAAGTAAAATTAATTTATAGGAAATAAAATGGAGAGATAAACGCATAATCAAGAGTGATATTTTGTTCCTACTTACTGGCGCTGCTGAGATGTTTATAGCCGTGTCTTAATAAGGAATTTTACTAAAATATCTATTTTTAAATAAATACTAAAAAAATAAATCATTTTTTAAATTTTATTTAAAAAAATACTTAACTTTTGGCTAATCAACTGCACATGTGTACAATCTAAGATGACATGTAAACTTTGGCCATTTATGTGGTGCCACAAAACACCTAAAGGAATTAATGGTATGTCAGCTCACACATCATCACGTCGCCATGTCATTGGACAATGTACAACATGTTATCGTGCCATGTCATCAATGTGCTGCGATCAACATGTTTTTTCGCTGCAATATTTTATGTTCTTTTGTAATTTAAAATATTAATTTTAAATTTTAAAAATCTTACATATTTTATTACCTTCAATTTAATGTTATAAAATATAATTTTTCATTAATTATTTAAAAATATATTTTTATGATGTAATTAATACTTACTTTATTGATTTTCAGATATTATTGAATTTAATAAAATATTTTGTAAAAAAAGATATGTTGATGAGGTGCTTTGATAATGTGGCATGATTACATGTCCTACCGTGTCCAATGATGTGGCAATGTGATGATGTGTCAGGTGGCATGACATTAATTCATTTGGGTGCTTATGTGGCATGGTTGCACCACATAAACGTGCTAAGTTGGGTATTTTTTATATTAAGTTTAAAAATTAATTTATTTTTACTAATATTTATTAAAAATGATAAATGATAAATTAGTTTAAAAATGCTTATGTGGCATGATTAGTTGATTTGGCTCAAGTAATTTTGGGTAAGAAGGCACAAATGATAAATGGATGGAGTAAACCATTTCCTTATTCATATAAACAAGCGCTTATCACTAACAAAGTTGATATGATGTGTACAAGTGAGTTTCAATTCCCATCTCCTCTCCCGGAGCCCTCTCCAGAACCGTGCCCGTAACCAATCCCACCAGGACCAGCAGAAATTGAACCAGACCTGGAGTAAGATCCGGAGCGTGAGCCAAGACCCGTCCCAGATCCCGAACCCGAGCCAGACAGAGAGCCGGAGCCGGAAACGGAACCATCGGAGCCAACACCAAGTCCAGCACCGGTGCCAAGCCCAAGACCCCCACCCAAGTCCAAGTCCAAGTCCTTCCTCTCCATTCGGCTTTCAACCATTGCAGCAAAAGTAGCAAAACCCAGAAGGAGGACAGCAAGAAGCTTGAAGTTGGCCATTTTCTTCTTCACGCAACGACTGAAAACTCCGTAGTTATCCTGTCTGCGATCTTGTTTCAGGGAATGAGAAGATTTGCCTGGAGAGAAAGGGGGGAGGTCACCTATTTATACCTGTGGGAGTGATCTGATTTCAACTATTTTTATAGAGAGTGTCTTGGAGCTTGTGGTGGAAAATAGAGTTTGAGTTGTAGTGGAGCATTTTCTAATGAGATCCCCTTTTCGCAAGTGACACGTTTTCTGTAGTGGTGCCGCGGCACCCATTGTTGCACCTTCAAAGTGGAGTCTGATCAACGCATGTGCTCACCCACTCTTGCAGGAGTTGAACCAGACAAAGTAAGAAATCCAAGTAGGCAGAAGCTTCTGCAAATCATTCTGGTAAAGCTAAAGGGTTGTGTCAAGGAAATAGGTTTCTATTATCATGTTTGGATGCTTATGAAAAATGAGAGAGAAAATAAAAATGAAAAAATACCCATATTCTAAACTTATTAGTCAAAATACCCAATTTTAACTTGCCACATCGGATGATCAACTAGCCACGTCAGCCAAGATTGCCAACATGGCACATTAAAAACTGGAGAAGTGCCGTCGAAAAATAAGAAAAATAGAGGAAAAGGGGAAAGAAGGAGTTGACATGGCTTTAGGCTGAACAGGAGCAACCAAAGATGCTGATGACCGAGTCCGGTAGCTTAGAAGTTTGAACTGATTTTTGCTACCGATTCGACTCAAGAGTTCGAAACCGAATGGGAAGCTCGACTGGGCAAGTTGCAGACACAAGTTTGCTTCCTGCCTGGTTCCCATATTTTAATGCCGCTTTTGCTTTTTTATTCGCTTGCAGCTCTGACAAGAAAGAACAAAGTAGCAGAACGAACTATAAAACTATTCTGGAAGTGGAAGAAGGGAGAAAACAAATTAACCTACCCAGATGTTAGGGAACGCAAATCGATGAAGATTTCGATAAAGAAAGGGGGAAACGATAAGGCTGAAGATCGATGGGCAACCGAATTTGCAGGAAGCGAAGAAGCTCAATCGAGGAGCGCTTCACGAGACCGCAACGACTGGTACGGCAGCCATCTGATGTCGATTACAAGCGGCTCCGCAAGCTGATTTTGTCTCAGAAGCTCGCGCCTTGCTTCGACGGCGTGGAAGATTCTAATCCTGAACTAGAAGAATGCCCCATCTGTTTCTTTGTAATTCTCTTGGCTTATTGCTGATAATTGATATTGTTATACTACTTTTCATCAGGGTTCTTCTCAATTTTGATCTTTCCCATGCGCTTTATTTTGTCTTCTTTGTTTCTTATCCATGGAGCTCTCTGAAAACGTAGATATTTTCTTTGGCAACTTTTATTCCTTTCATTGTTAGAATGTTTTAATTCGTTTCTGTTTTACTAATTGAATTTCGGATGAATTCAATCCTTAAAGGTTTTCTTTTTATTTATTCAAAGTTCCATCATTTTTCTACAAGCTTGGCCCTTTCCATGGCTTGGAGTTCCCTGATTTGTTTACTTCAGTTTGTTTTCACAATTCGAGAATCTGATAGCAAGGACCCAAATTCTATTTTTATCTCTTTTTTGTTGTTTCAGTACTACCCGAGTTTAAATCGCTCGATATGCTGTAGGAAAAGAGTCTGCACAGGTAAGTTTCTTTCCCTTCTCATTTCTATTAGTTATTTGTTCGGTTTCAAATACGGTCTTTATGAAGCTTTTGCTTTTACTTCCGATGTAGAGTGCTTTCTGCAGATGAAGCCTTCAAATGCTGCTCGTCCTGCTCAGTATCTTTTCTTTTTCATAATCGTCTTTGTTATTTTATTTGTATCTACCTACATCTGCATTTGCAGTTCGTATTATTTTCGATACTCTGTTTCCACTCTGTTTCTCGTACCTATTTTGCTTCTTGTACCCATAGTCGTCAAATCTTGCTTCGTTGGGGTAGTTAACTGCTCTTACTCTTAGAATCACGAAAATGTCCTGAACCTGCTAAGCTGTTGTCTTACTGAAAAACTCTTTTGAGATGAAACATTGATAAGTGGATTTTTGCGTTATTGCTACTTGATGTCATGGAAAGAAAAAAAAAAGTGATTTAACATGTGAAAAGATAGTAGAAGAGATCGCCATAACTTTCTCAGGCATTTTAGTTGGAGCCTTTAGTTTCTGTATTGTGAATACCTTACCTGCAAAAAGTTTCAAATTTTGTGGCGGAGAAAAAGGAGAACCATCTAACAAATGTGGTCCTCCAAAATGAACTTGGGCAGTTGAATTATGATTTTTTTCTTTACTAAATAGTTGAATAGATCAAGTGTTGAATTTTCTACTTTGAAAGTGAATTAGAGTCATACACTGTTTGGAGAAAGTGCTCTATTGTTTGGAGAATTTGAGTTTATCCCATGGACGATGGCAAACGTTATGGGCCTGGTTGTTAATTAAGACATGTTCAATGATTCCTGGACTAGGCCATCAAGGGAACTGAAGTGTTTCAGTCTAAAATGGTGTCTTTCTTTAAAACTTTACCCCGCTATCTGGACAAGAGGACATTTTGGTGATTTACACTGTCTTAGCTGACCTAAAAGTTCTATGAAATGCTAGAGTTTGAAGTCCTTAACTGTTTAAGGTGCCCATTTTGCAAATGCTCAAGCTATGCAGTTGAGTTCCGTGGTGCTAAGACAGAGGAAGAGAAAAGAAAAGAACTAGCGGTATGTGTTCTTTTCTTTAATTAATATGTAAAAGCTCTGTTTGAATGTAAGTAACTGTTCATTATTGTTTTTTAAGGTGTCTGAGTAAACTTTTATTGACAATTGACGGCCAATAGTTGGTTTGTTATGGTTTAGGAAGAACAGAAGGTCACTGAGGCCAAAATGAGAATACGGAGGCGTGAATCTCAGAATGATCTGACTCTGCTTGTGGACCTCCCTTCTTCTAATGAAGAGCTTCAATCATCAGGTTGATGCTTTGGGTTAAGCTCAAGTTCTGTTCAAAATTTGGATTTTGCAAATTTTCCCTTTTATTTCATTTTAATGAGGTTAGAAGTGAGTGATGGTGTTAATAGTTGTGGTAAATTTGAAAATTGCACATGATTTGTGGCAATATTTAATTCCTTGAATTCTGTAGGAATGGTTGTTTAGAGTTCCTTGACATTCTCTTCAAAGGCCTCTTAGCACTTTAGCAATAAATATTCAGTGTTCTTTAAAAAATAAAAAATAAATAGTCAGTTTCTTTGCACGGAATCAAACATGCATTCAATAGTATTTATCAATGTTAATCACATGCACTTGTTTACAATGTGTGAATATGTGGATTTCAGCAGGTGATTCCCAGGAGATTAGAGACTCTAGTGTGGAGGTACCAGCAGAAAGTATGGTCTCTCAGTCACCCGAGAGGTTTGAGAATAATATTTTAGCTTGTCTTAAGTAGCATCGAAGAAAATGATCTTTATTCTATCAGTCCTCGAAATTCTTTAACGTGACTTACAATAACTCAGCCTTTTAGTTAGTATCCCAGAAGAAAATTATTGTTTTGGCATGACTTTTAGACCAGTATATCCCTAAACTGTTGGAGAGCAAAAATCATTTGTGTACACTTTTAATTATCATATCAAATCAGCATAATGCATGTTGATATTGTATCTGCGACACTTATAGACCAGTATTTCTCTTAGCTATTGAAGGGTAGAAATCGTTTTCTTTTAGAACTTTACAAATCAATTAATATGATGCATTTCAGTCTTGTCATTCTTTTGAGACTCACCAGATAGAATTCTATATCCTGTGACAAATCGAAACATCCATCTTTGACAAAATTTGATTTTTCATCTGAAAATGATTAGTCTACTGAGGTTTTTGCTGATATGACAAGTTTTTATGCAGTAAGTTTGTTTTTTATGGAGAAAATTTTAGTATCATCATCATTATTTCTTCAGTTGTATGATGTTGTATTTTATCAAATTATATTGAACAGGCATGGAGCATTGAATCAACATTATGAAGAGATCATGATAATGGAAGCTATTTGGCGATCTCTTCAGGTTTGCTCAGTGCTAGTTTAATATATACACTTCTAGATCTGGTAATATACAAATGAACTGGTTATGTGCATTAAATTCTATCAGGAAGTTGACTTACAGGCAAACACAACTAAGCAATCTTCTGCACCAAGTGGCTCTGGTGAGGCTCAGGTTGCAAATCTTGATTCAAATCAGAAATTGTTGTCCTCAGCGTCATTTTTGGGGGTGAAAGATGTTCCTCCAGAAGAATCAGTTATTGAAAGAGTTGCAGTTTCAATTCCTAGAACGGATGAACCTGGTCAATCCACAATTGACCTGACAGGTCAAGCCCCAGTTTCAAATTCTGGAAGGGGATATCAGGACCTGAAAAATGAGACGAACTCTGTTGCAGATTCAGGAGGTCTAGAATCTGAGGCAGGGTCAGAAATCGAATGTCTGGCTAGTTGTTCTTTTACTACTGAGAATGATCCTTGGGAGTCAGTCTCCCACAGCATCGAAGAAGGAAACCAGGATTTGTTGCCAGAGGTTTTCTCTGATGCAGATGCAGCGGAGGCTAGTGATGGAGGCTCCTCCTTCAGCAGTATTCATGCTCTCTCGGACAGATCTTGTGCAACTCTGCATTATACTGATGATGAGATAAACCCCTGCTGCTCTATTCTTTCATCTCCTGTTTCTCTCGAACAGGAGAGGATTTAGATAATTTAAGTGACGCAGCCAATTTGCAGTGCATAATGTACATAATTTGTTGTAGTTAGGCATTTGATGTACTACACTGGCCTTTTGCATGTGGAGAGTTGTGAAATGAGATGAAGTGCTCCATTTGGTGATCTGCCTCCAAGGAGTTTTGATTTTTTGCCGGAAAATGCGTGTTTAGAAAAACGGATCTCTCTCTCTCTCTCTCATATAAACTCTTTCTTTAAAGTTAAGACAACCTCATTGAGATGCAGCTAAGAAAACGGCGAGTTCATTGTATTTGATAGTAATGAAAATGCAAACAGTGATGTTTCTTCTTGATTGGCTTATATTGAAGATAATGAAAATCGTTAGTCTAGATTTGAATAACAGAAGAGATGATCATCAAAAGTGTCTTAAATGACCCTTTAGGAAGAAAAGATGAACAATACACAGACATGGAGAAACTGATCAACAAATTCTTCACTAATCACTGCTAACAACCAACGAAAGAAGAAGCTAAACAGTGAAGCTACTACTGCGAACGGACTGGGTATTCGCTAAATTTCAGGTTCTCACGATCCTACATGTTTTCATATCTGCCAAATTTGTGACGAAAATCGAAGCATGGGTAGCGATAAGGAGCACCGCCATTAGAACGAGGAAGATGCCCAGGCGTTTCCATCTCTGCTGGAGGGTTCTCAAGAACCCCTCTTTGCATGATTCGCAATCGTAACAAAGTTTGTTCTGGGCGTTGTCCCAGGTGCTACAGTCCCCGCCTAAAACAGACTTTGATGCGTACTCCAGCTCCTGGTACTCTTTGCTTTCCCTTGCGTTGATCCAACAAGTCGCGTTCACGTACTCCATCCCGCAGAAAGATGGTGGCTTGCAGCAACCGGACTACATATAAGAAGAAAGGAACGAATCGTTATTCTGACTGATAACAGATTGAGAGTGCTTTCAAGAAAACAATGTTTGAGAAGAGTTTTACCTCTATCCCAGTGAGCTTCTTCGTGCTGAACGCGTAGGATGTTAATCCCATCATTCTGAAGCCTAATTCAGCGCAGACTTGAGTGCGGTATAAACAAGCCTTTATATCATTCCAGTAACGTCCATGCCGGTCAACTCTTAGTTGAAGCCACATCGGCGAGTCCGGGACTGCTCGGCTCTCCATTTTATAGGCCCCGACCAGCGCAAGTCCCACGATGAACATGACCATGAGAGGGATCGTCGCTGCCAAGAGACCCGGCATGAGACAACGGGAGCCATAGTAGATCACCAGGTTGCTGATGATAAATATGAGAATCATCGCGACTCCGATCATGATTCGCATCTCCGGCATATGAATGAAATTTTCACAGTTGTAGTCTCGCATGTAGAGTAACGATATCCCGGAAGCAAGCAGAGGAAGAGAGAGGATGAAACATGCAACGGAGGCTATGCAGATTACTCGCTTCAACTTATCCGACGTTGGTGGAGGCATTGGTTCTTCACATGGGAGCTTTGATGCTTCGGGAGGTGGAGTGAATGTAGGCTTTGGAGCTTCAGACTGCTGTGAAGCTTCAACTTGAGGCTTTGATTCTCCTTCAGCCGGGTGCGGTAGGCCACTGTTTTCAGCCATTACTGGGATGGTCAACGATTAGGAGTGAGGCAGAGTGGCTGTGCGGGAGTTTAAATACTGTTGAATACGGTGCAGGTAACGTTCGATTAGTTAGGATTTTCTTAACTTAATATAAGAAGATTTACTTGAACAAGTCAAAATTTGAAGAGCGCTATTCGGATTTTGAAAATCGATCGGTCATGGGCAAACGAATCTACAGGAAGCAAAGCGGTTCATAATCACGAGAGCCCAGCGGCCATGGCATGTGGATCACCAGAGGTTCGCTTGCTGATCGTGTCTGGCAACGGCTTCAATATTTAAAATTCTGATGATTTTAGATCCTCGTATGCGCTAACTTTTTTTTTCTTCTTCTTTTCTGTCTTGTTCAGGCATGAGCTTTCTGAAGGCTTGATCTTTTCTATGGCAAATCTGTTTAACCAGTTTCTTCTGAGCAACTTTCTTATTTCGACCTCGGTTTTGTTAAGGAGGCGAGTCTTCTTCATGGCTTTGAGCTGGTACCTGCGGATTTATCCATTCAATGTTCATTATACAATAGGTTTCTTTATCCGAGTTTGAATCGCTCCATATGTAGCAGTAAGAAAGCAGTCTGCAGCTCCTCCATTTCTGCTAGTTTCTGTAGGGTGGGCTCACGCAACGACTACTTGAAAAAAAGAAAGAAAAAGGATTGAAAGAAAGAGAGTATTGAGACAGTTGTAGAGAAAGAAAAATTCTGACGTTATCAGATATCCAGTTTCTAGTGAAGAAACCAAAATTTTCTCTTAGTTCCTTTATAAATTCTAATGAGATTATTGTCTGCATGTGTTCTTGAGCATTTCTGCAGCCTTTTGAAATTATTCAGGAGAGACTGTTGTAACCCATTATTTGATATAGTGGAGAATTTCACTGGACTAACTCCCATGGGTTTTTCTCTTCACACCCAAGATCCCAGGTTTTTTTTCTGGGAATGCTGTGGATTTACAGAGTTTGAACTTTTTCAGCTGTTTGGAAGTGCCCATTCTGCAAAAGTTGAACCTACTCTATCCACTACCATGGCGGAAAGACACAGGAAGAGAAGAAGCAATAACGTCTTTTATGGTGCCCTTATCCCTAATGTGTTTATTGACACCTCATTACGTTTAAATAGACTTACTAGTTTGGGACGAACCAAACATTGTTTTGAGTCCGGATCTCCCTAGACCACTTGGTTAACGAAATTTCTGGGCCAAAGTAACCACCTTGGTGGGAATGGCTCTATACATAGCGAGGTCTGGTTCATTCATGACGGGTCCAGGGATTTCCCAGACCAATCGATAGAGTCTGGAAGCATTTCTTATGGTTTATGGCTTTTCATATTAAGCCTTTCTTTGTACTCTTAGGGATTGTTTCCTCATGCTTGCAGCTGAACATCTTCTTTATCCTTTAATGAGTTCTCTTTCTGAAAAAAAAAAAAAATTGTAATAATCTCCCATGGATTGAGATTTGTCGCTTGTCTCCACTGCCAGTGGACGCCGTCCTAAATTTAATTACCTTCCGCCATACCATCAGAAACAGAATCACAGAGCAGCTAAAGAAGACGGAGAGAACTCGTAAATAAAAACTTTCACTATTCACAGCTGGAGTCTCTAATAAAGATGCTAAACGATGAAACTAAAACAAACGCAAACAGACTCGATACTCGCAAATTCAGCATCTGTAAACCCTACGTTTTCTGCTTTTCCGCCACATTTGAGACGAAAATCAAAACATGGGTAATGATGAGGAGCACTGCCATTATAATGAGGAAGACGCCAAGGCGTTTCCATCTCTGCTGGAGGGTTCTCAAGAACCCCTCTTTGCATGCTTCGCACTCGTAGCAGAGTTTGTTCTGTTCGTTGTCCCAAGTACTACAGTCCCCGCCTAAGACAGAGGTTGATGCATAGTTGAGCTCCTGGTACTCTTTGCTTTTCCGTGTGTTGATCCAACAGGTTGCGTTCACGTACTGCATCCCGCAGAAAGATGGCGGTTTGCAGCAGCCAGACTGCCATAAGCAACAGATCATGAATTGTTATTCTCGTTGGTAAATGATTAAGAGTGCATTTAAGAGTGAAGAATCGCTTGTTGGTATGATCTGGTGCGATGCGATTGAGAAAAGATGAAAGATAAACGCTCTGGTAAACAATAATGGGGCTTACCTCTATCCGTGACAGCTTCTCCATACTGAATTCGTAGGAAGTTAGTCCCATCGTTCTGAAGCCCAGTTCGGCGCAGATCTGGGTGTCATACAAGCATTCCTTTATATCATTCCAATAAACACTCTGACCAATTCTGAGCTTGAGCCACATGGGCGAGTCCGGCACTGCGCGGCTCTCTATTTTATAGGCACCGATCAGGGCAAATCCCACGATGAACATGACCATGAGTGGGATCACCACCGCCAAGAGACTAGGCATGAGACAACGGAAGCCATAGTAGATAACTAGGTTACTGATTATAAATATGAGAATCAGAGCGACTCCGATCACGGGTCGCATCTCCGACATTCGCAGAAGATCCTCGCAATCATAGTCTCGCATGCACAGCAATGATATCCCGGCGGCGAGCACCGGAAGGGAGAGGATGAAGCACACGACGTTCAGCACAGCCACTCTCTTCATCTTGTCAGACACTGGTAATGGCTTGGGGTCTTCGCATGGAGGCTTTGAAGGTTCGGGGGGCGGTAGAGGAGGAAGAGACTGCATTGGAGGTTCAACTTGAGGCTTCGGTTCTCCTTCAGCTGGCTGCTGCGGGGCACTGTTTTCTTCCATAGTGCTGAGGGTGGTCTAGTGTTTGTTCTTCTTCTCCTTGTTGTGAGAGGCTTAATATAGTAACATGGAATGAAATGAGTAGTGTTGGACCAGTTATAAGTCGAGTGCTTGGAGGCGGATTAAATGAGTATTTCTCGCTGGAATGTGCCAAGGTACGGGACCAAGTCAGCTGAAGATAAAACTAACCTCTTGATTATGGGCGCTTGGACCTGCTGGGGGAGGGAGGAGCTCCCCTCTCCGTGCCTGGTGCCCCTCACATAGCAGCTGGGCCAGGGGTCCCAACCATGATTAATTGACCTACACTTACGGAAGACAAGTGTTCAAAGTAGAAGCAATTTTAGACAGAAATTTATTTTTAACCTTGATAGATGGTCACAATTATCGATATCGATTAACGACATGGATTGAAATAAAGCCACCAGTAGAGCCATGGTCAAAATCGAAACTCCCAACTTGCAGTTAAAGTATGAAAAGAAAGTTTTATCAAGGATCACGATGAAACCAATCGAATTGGGCCATTGCTAATCAAAGTGTAAGAGAATGTCATTTAAATGCCAATTAGATGCCACACAAGTGGGTAAGTTGGCACATTAGTGACTTGGTCTTACCACAAGCAAAAAATTCATAGATTGAGACTTGGTAAAGAGAAATTAAGGGAGAGAAAGGGGCCCTCTATAGTGATCCATTTGCCATTTTGGGAGAGCTCAAAGAACGAAGATAAACCTCATAGCCGCAACAAACAAGCCTGAAACTCTTGTCTAAACACCAAGTAGAAATTACTTAAAGACTCAAATACGAACTAAACAACTACTTTTATAAAGGTATTCTACACTTGTCATGACGATTAAATCAGAAGGTCAGTATAGATAGGACCCAAAACATCACTTGTAATTTTTTTTTTGTGTTATTTGACTATAAATGGGTTGTGCCATTTCATAGACCAACCCATTTGTAAGTCCATATTTTTTGCATATTCAACTGAACCATCTCTACTTTTCATATCTTTCTCTACAAGAAAAGAAAATCAGTTGATCCAACATCTTGACATTTTATGGCACAAAGAAGAGTCAGGATCTCAAGGCCACAAGCTCAAATATGAGTTAATCAAGTCCAAATAAGGCAAATCTGATTGTTATCCATCTAAACTAGAGGTTGTGAGACACACAATCCGTCATTGAGTCATCAAAGTGAAACAAGGAGGTTCACTCAACCATGAAATTATGCCTTGAAATGGAAGAAAAGAAAGTATCATATCCTTCTAAGTGTATAAAGCCACCATACTGGTCTATGGGCAACCACGTCTACAATTGTACATGAAGAACTTCACCTCAAAACTTCTTCAAGCCCTATGGTGTTGGCGAATGTAAAATGATATGAGGAGCTATGCAATAGTTCTCTTCAAACAAATCTCCAGTACGCATCACAAAAAGAAAGTTCAACATAAACAATGTTTCCAAGAGTTAGTATATCTATCATGATGACACAAGTAATAACTTTGGAGGAACAAATTGTTGAGCTACAACAAGTAATGAAGGAAAAAGATGAGCAAATTAAGGCAAGAGATACTCAAATTGAATAACTCATGTCTAAAATCAAGTCGTAGAAAGCAAACCTGATCTTTCTGTCCCAAAAATCCGCCTCAACTTGACTTAGCTTTTGAGGGCATATATTTTGCTCCAACAAGTCAACAAGTTCTCCAACCCACATAAGGAGGTTTCTCATCAATTGATTCTCTCAGTCATTGTTGAAAATATTCTATGAGACCTTCAACTAGTGGACGAAACACAAACAACATTTCAAGTCTATCTTCAACCTTACAATAAGAGAATCCAAGCTCCACCCAATTTCTAATAGCTTGATGGAAATGGTAACCCAAAGCAACATATTGTGCACTTCATCTAAACTTGAAACAATGTCGGGACGGATGATGCTTTGATGGTGGAACAATTCAACCACTCATTGAAAGGAAATGTTTTATACTGATTTGCTGAACTAATTCTGAAGTCCATTGACAATGGGTAACAACTTAGAAATGAATTCTTAAGTTGATTCTATAACACTCAATGCAATGTCACATTGGTGGAGCTCACCTAAAGTAAGCAATGAAGGGATGAAAAAATAATTGACTACATTAAGTGTTGGAGAAATTGAGCTTGAATTTCAAAGATAGCATAAACCTCTCGACAGAAGCAGAATGCCAAATGTGCATCCAAGGAATTAAGTATGGTTTGCTTTACTTTTTTCAAAGTAAAAAGTTCAAAGACTTCCAAGAGTTAGCCACAGAAGCCTACAATATATATGAAGATGTTGATTACTTCCAACAAAAAACAACAAAACACCAATATATGGGCTTCAAAAGATAAAGAAAGAATTACATTCTTAGTCTGAGAATTGAATTTATCTAGCTTGTCTTCTTCCTCTCTGCTTGCGGGTGCAACTCACTCTAGGCTGAGAATAAAGACATTGCGCCCTAGACAAAGCTCCATTGGTCGCAAAATCGTCCACAACCACTAGAACAACCTGAAAGTTTTTAAAAGAAAATGTCATAAATCAGAAGCAATATAAAATCTGAGAGAGAACGAAGGAGAAAAGAAAAATAAAAAAAGAGAGAGGAAAAATGAAAAAACAAAGAAGAAAAAAAGAAGAAAAGGAAAAAATTGAGAAGGGAAGAAGGGGAAGAATAAGGGAGGAAAAAGAAAAAGAAACAAGAGGAGAAAGCAAAAAGAAGAAAAAAAAAGGAGGAAAGACTATTACCTGGCTCTCTACACCAAATAACAAGGTCTATGAGAGTGAAGTATTGCTAATTAAATCTCTGCATTGACAGGATTTGAAGTGGTATAGAATTGAAATTGAAGTAATGTATGGGGGATTAGATTCTTAATTGGAAAAATTTCTTGCGTAGTGAGATACTGCAGAGATTATCTTTTCTATGAGTTTAAATCCAAAGTAGTTATAAGATGAGATTCAAATTCCAATTCAGTTGGTCAAGTACAATCAGATGTCATCACGTGGCCTTTTTATTTTCATGAAAATAACATATTAGAAGCTTGTCCCCACCAAACCAACACAGTAAATCCAATTGAACACTTTGATGATTGTCCCATACATCAAAGGCCCATAAAAAAGAATCCTCAATGTTACACTTTGATGGTTGTCCCATAAATTAGGTCTACCAACAAAAACATGTTCTTCACCTTTACACTTTGATTTTTGTCCCATGAGTCAGGCCTACCACTAAAAAAGAATTTCTTCAATATACACATTGTTGGTTGTCTGTTAAATTGAGCTCACCATAAAAAAATCTTCAATGTTACACTTTGACAGTTGTCCCATAAGTCGGGCCTATCACCAAAAAGTTCCTCAATGTTACACTTTGATGGTTGTCCCATGAATCGGTCCTACCACGCAAAAAAAACCCTACTCCCACTCAAACTCTTCATGGAAGAAGGGTTTTATGAAAAAGCAAAAAAAAGGTGAAACCCTAAGTTAAATGATAGGTCAAGTTAGGTTTGCCACCAAAAAAGAAACAAACAGAGAGAAAGAGTACTCTGAGACTTGTCCATCTACTAAAAAAACGAAGTCACAACGGAGGCATCTATAGACATCAAAATTTTATCACCAAAATTTCTAACCTTGATCAATAGTCAAGATCATCAATCTCAATTAACAGTTTAGATCAAAGAAACTTGGCCACCAGTTGATTGTTCGTCAAAATCAAATCTCTCAACAGTCAAAGTGTGGAAGGATAGTCAAACTGATCTTCAATCGGAATTTCAGTCAAAATCTAAGATCGAAGCTTGATCAATGGTCAAGATGAAGTCAATCAAACTAGGCCTCCACCAAAATCAAAGTACAAGAGAATGCCACTTAGATGCCACACAAATCGGGGAGTTGGCATATTAACAACACATGGCACCAATAGGAACACCATGTGGCATTAATATGATTTACATCATCCGACACATTGTAGGAGACTTGATCCTGCCATGTGCCACAATCTGAGGGAAAGTATACTTAATCTTGCCACATGTTAAAATTTCATGAGATGTAGTTCAACCTCATGTTAAAATTTTATAGGTTCAACCACATGTTAATGCCGAGGGATTCTTACAATTCACATATCTTTATCCACTCCTACAAACCGGATTTTTTTCTTTACATACTTAAAAAAGGATAACCATGTTAACCATTTTTATGAGAAACGGTTTTCTCATTAACGTGGTCTCAAACTTCTGGCAGTTGCAACTTTCGGAAGTTGCAACTCCCTCGGTAACACGAAGCCATGAATAACCTTGATGGGAGGTTGGCTTCAATTAATGGTTTTCGGTCCCCTGTTTCGTCACTCAAGCCCCTTCAGTTGAGCCATCGCCATGAATGCTCAGAGATCGGAAGTGTCGAACAGAGAACAAAATTTGAAGTGTATGGAAGGAGGTATGTCATTTAGCTTCCGTTTAATTTATATGATGAATTTCACGTTGTTATTAGAAATTCATGTTTAAAGCTTACAGTTGGTATCAGAGCAGACCTCTGATCCAGTGTTTTGATTCCGAGAAGTCTCTGTTTCTGTTTTGGTCTATGTTATGTTTTTTAAAAACAAATTATGCACTCACTGGTTGCGAGAGCCGGGGCTCTAGCATCGGCGACAACCAGCGTTGAGCATGACGCCGGCACTGGCGACCATTCTGCACGGTTTGCTGGCGTCGACATTGTATAAAAAATCTGGAGCCGACAGTCTCTGTCCGCTCTTGGTGCGGGACTGTCGGCGGCTCTCTCGCAACGCCTGAGAGCGTCGGAGCCGCAGCGCTAACGCCGGCGACCATTCCGACAGGTTTGCCGGAGTCAAAGACTTGAAAAAATGCCGGCGAATATTTTTCTGTGCGCGGCTGGTGGTTGAAGACGACCTCCAGCGCGCAGAAACATGTTAATTAAATTCATATGGTTTTTTTGTAAATACCATCGAGTTGGCTCGGGACGAGTCTTCTGCGACTCGTCGTTCCAACTTGACAACCGCGACTCAGGTCAGGTTGACACGAAGAAAAAAAAAAACACTTGAGTCGACTCGGATCAGTTGAGTTGGTTCGCCGTTCCTGGACCGAGCCGACTCGGTACTTAAAATTGGTTTTGCGTCGGCGGGATTCGAACGCGCGCTGGGAAAGTGACTTGCGCCAGTGACCATTAGGCTAGTGACCATCAATTGTTATGTATATAGGAATTTTTACATTTATTTCTTGTTACAATTTTTATGCATTTTTTGGCATATATGTAAATGCATGAAATTAAAGTTATGTATAATATTATAGTTTTTAATTAGGCATATCTTATGAGAATATTTTGTGCATAATGATAACATGTTAGTGTAAGTTATAATTATGCAATTCATGCTATTCTCATACATTTATGAGATTTAATGTCTAGTGATCCATATAATTTTTATTAAGTAGAAAGTAGCCACAACATCTTTACCTTAATAAAAATTATATGATTAGCATCACATAAAGAATATTAGACATTAATTGTAACTAATTTTACTTAATATAATAAATTTTATCCCACATGATTTTTTATTATATTTGAGTTTATTAGTTAGGATAAAATATCAAGTTATTCATAATTTACCCATAGGGATTATGAATTCATAAATAATTTGATAGTTTTATCATAAAGAAAAAGTAGAAATTAATTGTAATTAATTATACTTAATATAATAAAATTTATCCCACAAGAACTTTTATTATATTTGAGTATATTAATTAGGATAAAATATCAAATTATTCATAATTTACCCACAGGAATTATGAATTCATAAATAATTTGATACTTTTATCATCAAGTTTACTCATAAAAAATATTGAATCTGTTTGAATTAAAAAAATATTTAGCCCACAGACAATGTTTTTTATGTCAATTGATTTGATTTTTAAGCATGATTTACATCGGTAAAGAATGATATTTTATTCAGGTCTCAGTTTAACATCAGCATGTAATTTTTAATTTTATGCAGTTGTACAACCTACACATTTATTTGATATTCGT